>NC_044997.1:3171628-3507005 GCF_008728515.1 Papio anubis
TCTGCCTCTGGTCTTTGATGATGGTGACGTACTTATGGGGTTTTGGTTTGGGTGTTCTTCCTGTTTGTTAGTTTTCCTTCTAACAGTGAAGATCCTCAGCTGTAGGTCTGTGGGAGATTGTTTGATATCCACTCCAGACCCTGTTTGCCTGGGTATCAGCAGCAGAGGCTGCAGAAGATAGAATACTGCTGAACAGCGAGTGTACCTGTCTGATTCTTGTTTTGGAAGCTTCCTCTCAGGGGTGTACTCCACCGCGTGAGGTATGGGATGTCGGTCTGCCCCTAGTGGAGGATGTCTCCCAGTTAGGCTACTCAGGGGTCAGGGACCCACTTGAGCAGGCAGTCTGTCCATTCTCAGATCTCAACCTCCATGTTGGGAAATCCACCGCTCTCTTCAAAGCTGTCAGACAGAGTTGCTTGTGTCTGCAAAGGTTTCAGCTGCTTTTTGTTGTTGTTGTTGTTTAGCTCTGCCCTGTCCCCAGAGGTGGAGTCTACAGAGACTGGCAGGCCTCCCTGAGCTGCTGTGAGCTCCACCCAGTTCAATCTTCCCAGGGCTTTGTTTACCTACTTAAGCCTCAGAAATGGTGGGCTCTCCTCTCCCAGCCTCACTGCTGCCTTGCTTTTAGATGGCAGACTGCTGTGCTAGCAATGAGGAAGGCTCTGTGGGCATGGGACTCTCTCGGCCAGGTGTGGGATATAATCTCCTGGTGTGCCCATTGGCTTAAAGTGCAGTATTGGGGTGGCAGTTACCTGATTTTCCAGGTGTTGTGTGTCTCAGTTCCCCTGGCTAGGAAAAGGGATTCCCTTCCCCCTTGCACTTCCCAGGTGAGGCAATGCCTTGCCCTGCTTCAGGTCACGGGTCGGGCTGCAACAGCTGTCCAGCACCAATTTTCTGGCACTCCCCAGTGAGATGAACTCAGTACCTCAGTTGATAATGCAGAAATCACCTGTCTTCTGTGTCGCTCGCGGTGGGAGCTGGAGACTGGAGCTGTTCCTATTTGGCCATCTTGCTCCGCTGCTCCCCTCATATGTTTTGAAAACTCATTGGGAGGCTTTGCTGACAGCCAAACTTCTGGACAAAAATAGTGTGCACATGTTTATTTCCCCAGAATGAAGATGATAAATGGTGGATCTTCCTTCAAATATGTGAGCTGATGATTTTACTCTTAGGGTGTGAAAAGCATTTGAATCATTTTACTTGGATGCTGTAGCAATGGGAGGCACAGGTCAGGTGAAGGTTCAATTCAAAGGGTGAGGCTATATTCAACATTTTAAATACCTTAAACACCACTCTGCTAGGTTTCTCAGATATGTCAATGTGAATCAGTATACAGCTTTTAATGCTCTTGAGCTACCAAGAGTGTTTATTATGCTGAGTGAAGATACTCAGAAAAAAAAAAAAAAAAAAAAGGATTTGAGAAGACAACACTTGCCTTTCCAGGAGATTGGTTCATTGTATCAATTTCCTCTTGCTGCTGTAACAAATTATCACAAACTTGGGCTTAAAACAACACATACATGTATTGATTACTCTTCTTGCAGTCATAAGACTGAAATGGCTTCCAAGGGCCTAAACCTTCATCTTTCAATTATAGAGACCCTTGTGACTATATTAAGTCCACCTGAATAATTCAAGATAATCTTTACCTCTCAAGTTCCTTGCCTTCACCACATCAGCAGAGTCACAGTCCCATTGATCACATAAAATAACGTATTCAAAGATTCTAGGTATTAAAACATGGACATCTTTATGTCCAGAAGAGGAATTCTTCTACCCACCACACTGGGGTTAATGGGAATTTCCAAAGTTTTCATGTAATTTATTTTGAGGGAACATTTTCTGCATTTTTATAATATAGTCAATTTCCACTTGCTGTGACCTGGTCTTCTATTTGCAATTCTTTCTTTTGTGAATTTACAGTATCTTTTTTCCATTATTCTCTTCTCCTTTTATGATTCCTGACTTCTTGATCCCCACACTGAGGGTCAAATTTTCTCTCTTCCACTAAACTTTTTTGATCACACCTTAAGTTATATTTTCTCCATAATTCCATTTTAATATGATATAACTGTCTTCAATTGCTGTCATTTAGTTGCAAGTTGCAAGTTGAGGATATCAGTCATATTTGGGTCAACTTTTCTTCCCAATCCCTCTAAGCCTAGTTGATTTCACATGAGAGTTACTCATTCAATTGTTCTTTCACTCACTCAACAATTATTACTGTCATAAGAACAGGTTAGAGGAAGAATTTTCATAGCTATCCCTGTTTGTTTTACCAAAAATATGTAAGCTACATGCCATATGAGGAATCCATTGCATTTTGCAATACTCTAGAATAACAGCAAAGCAATGCCAATATACTACCTTAATAAAATCTTGTGGATTAATATATGTATACATGCATATGTGTATACAGCTTGTATAGCTTCCCCATTATAAGAAACATTTTTTTCTCTTATCAGCACTTGGATTTATTTCATTTGTCAAGCTCTTACCCAGTGGAAATTCCATGAAGAATGGTGCTTATTTTTGAACATCTGCCTTTGGGAAAATGTGAAAAAACATATACCCGATTGGCTTATGGCACATTTGTTGTATTTGTTAAACATGTTGATTTGTTCCAGACTCTTATGAGAGAGACTGAAAGAAAATTGCCTTCATTTTCAACTGAGAAAACAAATTTACCTTAATTAGAAGACAAACTTTTCATAGACAATTCCAATAGATCACAGACTTTGTGTATGCTTAAGATAATAGAAGAATTAAATGCAATGAAATTACACGTGAGAAATATAAAACACAGGAAAAAGAATGTCTTAATGTATTCTTCAATTCCTATGGCATTTTCTTTCCCCTCACTTCTTCCTTTTCATCTTTCCTCCTTATTTCTTATTAGCAAAACATAGAACTTCTATTCATAACAGATAATATCTGTCTTCTTAGGCTTAGTCAACACTCTCACACTGATGTTTGAGGAATTTTCTCAATATCATGTCTTCTCATATCACTTTAGAAAGGCTTCTGGATTCCCACCATGGGAAAACAAAACGCAAAAACAGGCAAGTGCTTGAAATTGATTAGCACAACCAGGTATACTTTTTCCTTCCATTCCTCTTTTTACAACCCAGCTCACTTTGATGGATAGAAAACGTAGATTTCTATGTGCATGACTTAAAGAGTGAGCCTACAATAAATAATAAATCTCCTTTTTAAAGTAATTTTTCTTGAAAAATTGATGAATGAACTTGAGAATATCCAAAATTGGAGGAGATTATAAAGAGACTAGGAAAAGGGCATGGAAGGTACCATAAGAAAGAATTCTTAGCTTCAGAATACACCTGTAGTTTTTTTTATCTCTGAATTGCTATCCAGGGAGATAAGGCCCCCAGCTAAGAGACTCCAGATAGCTCCTTTAATGCCTATCACTCACTAAGAAGTTATCTTGGTTCCATACGCACTTTAAAGCAGTTTTTTCCAATTCTGTGAAGAAACTCTTTTGTAGCTTGTTGGGGATGGCATTGAATCTATAAATTACCTTGGGCTGTATGGCCATTTTCAAAATATTGATTCTTCCTATCCATGAGCATGGTATGTTCTTCCATTTGTTTATGTCTTCTTTTATTTCACTGAGCAATGGTTTGTAGTTCTCCTTGAAGAGGTCCTTTATATCCCTTGTAAGTTGGATTCCTAGGTATTTTATTCTCTTTGAAGCAATTGTGAATGGAAGTTCATTCATGATTTGGCTCTCTGTTTGTCTGTTACTGGTGTATAAGAATGCTTCTGATTTTTGTACATTGATTTTGTATCCTGAGACTTTGCTGAAGTTGCTAATCAACTTAAGGAGATTTTGGGCTGAGATGATGGGGATTTCTAAATATACAATCATGTCATCTGCAAACAGGGACAATTTGACCTCTTTTCCTAACTGAATACCCTTTATTTTCTCTTGCCTGATTGCGCTAGCCAGAACTTCCAACACTATGTTGAATAGGATTGATGTGAGAGGGCATCCTGTCTTGAGCCAAGTTTCAAAGGAAATGCTTCCAGTTTTTGCCCATTCAGTATGATATTGGCTGTGGGTTTGTCATTAATAGCAAAAAAGAGCCCGCATTGCCAAGACAATCCTAGAGATCAAAGAACAAAGCTAGAGGGCATCACGGCTATCTGACCAAACTATACTGCAAGGCTACAGTAATAAAACAACATGGTACTGGTGCCAAACAGAGATAGACCAATCAAATGTTCACAGTCCTCAGAAATAGCCCACACGTCTGGCAGCCATCGATGCGGCAAGCCCTCAGAAAAACAAAGTAGGGAAAAGGATTCCCTATTTAATAAAAGCAGTGCTGGGATAATTGGCTAGCCATAGAAGTAGAAAGCTGAAACTGGATCCTTTCCTTACTCCTTATACGAAAATTAATTCAAGAGATGGATTAGAGACTTAAATGTGAAGACCCTAATACCATAAAACCCTAGAAGAAAACCTAGGTAATACTATTTCAGGACATAGTCATGGGCAAGAGCTTCATGTCTGGCTCCACCAAAGCAATGGCAACAAAAAGCCAGAATTGACAAATGGGATCTAATTAAGCCTAAGAGCTTCTGCACAGCAAGAGAAGCTACCCATCCAGAGTGAACAGGCAACCTGCAGTGGTAGAAAATTTTGCAACCTACTCATCAGACAAGCGGCTAATATTCAGAACCTACAAAGAACTCAAACAAATTTACAGGAAAAAAAAAAACCATCAAAAGTTGGCAAAGAATCACCAGATAGACATTTTCTCAAAACAGGACATTCATACAGCCAACAGACACATGAAAAATGCTCATCATCACTGGCCATCAGAGAAATGCAAATCAAAACCACAATGGTACACTCTACTTTCCAATTCAGAATGGCGATCAGTAAAAGTCAAGGAAACAACAGGTGCTGGAGAGGATGGAGAAGCCAGGTACTTACACTGTTGGTGGGATTATGGCTTCAGACAAGCATTATGGAAAACAGTATGGCATTCCTCAAGACCAGAACTAGAAGTACCATATGACCCAACCATCCATTGCGGTATATGCAAGGATTATGAAATCAATACTTACTATAAAGACACATTTTTCGTATGTTTATTACATCACTATTCTAATAATAGCAAAAGACTTAGGATCAACCCAAATGTCCATCAGTGACAGATTGGATTAAGAAAATGTGAAAGCACATGCCACCTTGGAATACTATGAAGCCATAAAAAGTTGGTTTTGCGTATTGTCCTTTGTAGGGACATGGATGCAGCTGGAAACCATCATTCTCAGCAAACTATCACAAGAACAGAAAACCAAACACTGCATATTCTCACTCATAGGTGGGAACTGAACAATGAGATCATTTGGACTCAGGAAGGGGAACATCACACACTGGGGCCTATCACGGGGAAGGGCTGGGGGGGAGGGATTGCATTGGGAGTTATACCTGATGTAAATGACTAGTTGATGGGTGCTGATGAGTTGATGGGTGCAGCACACCAACATGGCACAAGTATACATATGTAACAAACCTGCACGTTATGCACATGTACCCTAGAACTTAAAGTATAATAAAAAATAAAAAATAAAAAAAAAAGAGATGGACATAATCCTGACATAGCGTGGTGGACCCTATCTAGTCACATGCACCCTAAAAGGTAGAGAAATTTCTCCTGCTGAAGTGGAAGATGTGGTAGAGGAATAATCAGAAAGAGATTCCAAGCAGGGGAAAGATTCATTGCACTGTTGCTTGTTTGGAGATAGGGTAGACATCATGACAAGGAATGTGGGTAGCTGTAAGTTGCTGAGAATTGCTCCTGGTTGACAGCCAGTGAGAAAAGGGGATCTCAGTCTGATAGCTAAATCTTCCAAACACCTGAGTGATCTGGAAAGTGGGCTCCCTTCAGAGTCTCCAGGTAAGAGGTCAGGTCACTGACCACCTTGATTCCAGCCATCTGAGAGATTCCAGCAGAAAAACAATGCAAGACCGTCTCATCTTCTCACTTACCTCACTGTGAGATAATAAAAATGTGATATTTTAAGCTGTTGCATTTGTGGTAATTTGTTATGGGACCCACAGAAAACTAACACAGACTTGTAGTGGAGAAGAAAAGTCATTCCACACAGCAGCATCTGCTAACATGAGGCAACAGATGGCCACAAACAAAAAGAGGAAATGGCAAGTTATCTGATATAGCCACAGTTTAAGAAATACAGAGAGAAGAGCTAATGAAGATGAAAAGACAAAGTTGGAGGATGAGTGTCGAGAAATATGGTTCTTGCATTTGTCTGTAGAACAGAATAGCGTGAGTAGGAAGCTGTATGAAGAATGATCAATCAGAAATAATCTAGATCAGAGATGACAAGACCCTGAACTAAGTGACTGCCATTTGGAAACAATAAAAGGTTACAAGTTCAAGAGATATTTCCAAAGTAAAATGAACCCAACTCGATAAAAATTGAATGAAACATTGAGAAGGAAATAAAAAGTGACTTCCACATTTTCAGGCTAAATAAATTGAAAGATGGTAATACAATGAACCAAAAGAAAGATGGGGAATGTATCTGTTTTTCTCCCCTCAGAGAAAGGAAAGGCTAATTCATATTGTTTGGAATGTGTTGGGTTAAATTGTCTAGCAAGGAATTTATAATACTGAGGGAAACTTTAGGAAAAGGTGGAAGCAAGTGGAGAGAAAGGAATTGGAAGTCATTTTTACGGAAACAGTTACAATCAGGAGACAGTATCACTCAGGGAAGGCAAATGTCAAAGGAGAAATCCCTAAACTTAATATAAAGGCAGCAGGAACAGGAAAGGAACAATCCCTATATTTAATAAAAAAGCAGCAGAGATGGGATAATGGAAAAATAGTGGGGAAACAGATAATTCCGCAAAGGAAAATGAATGATCTCATGAGATGAGAAGATATCTTAGAATGTGTAGTGTTCTAGACCCAACAAGAAAGACTGACCAGCTACTGAGTATCTGCCCAAAGGAAGACAAATCCTTTTATACAAAAGACACCTGTGTGCACATGTTTACTGCAACACTATTGACATTATCAAAGTCATGGAATTAACCTAAGCATCTTCAGTGGTGGGTTGGATAAGGAAAAAGTGGTACATACACACCATGGAATACTGTGAAGCCATAAAAAAGGAATGAATCATGTCCTTTTCAGCAACATGGATGTGGATGGAGGTCATTATTCTAAGTGCATTAATGAAGAAATAGAAAATCAAATGCCACTTGTTCTTACTTAGAAGTGGGAACTAACCTGGCTAAGTGTGGTAGCTCATGCCTGTAATCACTTGCACTTTGGAAGGCCAAACTGGGTGGATTACTTGAGGTCAAGATTTCAAGATGAGCCTGGACAACATGGTGAAACCCTGTCTCTACTAAAAATTCAGAAATTAGCTGGGCATGGTTTCACATGCCTGCAGCTACTTGGGAGGCTAAAGCAGGAGAATCGCTTGCACTCAGGAGGTGGAGATAGAGGTGAACCAAGATCACGCCATTGCATTCCAGGTAGGGAAATAGAGCAAAACACCATCTCAAAGAACAGAAACAAAAAAGTGGTAGCTAAACTATGGGTACACATGGACATTAAAGTGGCACAATTGACAATGGGGACTGCAAAAAGGGGACAAGGGCTAAAAATAACCTATTGGGTGCTTTCACTATTTGGATGATAAGTTCACTGTAAGTCTAAACCCCAACACCACAAAATATCCCCATGTAACAAACCTCCACATGTGCCCACTGAATCTAAAACTTTTTTTTTTATTTTTTTATTTTTTTATTTATTTATTTTTAAATTTATTTATTATTATACTGTAAGTTGTAGGGTACATGTGCATAACGCAGGTTTGTTACATATGTATACTTGTGCCTTGTTGGTGTAAGCACCCATCAACTCGCCATTTACATCAGGTATAACTCCCAATGCAATCTCCTCCCCTCCCCCTCCCATGATAGGCCCCAGTGTGTGATGTTCCCCCTTCCCAGTCCAAGTGATCTCATTGTTCAGTTCCCACCGATTGGATTAAGAAAATGTGGCACATATACACCATGGAATACTAAAACTTTTTTAAAATGGGGAGATGGAAGAAAGAAACATGGGTTAGCTGTGTCAAATAGCACTGAGCATTCCATTAGAAGGAACATGAATAGAGGCCAGTTAAGTAGGTAACTGGAAGACTACTAGAGAATTTGGAAAAAAGAGCTCCAAATGGAAAACTGTTTGAGAGGGCATGTTCAATGGTTGAAGGGCAAGCTGAAAAGGTAGAAGTCAAATCAATGGCATGCACTACTGTGTGAAGATGTGCCAAAAACTCGAGTGTGACTACGAATGTAATGAAGCATTAGTGTATCATGGGAGGAGATTTGAAGGAAATCTTCCTGAGAAGAGGGACACGGGGTGGGAAGGGACGTTGGAGAGGAAAGGGTTGATGTTACAAAAGAAAATTTCAGATGGAAAGAGTTCATAAAGAGAGGACAGTGGATGAGTTCAAGAGTTTGACAGCCCAGCACAACAGATAAGACTTGCAAAGAAGTCTGCTGAGACAGAAATAAATGGCCAGGGGCTGTTTCTCATACCTTTAATCCTAACACTCTGGGAGGCCAAGGTGGGTGAATTGCTGAGCTCAGGAGTTCAAGACAACTCTGGGCAACATAGTGAGATCTTTTCTCTGTTGAAAATCAGAAAACTTAGCTGGAGGTGATGGTGTACACCTGCAGTCCCAGCGACTAGGGATACTGAAGTAGGAGGATCACTTGAGCCTGGGAGGTCAGGGTTACAGTAAGCTATGATTGCACTACTGCATTCCAGCTTGGGTGACAGAGTGAGACCCTGTCTCAAAAACACACAAACAAACAAACAACAAATAAATAAAATAAAACATAATAACATGGAGAATATTTGAGGAGACAGATAGAAAACCTGAAAATGAGTTAGCTAAGGAAATTCCATGTTCTAAGTCCAGTAGAAGTCCAGAGAGAGAGACAGCACAAAGGACTAGAGACTCAAAAATAGTGAACACTGTATAAACAGCTGTTGCATGGAATAAAATAAAATATGCATTATATGGATGAAAAGAACATCTCAGCATGGGCTAAGGGTACTTGTAATGGCAACAGTGTCCTGTCTGGAGTTGCCACTGCCATGACGCTGTCTACAGTGGAGTAAGCATGGCCAGGACTGTGCACTCCATTGAGCAATGGGAGCTGGAAACACTTGAGAGCCCTACCCCTTTCCAAGTCTGAGCCAGCATGCCTGGCTGTGTGCAATAGCTGGACCCTGTGCTCTTTTACCCACAGGCCCTTCATCACTCTGTGCTTGGCTCACACTTGGCATGCATGGGATCTGGGCTGGTAGCATGAGCCAAGTGCAACCTGCCTGGCTGAGTTGGTGGAATAAGCCCAGTGCATGCAAGCAATACCCAAGCAGAAGATCCCATCAGCCCCAGATGCTTCTGGCTGGTAAAACAACGCTCCAAGTATTCCGTGACACCTGTATAGGTGGATTATCAATGAATGTTGAAAAATTAGTACTAGGCATACATTATAGATACTGCAAACACTTTTATATATATGCATGTATTCATTATATTACAGTATGGTGCTCCAAGGTAACCAATGTCCATACATCCTTATTACCAAAGAGAAACTGAGAACAAAATCACAAAACTGCCAGCCATGGAATTTTTAATTTTTTCATATATATTTTTAGAAACAGGGTCTTGCTTTGTTACCCAGGCTATAGTGCAGTGCTGCAATCCTAGCTCACTGCAGGCTTGAACTCCTGGCTTCGAGTGATGCTCTCTCTTTGGCCTTCCAAAATGCTAGATTACAGGTGTGTGCCACTGTATCCAGCCCAGACATGGAGTTTTAAATGTAGGTTTGTGAAGCTTCAAAGACTATGTCCTCTGCCTCAGTGTGAGACCAGAGAGTGAGGCAGATCTTACCCAGGGAAGGAAGACTTGGAGAAGTATGGAGGTAAGAATGTGAGTGAGGCTTTGGCCCCTGGTACTCACAGGATTGAGTTCTCCTCTCACCTTTTACTCTTCTTCTTCACTTAACTCATTCAAAATCACTCCTGTCCAGTTACAGTCTATTGAGCAATTTTCCTTGGTCACTTTATACTGTTCCTTACATTATTGTTGTACCTGTTGTCATCATCATTGTTTCCTCATACTCACAGCTTTCTCTTTTTTTTCACTCTAGATCCACCCTCTCTTCAGGAATATCCAACAGCAGTAAACAGTTGAATTAACTGAAATCCTTGGCTTGGGGTTCACTTATATTTTAATGTACTAGCAGTCCAGTGGGTGTTTCAGGAAAGTGGAGATCCTTATATGATAAATAAACCAACTAATACATAAAATATACCAGGTATAGAATTCACACTTCCTTCACTATAATATAAAACTTAACCCTTTCCCATGAATCTCTCTGACTGGTGGCATAATATAGAGGCTAAGGTTGTGGTATCCGAGTCTCACTGAAGAATATGCCTTTCCTGGCCTAAGTTTATACATTTTAAAATGTAGCTAAAATACCTAATAATGCCCTTTGAGAAATAACAGAGTCAATATCCATAAAACTTTTAGAATACTGCCTGGTACCTAGTAAACAGTCAGTGCATATTAACTAACTTTTGTGTAAAGAATGAATGCTGTTTTTGTTTTTGATTTTCTTGTAAAATCAGATATCCTCTTGAGGAAATCCACGTTGGGCAAGAAGAGCATGTTATTATGAGAGTCCACGGAAACTTCAGGAAATCCAGAGAAAGGAAACCAGAAAGAACTTAGCACCCAAGGAACTAGAAATGAAGCCATATCTTTGCAGAATCACACTGTTTCGGTTTGCACTCTCCCATATATGTGACTTTGTTTCTGAATTTCCCAATTTAAAATTGCTGGCAAGAAACTGAACTGACCCAGCTCCTGCACTCACAGCAAACCCCACAGGCCCTACACATCTTATTATCCTGCACATAAATCCATTATCTAATCCTATTCCAAGCTTCTCATCACCTCATTCAGAAGTCAACACAGCTTCTAAATAGGGGCTTCAACAAGGGTCATTCTAGAAAAGAGTTCTAGGTCGATTTATTACACTGAAATACATCTAGTGCAAGCTGCCAAGCATGAAATTTATAGCACCTCTACTTTCTGTTCTACCATCACTTATTTGATGGTAGAGCATTTTATACAGTGCCTCAGAGTAAATAAGGAGGAAGGAGGAACAGCCATCTTTCCTCTGAGATATATTGGTTGGTACAGATGTCATATCTCAAGACAGCAACCAGTTTATTACATCTGCTACTCCTCCAATTCATTTATAGTCCTAATGTGACTAACTTTTGCCTTGTAACATGATGCTGGAGGCACTTCCAAAGACATTCCAAGCAAATGAAGGAGGCAAAAAGAGGGGAGAAACAGGGCTAAGCCCCTCTGCAGGAGGGTTCTATCATCCTTATTCATCCCAGAAGAGACATGAGCGCTTTGCAAAACGAATTCTTTCAATTCTGGAAAGAAAACTCCTTGCATATTATTTACTTTTCCTCTTTGAATTACAGGAGCACAAATTGCAGAAACATGAGGAAGTATTTCTGCAGTTTTACATAACATACAAAAGAAAGTATTTATTTTTGCTTTCAGATAAGATAGTTTTGGGTATCCCTTGTCCAGGCAGTGATATATTGAGTGACTTGTTTTAATTAACCATACCTTTTTTTTTAAAGAGTTTCACTTTGTTGCCCAAGCTGGAGTGCAGTGGCATTATGATGGCTCACTGAAGCCTCGAATTCATAGGCTCAACTGATCCTTCCTCCTCAGCCTCTCAAGTAGTTGGAATTACAGGCATGCACCACTGTACCCAGCTATATAATTTTTTTAAAAAAATTTTTTGTTGAGACAAGATCTTACTGCATTGCTGGTCTGAAACTCCTGGGCTCAAGCCACCCTCCCACCTTGACATCCAAATGTGCTGGGATTACAGGGGTAAGCCACCATGCCTTTTATGCATATCATCTTTCACCCAGATGTTTCATATAGGTTCTGTAGGCACCAAAGATGCAACATAGAAAGAGCTCCCAAGTTTAATTTCTGAGAAACATTTTAGCCCCTTCTGAAAACCTTACATTGCTAGTCTCTTGAAGCATAGCTCTCATTTTCAGCCCTCATAATTAATACATACAAAAGCATACTCGTATACACTGATACATAAACACACACAAATTCAGACACATGCACAGACATAGTCACAAGAACACTAAAGGAATTGCAATTGCTAAACTGTAGAATAATATTTCACCCTGTCTTCCTCATCTCCACTTCCACCTTCTGCCTGGAATTTCTTCGCTACTTTAGCCACCCACTCAGTGCTAATACCTTCAAGTGTCACAGGTTTTTCTCAGTTGTTAATTGAGAAAACTGTCACTCCCTCATGGCTATCATATAAGAATAAAATGATCTAATATAAACAAGGCTGATGACATACCAGAATGTACGTAAGTCATTACAACAGATACTAGCTTAACACCGGCAGCCTTTACTGCCTGCAGTGTTAAGCCAACATCTATTCTGCATTTCTTTCATGATTATAATTTTTTTATATATCTGAGCAAGTAGCTAGTCTGCTAAAGACTGCATTTCCCAGGCTCGTCTTTGGCTTGGTGGTATGACTACATTCTAACCAATGAAATATTTCATTTTGTATATTGTATTTTATTGTGTAGAGACAGAGTCTCTCTCTGTCACCCAAGACACAGTACAGTTGTATGATCATAGGTAACTGAAGTCTCAAACTCCTATGCGCAAGTGATCCTCCCCTCTACGTCTCCTGAACAACTAGGACTATGGGCGTATGCCACCACACCTGGCTAACTTTTGAATATTTTTGTAGAGACAGGGTCTCACTATGTTTCCCAGGGTGCTAACCAATAAGATATTTTAAAAAGTTGAAATAACCTCATTTCCCAAAGTTGGTAACATGGACTGGTGAGGTCATGGTGGTGTTTTAGGTCACAGTAGGGCTAGGAGATTGTTCAGCAAATATTTGTTTCTGCTTCTGGGGTAGGAAGAATTTTCATCATCATGACTTTGTTTCATCTCCTGGTGATGTTTCTGTGGATACAAGTAGGTCACATAGTAAAAGGGACTCTGCAGATGGAATTAAGGTTAGTAATCAGTTGAATGTACCTTCCCAGTTATAAGTGGAATAACCAGCTGAATGAGTTGAACTTACCTTCTGACTGAATAGGATTATTCAAGCTCACTTAAGAAGATTCCTACTTAATTGGAGATTATCCTGAATTACCTGATGGATTCATGTAATAACATGAGCTTTAGAAGTAAAAAAGAATGAGGATAATATCTGAGAGATTTGAAGTGTGGGAAGTACTTGACCCACCATTGCTGCTTTAAAGCTGAAAGAACCTGGTCTGTTGTGGTGACTCATGTTTGTAATCTCACCACTTTGAGGGGCTGAGGATTATTTGATCCAAGGAGTCTAAGACCAGCCTGGGCAACATGGAAAAAAAACCCATTTCTACAAAAAAATGCAAAAAAAAAAAAAAAAAAAAAAAAAAGAAAAGAAAAAAAAATCATTAGCCTGGCATGGTGGTGGACACCTGTAGTCCCAGCTACTTGGGAGGCTGAGATGGGAGGATCACCTGAGCACAGGGAGGTCTAGGCTTCAGTGAGCCATGATCACACCACTGCACTCCAGTATGGGTGACAGAGTGAGATCCTTTCTTAAATGAAAAAAAGATGGATGAACTCATGTGAGGAGTGTGAGAAGAAAAATAATTCTGCCAATAATTATTGATCTTGGCAGAGAACCTCCAACTCCAGGTGAGACCAGAAGTTCCAGATAATTCATAAATTCCATTCTGGTAATACCAGAAGCTGAGATACCAGCTAAGCTCCCTTGCATTTCTGGCTCATGGAGCTGAGATAATAAATGGTATGGTTTTAGACTGCTAAGTTTGTGGTAATTTATTACACAGCAATAAAAAACTAGTATAGTCTCCCTCAAGCTCCATGAGAGTATACTTCACTGCTGCATGGTCTGACAAACCAAATGTAGACAGAAATGACACTTATAGGCTTAAATCTGAAAGACAGCTTGTGTTACTTCTGCAAAGCAGTTTGTTTCCCACCGGGTGCTCTGTCCTCTGCCTCCAAGTTTGGCCCTCAATATAACAGATGGAGTAAAACCACAACAGATGACCCCCAGAAAAAATGAGCATAAGAATAAATGTGTATTCGTATGTACTGCGTTAGATGCTAGCTTGTTATGTAGCATTATTATGGAAACAGCTGACTGATACATGGTCATTTCCAAGCCAAACCCTGTGGGACCTCAGCCAGAGTTCACAGGCTCCTCTGAAGGTCAATACCGGTGGTCCTCTTGCCCATGGGATTTAACAGAAGAAAGCACTAGCATTAAAGAGGTGAAGACTAAAGAACACCAATAAACTGTGTTCAAATGAAGAAATGACAATAGAATAAAAATAAACCCATGAAAGTAAAGGTTGGTTCTGAAACAGATCCATCAAACTTCATATATTCAAAAATACTTTTAAAACTAAATACTAATTTGTGTAAATGCTTACATAAGTGAATAACATGACATATGACTAAGAAACTTGACTGCATTTTGAGTCATCAAAATGATCAAATTATTTCATTTAAGAATCTATATAGAGCTGAATTCCTCTGTGGCATGTCTAGCAGTGTAGTAAGTCAGTAACAACTAACTATTTAATTCCTGATTGCCAGCATCAATAAATTAGCTCACATTTATTCTACACTTCACCTTGGAAAATCTACACCTTCTTCAGACACCAAGCTTTGGGAAAACTGTTTGCAAAATGCCAAATAGTTCAGATGACAAGGAAATAATCAACTTGAATGAGGAATGAGAGCAAACACACACAAATTATTTTGTTCTTTTTAAGGACTTAATTATATAGCTAAAGTTTATTTATCATTGACAAACCACCAAGTATCTGATGTCTTGAATAACTGAAACCTATGTTATATAACTTTTGGGATAAATAATTTTAATTAGGCCAAGACTCTGTTCATATGATTATCCTCCAACATGGGTTAAAGTTATTTTAAGCCTGTACTATCTCCAAGAAACACATCACATTTTCTCTTGTGGCTCCAGTATTTTTATTCCCAGAACTAGGTATGTCTGCATCTTCATTTTTTTGCTACTAGAAATATACCTTTCCAAATATACCAGTGTATCACTTGGGGTCTAGAACATGTGGAAAACTTGCAATCTGCTAACATAGGAAATTCCATGAGCTATATTGCTTATTTCAGGATAGTCTAAAGAAAGATAAGACATTGACCTCTAAAAAAGAAGTGGATGCAAATGTTCATTACATTAAAATATTCATTTATAAAGTGACATTTTTAGGTCAATGAAAAATTACACAAATATATTGGATATAAACATTTAGGCCATGATGATTCTTATGGAATAACTTCTTAAAAGGTAGTCATTTTTATGCAGGTAATTCATAATGGTAGCTGAGCTCAGTAATGGTGTGTGGAGTGATCTGTACCTTAGAAAAGAGAGAGTTCAAAATGCATGCTTCTTTGAGAGATCACGTTGGCAACTCAGTTTTTTAATAATGTTATCTAGAATGCTTTGCAGAATTCATTGCATTTTAGTTAAAATACATAAGGAGTTTCTGACAAATACCCATGTAGAAATGGGGGCAAACAGAGTTACTGGAGCTAGTAAGAATAAATATAGGGGATTAATTTCCATTCAAATGGACAAGTATAACTACGAGCAGTGGAGAAAATTCTCAGATGAGCTTAAACTATCAAGCCAAGTTGGAGATAAAGTTTGTGTTGAAAATTTAAGAATGAGGTTAATTATTCAGAGCCTGGTTGAGAAGGAGCCCCCAAAGAAGACTGATCAGAAATCTCTACATCTGAGGCTGTTAGTTAGAGCTGGGATCGCTGATATATTAGTCTGTTTTCAAGCTGCTGATAAATACATGCCCAATACTGGGAAGAAAAAGAGGTAAATGGACTTACACTTCCACATGGCTGAGGAGGCCCCACAATCATGGCAGAAGGCAAGGAGGAGCAAGTCATGTCTTACATGGTTGTCAGCAGGCAAAGAGAGAGTGCTTGTGCACAGAAACTTCCATTTTTAAAACCATCAAATATCATGAGATTTATTCATTATCATGAGAATAGTATGAAAAGGACCTGACTCCACCATTCAATTACCTCCCACCAGGTTCCTTTCATGACACATAGGAACTGTGGGAATTGCAATTCAAGGTGAATTTTGAGTGGGGAGAGAGCCAATGCATATTATTCCACCCCTGACACCTCCAAATCTCATGTCCTCACGTTTAAAAACCAATCATGCCCTCCCAACAGTCCCCTAAACTCTCAACTCATTTCAATATTAACTCAAAAGTCTATAGTCCAAAGTCTCATCTGAGACAAGGCCAGTCCGTTCCCCCAGGGGCCTGTAAAATTAAAAGCAAGTAAGTTACTTCCTAGATACAATGGTAATGCAGGTATTGGGTAAACAGTCATTCCAAATGGAAGAAATTGGTCAAACAAAGAAGCTATAGGACCCACACAAGTCTGAAATACAGCAGGGCAAATCTTAAAGCACCAAAATGATCTCCCTTGACTCCATATCTCACATCCAGGTCCTGCTGATGCAAGAGGTAGGTTCCCATAGTCTTGAGAAGCTCTGCCCTTGTGGCTTTACAGGGTACAGCCACTCTCCTGGCTGCTTTCACAGGCTAGCATTGAGTGTCTGTGACTTTTCCAGGAACACACTGCAAGCTGTCAGTAGATCTACTATTCTGGGGTCTGGAGGACAGTGGCCCTCTTCCCACAGCTCCAGCAGGCAGTGCCCCAGGAGAGACTCTGTGTGAAGGCTGTGACCCCACTTTTGCCTCTTTCAATGCCCTAGCAGATATTCTCCATGAGGGTGCCAGTCCTACAGAAACCTTCTGCCTGAGCGTCCCAGTGTTTCCATACTTCTTTTGAAATCTAGGCAGAGATTGCTAAACCTCAGTTCTTGACTTCTGTGCACTCACAAGCTCAACACCGAGTTGCTAAGGCTTGGGGCTTCCACCTTCTAAAGCCACGGCTGGAGTTCTATGTTGTCCCCTTTCAGGCATGGCTGGAACATCTGGGAGAAAGGCCACCAAGTCCCCAGGCTGCACACAGCATGGGGGCCCTGGGCTCAGTCCACAGAACCACTACTTCCTCCTAGGCCTTCAGGCCTGTGATGGGAGTGGCTGCCATGAAGACCTCTGACATGCCCTGGAGATACTTTTCCCATTTTCTTGAGGATGAACATTCAGGTCCTCTTTATTTATGAAAATTTCTGCAGTTGGCTTGAATTTCTCCTCACAGAATGGGATTTTATTTTCTATTATATTGTCAGGCTGCAAATTTTCTGAATTTTTATTCTCTGCTTTCCTTATAAAACTGAATGCCTTTAACAGCACCCAAGTCAGATCTTGAATGCTTTGCTACTTAGAAATTTCTCCTGCCAGATATCCTAAATCATCTCTCTCAAGTTCTAAGTTCCTCAAATCTTTGGGACAGAGGCAAAATGCTGCCAGTCTTTTGCTAAAACATCACAAAGGTCAACTTTGCTCCAGTTCATAATAAGTTCCTCACCTGCACCTGGGACCACCTCAACCTAGATTTCATTGTGCATGTCATTATCAGCATTTTGGTCAAAGCCATTCAACAACTCTTGAGGGAGTTCCACACTCTCTGGCATTTTCCTGTCTTCTTTTGAGCCTTCCAAACTGTTCCAATCTCTGCCTGCTGCCCAGTTCCAAAGTCACTTCCACATTTTTGGATATCTTTTCAGCAGCATCCTCCCTACTGGTACCAATTTATTGTATTAGTTTGTTTTCATGTTGTTAATAAAGACATACCCAAGACTGGGCAATTTACAAAAGAAAGAGGTTTATTGGACTTACATTTCCATGTGGCTGGGGAGATCTCACAACCGTGGGGGAAGGTGAAAGGCAAGGAAAAGGAAGTCACATCTTACATGGATGGTGGCAGGCATAAAGAGAGAACTTGTGGAGGGAAACTCCCATTTTTAAAACCATCAGATCTCATGAGTCTTATTCACTATCATGAGAACAGCATGGGAAAGATCTGCCCCGTGATTCAATTACTTCCTTCCAGATTCCTCCCAGGGTACTTGGGACTTGTGGGAGTTACAATTCAAGATGAAATTTGAATGGAGACATAGTCAAACCATATCAGCTGGATAGGATAGAGTTGGGAAGAAATTCCGAGCAAAGGAATGGTTTGGAGCAGGGGATGGCTACATTACACAAGGCATGGGAGCATCACTTATATTGCTTAGATAGTGGAATATTGTTCACATGATCAAAGTGAGTTAGGTCCCCTGGACTTGGGGTGGCTGTCTGTTGGAATTCAGGTTGAAGTCAGATACAAAAAGCACACTGTGGATAGAAGAATATACTCTATATCATAGAATCCAGGAAAAGCTGAATTAGTCCATGTAGGTGGCCAGCTTGCAGCTCAAGTGTCGCCACTTGGTGTGTATGTGTATTATGAGTTAAAATCTTATTTTTATGTATGTAAGAGTTAATACGATTTTAGATCAATTTTACATTCATAGAGAAACTGTGTGAAAAGTGTAGACATTTCCTCTATATCCCTTCCCCAACTCGTACACAGCCTCCCCCATTATCAACTTCATGCACCAGATCAGTGCATTTGTTACAACTGATGAACCTACATTGACACATCATCATCACCACCATCTACATTAGGGTTCACTCTGCGTGTTGCACATTCTCTGGGTTTGGACAAATGTATTATGACATGGATCCACCATTACATAATTTTACACAGAGTAGGTTCACTCTGTTCCACCCTAAAAATCCTCTGTGCTCCACCTATTTATCCCTCCTTCTTTCCGCTTGCACCCACTGATGTTTTTTACTGTTCTCATAGTTTTCTCTTTCCCAACATGTCCTGTAGTTAAAAGCTACACTATAAGACTTTTCAAATTGGCTGTTTTCATTTGGCAATATGCATTTGTGCTTCCTCCATGCTTTCTTATAGCCTGACGATTAATTTTTTTTTTTTTTGGCTTTGAATAATACTCATTTGTTTGGATGTACTAGTTTGTTTATCCATTCATCTACTGAAAGACATCTTTGTTGCTTCCAAGCATTAACAATTGTGAATAAGATTGCTATAAATGTCCGTGGCCAGGTTTTTGTGTGGAAATAAGTTTTCAACTCCTTTAGGAGAGACAACTCCATTTTTAACTTACTTTTACAATCTGGGCAGAGGAGGAAAAATGAGCAGTGAGTGCTGGTCTGAACTGAATGCTGCAGAGGTCATGGGGACAAAACCTTCCCTGTCCCCAGAGAAGATTAAAGATTCCTGCTAAGGAGCCAGGAAACATGCTATGCACTTTGGATACAAAAATGAATAGAAATTGGTCCCTTTCTAAATGAGTTGGCAGTCTAAAACAAATCTAGTTGAGATTACCTGTTACCAAAGATATAACAGCAGCAGTAATGGGTTCCAATGTGGAAACAAGTTTTACAGAGAGAAGATGATGGAGCTGAGACCTCTAAGATAAATTGTGGTGCATAATTTTGGGAAAGTGACTAGGCGGATAAAGAATGGAGCATTGAAAGCAGGAAGAGTAGCTGGAATGTAGACATGGGAACTCATTCAACAAGGCAAACTAAAGAAAGTGCTGTCAATACCCCAGGAATCCAACCTAAAGATGGCATAGAAGTTGGACAATTTTGTAATAATGTCACTCTAGGGGGTCCATTTTAAATAACTGATGGCAAAAAGAAATTTGCTTTTTAAAATTAATTAATTTTTTTTAGAGACAGGGTCTCCCTTTGTTCCTAGCCTGGAGTACAGTGGCACAATCTCAGTTTCCTCCAGGGTCAACATTTCAGGCTCAAGTGATCTTCCTTCTTCAGCCTCCTGAGTAGCTGGGACTACAGGTGCATGTCACCACACTTGCCAAATTTTTCTTTTTTCTTTTTTTGAGATGAACTCTTGTTCTGTCGCCCAGGCTGGAGTGCAGTGGATCAATCTTGGCTGACTGCAACCTCCACAGCCTGAATAGCTGGAATTAGAGGCCCTTGCCACATTTTATATTTTTATTCCGTGTAGATCAGGCTGATCTTGAACTCCTGATCTCACATGATCCACTCGCCTCGGCCTCCCAAAATGCTGGGATTACATGTAAGACTCATGTGTCCAGCCTAATTATTCTTTTTTTTTTTTTTTTTATAGAGAGACAGGATTTCTCCATATTGCCTAGACTGGTCTTGAACTTCTAGGCTCAATCTATCTGCCTGCCTCAGCCTCCCAAAGTGTTAGGATTACAGGTATAAGCCACCATGCCCAGCCTACGTTGTATTTTTTAAAAAAATTTATTGAAATAGTGGATTTCATTTTTTAAACAATGAGACAGAATTCCCATCCCATAATATTTAGCATCTTAACCTGGACAATTCAGTGGTTTTCTATCACAAAATTGTGAAACCAGCACCAACACCTAATTTCAGAATATTTTTATCCCTGGAAAAAGAAACTCTCCACCCATGAGAAGTTACTCCTTGTCCCTCCTCCCTTTAGCCCATGGCAACAGCTATCTCTCCTTTCTGTTTCTACGGGTTTGCCTG
This sequence comes from Papio anubis, assembly GCF_008728515.1. Lineage (NCBI taxonomy): Eukaryota > Metazoa > Chordata > Mammalia > Primates > Cercopithecidae > Papio > Papio anubis. The sequence continues at coordinate 3,192,373 of NC_044997.1, forward strand.
TTCTGGACATTTCATGTAAATGGATCCTAGATATTGTGTTTCCTCACATCAGGTTTCTTTTACTGAGTATTGTTTTCCACTTTCATCCATATACTGTAAGTATCAGGCTTCATTCCCTCTAAGAAAAGATTTCTTTGTGCTAGGCAACTCCATATTAGGTCAAACACAGAAAAACACACCAACATTAGGAATGAAGATTTCCTAGAACTCCAGCCACAGGTTGCTCCCTCTGCTGCCTGGTAGAGAACCTGTGGCCTGTAGTTTTTGTAGCCACCATTCAGCAGGAGAATGTACGCTTGCATTAGGGTAAGCTCAAAAGATAACCAGCACCTCCTTCTTACTGAGATCCTGCTGTTTTCCTTGAATAAATTTCCCCAGGGGTTGCAAGAAGCCTTTGGCTAATTTCTAGAGTTCTGTAAAAGCTATTTCCAGCAATTTTCTGTATCACTTTATTACTGATTGCATAGAGAAAAGAGTTTTTGGAAGTCCTTATTTTCTATGTCAACCTCATCTCTTTTTGATAAGACTTTCACCTTTATAAAATAGATTGTAAAACTGGCCACAGAAACTTCCCTCCCTCATACATGTGTTTTTTATTTTATTTTATTTTATTTTACTTTATTTTATTTTATTATTTTATTTTATTTTATTTTATTTTGCAATGTGCTTTTTTTACTATCTCCTTTAAGCATTGTCTTTATATGTACCCTTGCAGCTGGGCTTAGCTAGGTGACTTGTTTGGGCTCTAGAGCAAGTTGACACAAGCATAGACTTGCAATGTATCTGCACACTGGGCCTGTACTCTGCTGCTGATCTTGGAACCACTAGAATTATAGCCTTGACGACAGGCTGGAGAATAAGAAAACCACATGCAGAGAGGCCCCAGGTGTTCCTGCCTTTTCAGATGAGGCTTTCATAAACCAGGTACCTCAGTTGTTCATCAGCCAGTGGGCAGATGTTGAAGCAAGCTCAGCCACTAAGCTAATATAAACCACTCAGCTAATAAAAACCACTCATCTGAGCCAAAATGTCAGCCCAAAAGATCAGCAGTTAAATATGTGGGTATAGCGTTATGCTACTAAGTTTTCAGTTGGTATGACACGCAGAAGACACTAATATGGTTTATGTCTTTACCAAATGTACCTCCTTTACTATTTACCTTTATGAAAATATATACACTCTGAAGAAATACATTATCATAGCAATGTGATACATTGCGCTAGATTTTCTTTTATCTTCATAGAGGAACGAGTTATTTTCAGCATGGAACTCAGTTCTCTGATTACTTTGTAATCACAGTAATTAAGTAGAGTACTACTTAAATTTGCATTTATTCTTGTGTACTACAATTGAAACAGGAGGCAAGATTCATCACTTGGGTGTTAAAATGGTCCTGCCGATGACATTTTCTAATTGGATAATCCTCTCTTATTGGCATACTTAAAATGTGTTATGTAAAAAATTACGTTTAATCACACGCTTCAGACACTAGAGTGACTTTTGTTTTGTTATAAAACTGAATTATTTATATATTTATTTTTATTCATTATACTTTAAATTCTAGGATACATGTGCAGAATCTGCAGGTTTGTTACATGGGGATGCATATGCCATAGTGGTTTGCTGCAACTACCAACCCATCATCTAGGTTTTAAGCTCCAAATGCATTAGGTATTTGTCTTAATGCTCTCCCTTCCCTAGCCCCCACAACCCCTGACAGGCCACAGTGTGTGATATTCCTCTCCCTGTGTCCTTGTGTTCTCATTGTTCAATTCCCACTTATGAGCGAGAACATGTGGTGTTTCATTTTCTGTTCTTGTGATAGCTTGTTGAGAAAAATGGTTTCCAGGTTCATACATGTGCCTACAAAGGACACTAACTTATTCTTTTCTATGACTGCATAGTAGTCCATGGTGTACATGTATCACATTTTTTAAACCAGTCTGTCATTGGTGGGCATTTGGGTTGGTTCCAAGTCTTTGCTATTGTGAATAATGCTGCAATACACATACATGTGTGTGTGCCTTTGTAGTAGAATGATTTATAATCATTTGGATATATAACCAGTGATGAGATTGCTGGGTCAAATGGTATTTCTGGATCCAAATGGTATTCTAGATCCTTGAGAAATTGCCACACTGTCCTCCACAATGGCTGAAATAATTTCCACTCCCACCAACAGTGTAACAGAGTTTGTATTTCTCCAAATCCTCTCCAGCATCTGTTGTTTTTCCTGAGTTTTTGACAATCACCATTCTAAATGGTGAGAGATGGTATCTCATTGTGGTTTTGATTTGCATTTCTGTAATAACCAGTAATGTTTTTCATATGTTTGTTGGCCACATAAATGTCTTCTATTAAGAAGTGCTTGTTCATATCTTTCATCCATTTTTGATGGGAGTTTTTGTTTTTCTCTTGTAAATTTGTTTCAGTTCCTTGTAGATTCTGGAAATTGCACTTTTGTCAGACAAATAGATTGCAAAAATTTCTCAAATTCTGGAGGTTGCCTTAAACTCTGATAGTAGTTTCTTTTGCTGTGCAGAAGCGCTTTAGTATAATAAGATCCAATTGGTCAATTTGGTCTTTGTTGCCATTGCTTTTGGTGTTTCAGTCATGAAGTCTTTGTCCATACATATTTCCTGAATGGTATTGCCCAGGTTTTCTTCTAGAGTCTTTATGGTTTTACATTTTATGTTTAAGTCTTTAATCCATCTTGAGTTAATTTTTGTATAAAGTGTAACGAAGGAATCCAGTTTATGTTTTCTTCCTATGGCTAACCAGTTTTACCAACACCATTTATCATATAGAAAATACTTTCCCCATTGCTTGCTTTTGTCAAAGGTTTATTGAAGATCAGATGGCTGTAGCTGTGTGGTATTGTTTCTGAGGCCTCTGTTCTGCTCCGTTGGTCTATATATCTGTTTTGGTACCAGTACCATGCTGTTTCAGTTACTGTAGCCTTGTAATATAGTTTGAAGTCATGTAGCATAATGCCTCTAGCTTTGTCCTTTTTGCTTAGGATTGTCTTGGCTATATGAGATCTTTTTTGGTTCCATATGAAATTTAAAGTAGTGTTTTCTAATTCAGTGTAGAAAGTCAATGGTAGTTTGATGGGGATAGCATAGAATCTATGAATACTTTGGGCACTGTGACCATTTTCATGATATTGATTATTCTTATCCATGAGCACGGATTTTTTTCTCATTTTTTTTGTTTCCTTCCTTATTTCCTCAAGCAGTGTTTTGCAATTTTCCTTGAAGAGGTCCTTCACCTCCCTTGTAAGTTGTATTCTAAGATATTTCATTCTCTTTGTAGCAATTGCGAATGGAAGTTCACTCATGATTTGGCTCTTTGTTTGTTTATTGTTGGTGTATAAGAATACTTGTGATTTTTGTACATCGATTTTGTACCCTGAGACTTTGCTGCAGTTGCTTATCAGCTAAGGCGTTTTTGGACTGAGATGATAGTGTTTTCTAAATATAAAATCATGTTGTCTGCAAACAAGGACAATTTAACTTCCTGACTTCCTATTTTGATACCTTTATTTCTTTCTCTTGCCTGATTTCTCTGTCCAGAAATTCCAATACTATGTTGAATAGCACTGTTGAGAGTCCTTGTCATGTACCTGTTTTCAAAAGGAATGCAGCCAGGCGCAGTGGCTCATGCCTGTAATCCCAGCACTTTGGGAGGCTGAGGCAGGCAGATCTCAAGGTCAGGAGATTGAGACCATCCTGGCTAAGACGGTAAAACCCCATCTCTACTAAAAAATACAAAAAAATTAGCTGGGGGAGGTGGTGGGCGCCTGTAGTCCCAGATACTCGGGAGGCTGAGGCAGGAGAATGGCGTACCCCAGGAGGCAGAGCTTGCAGTGAGCTGAGATTGCGCCACTGCACTCCAGCCTGGGTGACAGAGCAAGAGTCTGTCTCAAAAAAGAAAAGAAAAGAAAAAAAAAAGAATGCTTCCAGCTTTCATCTACTCTGTGTGCTGTTGTATATGAGTTTGCCATAAATAGTTCCTACTATATTGAGATATGTTCCCTCAATACCTAGTTTATTGGGTGTTTTTAGCATGAAGAACTGTTGAATTTTATCAAAGGCTTTTTCTGCATCTATTGAAATAATCACGTGGTTTTTGTCATTGGTTCCATTTATGTGATGGATTACATTTTTTGACTTGTGTATGTTGAACCAGCCTTGCATCCCAGAGATGAAGCCAACTTGATTGTGGTAGATAAACTTTTTGATGTGCTGCTGGTTTTGGTTGGCAGTATTTTATTGAGGATTTTTGCATTGATGTTCATCAGGGATGTTGGCCTGAAATTTTCTTTTTTGTTGTTGTATCTATGCCAGGTCTTGGTGACAGGATGATGCTGACCTCATAGCATGAGTTAGGGAGGATTTCCTTTTTTCTATCACTTGGAATAGTTTACAAGGAATGGTACAAGCTTCTCTTTGTACCTCTGGTAGAATTTGACAGTTAATTCTTCTGGACCTGGTCTTTTTTTGGTTGGTAGGCTATTAACTGCTGTCTCAATTTCAGATCATTTTATTGCTCCATTCAGGGATTCAACTTCTTCCTGGTTTAGTTCTTAGAGGGTGTATATGTCCAGAAATTTATCCATTTCTTCTAGATTTTCAAGTTTATTTGCATGGAGGTATGTATAGTATTCTGTGATGGTAGTTTGTATTTCTGTGAGATCAGTGGTGATATCCCCTTCATCGTTTTTAGTGTGTCTATTGGATTCTTCCCTCTTTTCTTTTTTGTAGTCTGGCTAGCAGTCTATATATTTAGTTAATCTTTTCAAAAAACCAGGTTCTGGATTCACTGATTTTTTTTGAAGGGATGTTTGGTCTCTATCTCCTTCAGTTCTGTGGTTTGAGTGACTGTTTGTTATGATTTGCATTCTTTTGTATTTGCCAGGGAATGTTTTACTTCCTATTATGTGGTTGATTTTAGAATAAGTGTGATGTGGTGCTAGGAAGACTGTATATTCTGTTGATTTGAGGGGGAGAGTTCTATAAATAATGTCTATTAGGTCCACTAGGTCAGAACTGAGTGCAAGTTCTGAATATCCTTATTCATTTTCTGTCTCATTGATCTGTCTAATATTGATAATGGAGTGTTAAAGTCTCCCACTATTATTATATGGGAGTCTAAGTCTTTTTGTAGGTCTCTAAAAACTTGTTTTATGAATTTGGGTGCTCCTGTATTGGGTGAATATATATTTAGAATAGTTAGCTCTTCTTGGTGCATCAATCTCTTTACCATTATGTAACGCCCTTCTTTGTCTTTTTTAATATTTTTAGTTTAAAGTCTGTTTATCAGAGATGAGAATTGCAACCTCTGATTTTTTGGGTTTTTTTTTTTTTTTTTTTTTTTTTTTTTTGCTTTCCATTTTCTTGGTAAATACTCCTGCATCCCTTTATTTTGAGCCTATGTGCATCTTTTCAGATGAGATGGGTCTCCTGATTACAGGACACCAAAGGGTCTCGTCTTTTATTTTAATTTGCCAGTTTGTGTCTTTTAATTGGGGCACTTAGCCCATTGACATTTAAGGTTAATATTGTTATGTGTGAATTTGATCCTGTCATCATGATGCAGACTGATTATTTTGTACGTTAGTTGATGTAGTTTCTTCATAGTGTCATTGCTGTTTATATTTTGGTATGTTTTTGCAGTGGCTGGTACTGGTTTTTCCTTTCCATATTTGGTACTTCCTTCAGGAGCTCTTGTAAGGTAGGCCTGGTGGTGACAAAATCCCTCAGCATGTGCTTGTCTAGAAAGGATTTTGTTTCTCCTTCACTTATGAGGCTCATTGTGGCTGGATATGAAGTTCTGGGTTGAAAATTGTTTTCTTTAAGAATGCTGAATATTGACGCCTACTCTCTTCTGACTTGTAGGGTTTCTGCAGAGAAATTCACTGTTACTCTGATGGGCTTCTTTTTGTGGTAACCTGACTTTTTTCTTTGGCTGCTCTTAATATTTTTTTCCTTCTTTTCATTTTTGGAGAATCTGACAATTACATGTCTTGGGGTTGCTCTTCTCATAAAGTATCTTAGTGGTGTTCTCTGTATTTCCTGAATTGAATGTTGGGTTATCTCTGCTGGGTTTTGGAAGTTCTCCTGGATAATATCCTGAAGTGTGTTTTCCAACTTCGTTCCAATCTCCCAGTCACTTTCAGGTACATCAATTAATTGTAGCTTTGGTCTTTTCACATAGTCTCATACTTCCTTGTTTTTTCTCTAATCTTGTCTTCACCCTTTATTTCATTAAGTTGATCTTCAATCTCTGATATCCTTTCTTCCACTTGATTGATTCAGTTATTGGTACTTGTGTATGGTTCATAAAGCTCTCATTGTGTGTTTTTTAGCTTCATCAGGTCATTTATATTCTTCTCTAAACGGCTATTTTAGTTAGCAGTTCCTTTAACTTTCTATTAAGGTTCTTAGCTTCCTTTCATTGGGTTAGAACATGCTCCTTTAGTACAGCAGAGTTTGTCATTTCCCAGATTCTGAAGCCAACTTCTGTCAATCCATGAAACTCATTCTCCATCCAATTTTGTGCCATTTCTGAAAAGGAGTTGTGATGATTAGGAGAAGAGGCATTCTGGTTTTGGAATTTTTAGCGTTTTTGCACTGGTTTTTCCTCATCTTCATGGGTTTAGCTACCTTTGATATTTGATACTGATGACCTTTGGATGAGGTTTTTGTGTGGAAGCCCTTTTTCTTGATATTGATGCTATTTACTTTGTTAGTTTTCCTTCTAACAGTGAGATCCGTCTTCTGCAAGTCTGCTGGAGGTATCAGCAGCAGATGCTGTAGAAGAGTAAATATTGCTGCCTGCTCCCTCCTCTAGACTCTTCACCCCAGAGGGGCACCCACCAGATGCCAGGCAGAGCTGTCCTGTATCAGATGGCTGTTGACTCCTCCTGTGAGGTGTCTTCCAGTCAGGAGGCACAGGGGTCAGGAACCCACTTAAGAGGCAGTTTGTCCCTCAGTAGAACTCGAGTGTTACGCTAGCAGATCTGTTGCTCTCTTCAGAGCTTGCAGGCATCAATGTTTTAAGTTTGCTGAAGCTGTGCCCACAGCCACGCCTTCCTCCATGTTCTCTGTTCCAAGTAGATAGGAGTCTTACCTATAATCCCCTGACTGGGGCTCCTTCCTTTTTTTCAGAGATGCCTCACCCAGTGAGGAGGAATCTAGAGAGGCACTCTGGCCATAGCCACTTTGCTGTGCTGTGGTGAGTTCAACCCAGGCTGAATTTCCTGGTGGCTTCCTTAACACTGTGAGGGAAAAACCGCCTACTGAAGCCTCAGTAATTGTGGATGCCCCTCCCCTCACCAAGCTTGATGGTCCCAACTGGACTTCAGACTGCTATGTTGGTAGCAAGAATTTCAAGCCAGGGGTTCTTAGCTTGCTGGGCTCTGTGGGAGTGGGATCTGCTGAACAAGATCACTTGGTTCTGTGGCTTCAGCCCTCTTTCCAGGGCAGTGACTGGTTCTGTCTTGCTGGAGTTGCAGATGCCACTGCTGTATGGAAAAAAGCTCCTGCAGCTAGCTTGGTGTATGTCCAAACAGTCACCCAGTTTTTTTCTTGAAACTGTGGACCCTGGTGATACAGGCTCATGAGGGAATCCCCTGGTCTGCAGCTTGCAAAAACCCTGGGAAAAGTGTAGAATCTGGGTTGGATGGCACAATTCCTCATGGCTTCCCATTGCTGGGAAAGGGAGACTCCCCAGACTCCTTGCACTTCCTGGGTGAAGGGAGGCCCCATCCTACTTCTGCTCACCCTCCATGAGCTGCACCCACTGTGTAACCTGTCCTAGTGAGATGAACCAAGTACCTCAGTTGGAAATGTTGAAATCACCCACCTTCTGCATTGATCTCACTGGGAGCTGCAGACTGGAGCTGTTCCTATTCGTCCATCTTGCCAGATCCCCCAGAACTGAATTATTTTGTGTTGAAAGTTAATCCTCAAACTCGGTGATGTAGGGCAATGTGAATTTGCAGAGTTTAATCATCTTCTTCCATCATATACATTTTTCTGTAGTTATAGTGCAAAAGTGTGAGATTGGAAGCCATGGAGGTTAGTCTTGATGTACAACAGAAGAAAAGTAGGCAGATCTAACTCCAGGCTATTATTAAAGGTTTGAAAATGGATGGGCAGTGCTAAGTGTCTTTGTCCCTCACAGAGTACACATTAACATACCTGACTGGGCCGAAGCAAAAAATAGATTTGTCATTGCTGTTAAATTCTAGAAATGGCATAAAGTCATCTAGGTGTTAGGGGCACTACTCATTGCCAGATCCCATATAAAGATAATTCAAGGGCATTGTCATTTCCTTGAATAAATCTCTGAATCTCCAAAAGGGATTTCTCTTATTTTTTAAAAAAACTTCTGTGGAGCAAGGAAGCACTGAGATGATCTTCTGCAGAGAAATATGTATTTTTATGCCATGGTAAGTGATGAGCTGACATTAGATCCCTGCACATTTTAGACATACAAGACAGTGAGGAGTAACGATCTGAAATTCTGGTTCTTTTCTCTGCCCTGGAGCTTAAATAGTGGTTAGGATGGAATCATTCATCAAGCACTTTCTCATGCATTCTCTAAGGTAGTTGAAGATAGACTATTACAGGGTAATCGTCACCCTGAGATTGATAGTGTGTTGGTTCTCTCAGCCTCTATTTTACGATCTTTCAGAAAACTGCATCATAAACAGACGTGGGATGACTAAGGTTTGCCTCCGTGTCTTCTACGCACCTTTCTCTTATCCTTCCATTCCTTTCTCCCATTTTGACACAGAATTCCTTATCTCATTTGGGCTTGGTAGCTCTCTTCTAAGGGCCATCACTGTTTAATTTAATGAACTCTATATGAAAGGAACCATTATAGCCCTGGAAAAGCTTTAACATTGTCTTGCTGTGATAGAAATCATACAATATAATTTTAAATATTACTCTTCATATAAGTTACCCTTTAAAGCATTGTCATGAAAAATAATAGCGCTACATAATTTTTTAAACAGCAGAATTCACTTAGCATGATTGGGATTTAAAAAAAGGCACACAATTTAAACAAGAAAATGTCAACAGACCATTTCATTATATTCAAAGCACTAATAAGTAGCATGCACATGAATATTATTATTCCTACTAGATAGTCTTTAACTTTAAAGGATTGTCAAATAATTAACATACAATTAAGTATTCACTCAGTAAAAGTTAGTAGATGTGTATACTTCTGAAGATATAGTGAATCTCAACATTAGTTTCATTTGGTTTTGTTTTTACCTGGCCGGAAGTCATTCTCATTTTTTCTTTCCTCTATCTAAATTATCTTTCTGTTTAAACCTCATATATTCCATGGTCCAAAATATCCCAGGATTCCTTAGCTATAAAATCCCTAAGGGATAAAAATGGGAAATGAAATATTTTGCAAAATGTAATACTCATTCCTTTGCAGAAACAGGATGGTAATGTAAGTTGCTCAGTATGAATGTATCTAGAATACATGAACAATAATTAAATCTCAGTGGCTTCAGCAGCAAAGTTTTCTTGCTTGATCACACTGTGGATTCCTCCAGAGTTATCTGGAATGCTGTTTGGTGTCATCTTAATTCGGAGACCTCCCTGAGGGACCAGTCTCTGTGTGGGATGTTAAGAAAGTGCTGGTGACAGATGCTGTAACTCTGAAATAGACTGTGACATCTCTCCTTTAGTGAACATCTCTGTTCACCAAAGGCCAGAGTTCAGCACTACAATGTGCCTGAGCAGCAAAGTGAGCTGGAAATCTTTAGCAGACAGCATAGTAATGCCCAGAGAAAAGTAAACTAACAAAATCTTGTGCCTTTTTTCTCAATGCAATATGTCAACTATTTGTTAATATGAGCTCTATTTTAATGAGCAGTACACTTGGATTGCTTTTTCCACTCCAGAATGTCTTATGTTGACACACTCACTCACAGACTCATCCATGAGTTTTACACACCATACTCCTGTGTCTTTTGCTACACAAATCATAGTAGTCAGTTGTGTCCAACTTACATATGCATCTGTTTTTCCAACATCACCATCTAATGGATATTGCTACATATGGTGGCACAGGTTGTGTACTGCACAAATTTAGAACATGTTCTTCCCACTGTGGATTATGTTAATGCTGCTTCTTGGAATTGTGCAGTACATGGAATGCACAGTCATGTATGAAGTTCATGAATTAATCCATTTCCTTTTATATTAGCCAACAGATAATTCCATAAATCTAAGCATAAAGCAATTTATGAATTTTTGCCTTCATGTGCAGTGAAGATTAAATAGATGTATCTATTAAAGCATTCAGAATCATGTCTGGGATCATGCAACTCATCAAACACCATCCCACATCCCCACTTGTAACACCTGCATATGGCCCCCAGACCCTGCCCTCTACTCTCCTTCAGTGCAATGGGATGTGCTACAGAGCTCACTTTGTCTGTGCCCCTGATGCAAAAATGTGAACAGCTCTCCCTGATATAAGCTCTAATAGATGGGCTGTCTGATCCAGCTTTCTCTTAGCAGTTACAGACCAGATGCATTGTCCTTGTCTGATAAAACGCCACCAGTACCCTTTCCTGAATTATTTCAAGCTTTGACTTTTCCCAGCTTCTTCCTATAGTACTCGTCACTTTCACACATATCAGCCTGAGGCACTAGACAAGAGTATGTTCAAACCTTGCTGCAGAATGCCTTCAGATTTTAACACAGAGCCTACACTTTGCATTAATGATATAGTCAACCACCTGACTTTGAAAGAATAGAACAAAATGCAAGAATCGCATTAATTAATTGGAAATATTAAACACAAGTTCAACAGCATCATTTCAAAGATCACAGAAATAGCTTGGCTTAAAATATTATGTCATTGTTTAATCTTTTCCTAAGACCAGATCTCATTAACAAAACGAAAATATTGCATTTACTGAAGTACTATGTAGGTATGGCAGTATTTTAAAAAGTATTCCAAAAGTGACAAACTTTATAGGGAATTCAATAATACATTATGCAAATATATCCCCTGGAGCTGGGTGCAGTGGCTCCTGCCTGTAATCGCAGCACTTTGGGAGCCCAAGTTGGGCAGATCACCTGAGGTCGGAATTTCAAGACCAGCCTAGACAACAGAGTGAAACCCTGTCTGTACTGAAAATACAAAAAAAAAAAAATAGCTGGGCATGGTGGTGGGTGCCTGTAGTCCCAGATACTCAGGAGGCTGAGGCAGAAGAATCACTTGAACTCAAGAGGAGGGGGTTGCAGTGAGCTAAGACTGTGCCATAGGATTCCAGCCTGGGTCCTTTAAGAGTTTAAGATTGAAACTCCATCTTTAAAAAATCTATGTATTTATAATACAATAAAATATGTATGTTCATTGGAAAATTTGACACTTTCAACTGCCACTGAAAATTACATCGTAACACCTCAATAAGTGTAATAAGTTTTAAAATCTACTGTTTCCATAGAACCCAGTGAAGTAAAATGTAATGTTTCAAAAAGGACCTCAACATTTAAGTAATAATTACAGTTGTTGTGGAAATTAATTGACTCTGCCTTTCCACTCATTTATATTAGAATTGCAGAATCACTTATAATCAATTCTGGGCCATGGTCAATTGATAGTAGACTCCACTATATTTTTATGTTTAATTTTATTTGATTCTCCCTTTAACATAGCTAGATAGCCTTTAAAGAATTAATGTACATGACTTTCATTTAAAGCAGTACCAGTAAATCAAAGCATCTTTTGGAAATCCAAAGAACTATCATAAAATGTTAGGTTTATCTAGTATGGCTGACCTCTTGTATTAGTCGAGGTAATTATCTCCTGCTGGTGTTATACTTAAGAACCTCCTAATCCCAATGCCTCATATTTAAAAACAGTTTAGTTCTTGTTCAGGTTACAGCCACCATTGAACAGGCAGCTCTCTGGAGCTGCTCCCAGTGGTGACACAGGGATCCAGGCTGTCTTGTGCCCTCTTACGGTGATATGTTTTGGCTGTGTCCCCATCCAGAGCTCATCTTGAATTGTAGTTCCCATAATTCCCACATGTCATGAAAGGGACACAGTGGGAATAATTGAATTATGAGGGTGTTTATCTCCATGTTGTTCACATCATAGTGAGTTCTCACAAGATCTGATGTTTTTATAAGTTGCTTTGCCCCACCTTTGCTCTGTAATTCTCCTTGTTGCTGCCATGTGAAGGCCATGTTTACTTCCCATTCTGCCATGATTGTAAGATTCCTGAAGCTTCCCCATCTTTAAGGAACTGTGAGTCTATTAAAATTCTTTCCTTTACTAATTTCCCTGTCTTAGGTATGTCTTTATTATCAGCATGAGAACAGACTAATACAATAAATTGGTAGCTGGTAGTAGAGTGCTGCTGTAAAGGTACCCCAAAGGGAAGTGACTTTGCAACTGGATAACAAGCAGAGGTTGGAACAGTTTGGAGGGCTCAGAAGAAGACAGAAAAATGTGGGATAGTTTGGAACTTCCTAGAGACTTGGAGGGCTCAGAAGACAAGAAAATGTGGGAAACTTTGGAACTGCCTAGAGACTTGGAGGACTCAGAAGACAGGAAGATGTGAGAAAGTTTAGCACCTCCTAGAGACTTGTTGAATGGCTTTGACCAAAATGCTGATAGTAATATGGACAATAATATTCAGACTGAGGTGGTCTCAGATGGAGATGAAGAACTTGTTGGGAACTTGAGCAAAGGTGACTCTTGCTGTGCTTCAGCAAGGAAAATGGCAGCTTTCTGCCCCTGCCCTAGAGATCTTTGGAACTTTGAACTTAAGAGAGACAGTTTAAGGATGTCTGGCAGAAGAAATTTCGAAGCAGCAAAGTATTTGAGAAGTAACACAGCATAAAAGTTTAGAAAATTTGAAGCCTGATGATGCAGTAGAAAAGAAAGAAAACAATTTTCTGGGAAGAAATTCAAGTTCACTGATGAAATTTGCAAAATTAATGATGAGTCAGTGGGGAAAATGTCTCCAGGGTATCTCAACAACCTTCATGGTAGTCTTCCCATCACAGGTCTGGAGGCATAGGAGGGAAAAAATGCTTTTCCCACTGCTTTGTGCTGCCTCTGGACTTGGTACTCTGTGTCCCAGCTGTCCCAACTGTAGTAAAAAGGAGCAAAAGTACAGTTTGGGCCATGGCTTCAGAGGGTGTAAGTCTCAAGTCTTGGCAGCTTCCATGTGGTGTCAGTCCTGCAGGTGAATAGAATACAAGAATTGAGGTTTCAGGACCTCCACCTAGATGTCAGAAGATGTATGAAAATGCCTGGATATCCAGGCAGAGTTGTGATGCAGCAGTGGAGCCCTCATGGAGAACCTCTGCTAGGGCAGTGCATAAGGGAAATGTGGGGATGGCGCCCCAAAACAGGGTCCCTGTTGGAACACTGCCTAGTAGAGCTGTGAGAAGAGGTAACCATCCTCCAGACCTCAGAATGTTACATCCACTAGCAACTTGTACCATGATCCTGGAAAAGCCACAGACATTCCACACCAGCCTATGAAAGCAGCCAAGAGAGAAGCTGTACCCTGCAAAGTCACAAGGATGGAGCTTCCCAATATCGTGGGATCCCATATCTTGCACTAGTGTGACACAGATGTGAGATGTGGAGTCATAGGAGATAATTTCAGAACTTTAAGATTTAATTACTGCCCCATTGAATTTTGGACTTGCATGGGGCCTGTAGCCTCTTTGTTTTGGCCAATTTCTCCCATTTGAAATGGGTGTGTTTATCCAATGCCTGTATCCCCACTGTATGTAGAAAGTTACTAAGTTGCTTTTGATATTACAGGCTCATAGGCAGAAGGACCTTGTCTTGTCTGATATGAGGCTATGGACTTGGAATTCTGAGTTAATGCTGGAATTAGTTAAGACTTGGAGGACTTTTGGGAAGGCATGATTGTGTTTTGAAATGAGAGGACATGACACTTGGCAGGGGCCAGGGAAGAATGATGTGTCCCCAACCAAATCTCATCTTGAATTGTAGTTCCTGTAATCCTCATGTTGTGGGAGGGACCTGGTGGGAGGTAACTGAATCATGGGGGCAGATACCTTGATGCTGTTCTCATGACAGTGAGTGAGTTTTCATGAGATCTGATGGTTTTATAATGGGCTTTTCCCCACCTTTGCACTGCACTTCTCCTTCTTGCTGCCATATGAAGATGGATGTGTTTGCTTCCCCATCTTCTATAATTGTAAGTTTCCTGAGGCCTCCCTAGCCATGCTAAGCTGTGATCAATTAAACCTCTTTCCTTTGTAAATTTCTCAGTCTCAAGTATGTCTTTATTAGCAGCATGAAAATGGACTAATATATCACAATTCATTCCTTAGGAACTCCTCCTCTGATCTCTTATCTGGATTTTCAGTGGCAACAAGCAAAGAGTACCTATAGAGTAGTAGTTCCCACACTTTTTGGCAACAGGGACTGGTTTCATGGAAGACATTATTATTCCATGAACCAGGGGTGGTGGACATGAGGAATGGTTTCAGGTTGATTTAAGCACATTATATTTATAATTACATTGTAATACATAAAAAAAATAATATACTACTTACCATAATGTAGAATCAGTGGCAGGTCTGAGCTAGTTTTCCTGCATCTAGTCTGTCCCTTCTGGGGGTGATGGGAAACAGTGACAGATAGTCAGGCATTGATTCTCATAAGGAATGCACAACCTAGCTCCCTCATATTTGCAGGTCACAATAGGGTTCATGTTCCCATTAGAATCTAATGCAGTCATTCATCTGACAGGAGGCAGAATGCAGGTGTTAATGTGAGTGACAGGGAACAGCTGTAAATATAGTGAAACTTTGCTCAGTTGCCCTCTGCTCACTTCCCGCTTAATGGTCCAGTTCCTAACATGCCACAGACTGGCAGTGGTCTATGGTGTAGGGGTTGGGGAGCCTCACTGTAGAGGATTATCCAGGAAAGTTATGGCCAGGTCCAAGTCGTTCATGTGGTGCTGACATTATTGTAAGAGAAATAGGAAAATATCATCTTGCTCAGAACTCACTGGGATAAATCTGTATATTTGATTCATGAGATAGCTTCTATTCCAAATGTAACCACCACTGGGGCCTGCCCACTGGAAAATACGTGTATCTTTGTAAATATGGTACTTTGATGTATTTATTTTTGCATACATTGTTAAATTTGTATAAATTTTCACAAGCAATTCAAAGTACATAGTTATAAAAACATGTTCATTAACAATTTTTCCTTTAGAAAAACATGATCATCTCTATGTATAAATAATTTAATTTGGGCATCCCGTCCTTTTGTATGGGAGCTCTGTTTTCACTCTTCACTCTATTTGACTCTATTAAATCTTGAAACTGCAAAAAAAAATAATAATTTAGTTTGGAACCTTGGATTCTCATACACTCAGTGAAGTGAATTTTATGTACCAAACCTCCATGTAAAAGTGATTGTATTTGCTTACTATGTAAAGTATATAAGAAATTATACAATTTACTACTTTGAAGTTGTGATGTGTTTGTCAGGTAAGAAGCTTATCATGGCTAGGTTCAGTGGCTCATGTTTGTAATCCCAGCACTTTCGGTGGCTGAGTTGAGCAGATAACCCGAGGTCAGGAGTTTGAGACCAGCCTGGCCAACATGATGAAACCCTATCTCTACTAAAAATACAAAAGTGTACATGGCATCATAGTGCACACCTGTAGTCCCAGCTACTCAGGAGGCTGAGATGGGAGAATCTCTTGAATCAGAGAGGTGGAGGTTGTGGCGAACTAAGATCACACCACTGCACTGGTTGTGAACTCCTTGTGAGAATCCAATGCCTGATGATTTGTCACTGTCTCGCATCACCCTCAGAAGGGGCAGACTAGATGCAGGAAAACTAGCTCAGGGCTGTCACTGATTCTACATTCTGCGGTGACAGAGTGAGACTCTGTCAAAAACAAAAAAAAGATAAACTTACTGAAAAATCATTTAGAGGACTTGAACTGAATGAGTAGAACCATTTTCTAATGAACCCCTGAATTTGAGTGTCTCCTATATGAAAGACCCTTGAAGTTCTTAGAAAACTGATAAATAGTTACATAGAAATGTTTCCTTTTCAGAAAGACGGGTAGTTTTTAAGATGCTCACATTCTAACTAGGAAAACTGATGTTTCCTTCACTGGGAAGGCTTCCATTAAAATAATACTTGACAAAGTAAAATATTGGTACATTACAATTACCTTATTCAGAATCACAAAGAGATGGTATTAAGTAATTGGCTCAAGTGGTCTCTCGCAACATGAAACAGGTTCACGGTGTTGGAAAACCAAGAATGCTCAGGGCCTCAGAAAGCTGAGCTCTAAAGACCCCACAGAGTTACGCTGTCCCAGCAGGTTTCGAGTTCTCATGGATGATGTTAAAGAAAAAAAAAATTCAGTGCTAGTTATTAAAATGCAGTAAGGAAGACTTCATTCAGGACCATTGTGACTGCTGAAGTACTGCGGGCTTGCAGTGGGGAAGAGAGATTGGGCTCAGCACTTAATACAGCATGGGAAAGTGGGGATTCATAGCCAGGGAGCAGGGTGTCTGCCCATCAGTGAATGGAAAACTACTAAGAGGAAACACCAAAGGCCAGTAGGATTCCAGCTAAACCGACCTAACAAGATTCTAGCAAAGGCCTATTAGGTGACTACACATCCCCTGGAGAGTGGCGGAGGCTGAGGAGCATGATCAGATGCTGATAATGAACAGATACAGGGGGTAGGGTGTTCTTACTAAACTGACTTAACAGACTTCTTGCTAAAATTGGACTTTACAAGGAAGTGCACAGATGGGCCCGGGAGAAGATTGAGGAGTTTGGCTAATATTTGGCCAAGTGGAGAGTCTTCGTCCATAAAGCATGGGATAGATGTGATTTCTGTGGAGGTTAGACAGCTTCGATTTAAGAGGTTTTGAGCAATCACATCACACACCACATTCTCTGGGCACTAAAGAGAAGGCAACAAGGCTTTAGCTTTTAAAAGTCTCCAGGGAATCAACACCTTTCTTCCTGAGCGTGTTAGCTCCCTATGGGCATGCAATCACCAGCAGCATCTTTACGGACGTGTTTTGATATTTTATTAAATTTGCTAGGTCAATGAAGAGCTGATCTTAGTACCCATAGTATGCTTTTGTCACTCCAGCTTCTCACTGCTTCGGGGATTTGTTCTGACACTGGATTGGTTTTCCTAAGGAATCTGGTTAAAAGAAAAGACAGAACAATATTTCTTAAACCAAATTTCTGCCCCAGGTGTTTATGAGTAAAGCAACTGCTTCACCAGGACAGGGTCCCTTCCCCAGAGCCCAGTAAGACTTTCTTGGGCCACAAAGGCAAAATATATTAGCATATTTTAATATAAAAATATACTATATAAAAACTTAAAATGTATTAACATAATATTTTATGACTATGTTTCTGCAAAGGCCAATACGATCTCCCATCCCCAATGTTCATTTTCTTTTCTTTTGATTATAAAATAAATTAAAACATTTTTGTAGGCCCCTAAAAAGGCATTAGGAAGTGTGCCTGATGGGTAATAATCTAGTCTTTTCCCACTCTCAGATCATGGAGGTCGGAGCTATTTTATGTTTTATTCCTCTATGCATTTCTCAGTTTCTGTCTTGAGCTAAGAAAGTTGATGAATCTTTGCAGAACTGGAACTTGTATTCCCCATTGCTTGACATCAAGCTGGAAATGTAGTTAATATACCCCAAGTTGTTGAATTGAATAACATTGAAAGTACGTATTAGTGCACAGTACATTTAATTTGCCAAGGAAAATCTTATTTTAACTTTGCATTGACATATTCTAAGTAATCATTTCCTTTGGTGCAATCAGATTCCTGCGATAAGCCAAATACTTGTTTTATGTGTGGTTTTTCCCATCCTTCCTCATTATATGCCCTTCAGAAAAATCTGAGAACCGAGCTTCCTGTTTGGAAAAAAAAAAGACCTCCTTAGTAACATTGATAGGTAGATTGCAATTTTGCTTTTCCTGCAGGGTTACTGACTTTGTAAAGTGATGCCTATGTATACCTCAGTAATCTATTTGCTTAACATTTAACATCTATGTAATGCTAGAAATACAACAATTTTTTTTTTTCTGAGGTGGAGTCTTGCTCTGTCACTCAGGCTGGAGTTCAGTGGCATGATCTTGGCTCACTGCAACCTCTGCCTCCTGGGTTCAAGCAATTGTCCTGCTACGGCCTCCTGAGAAGCTGGAATTACAGGCACCTGCCATCGCACCTGGCTAGTTTTGATATTTGTACTAGAGACAGGGTTTCACCATGTTGGCCAGGCTGGTCTCAAACCCCTGACCCCCTGATCCGCTACCCTGGACTCCAAAAGTGCTGGGATTACAGGTGTGAGCCCCCATGCCTGGCCAATAATTTTTTTTAAATAATTTGTTTAAAGGTTCAAAACCCACTGCAGTTTGGAAATACAACTCCAGAAGTAATATGAATATGATATTTTGTAAACAAGTAGCCATGTCTTACAGCTCTACACAAACAAACAAGCTGTGCTTTAAAGAAGGCGTGTTAGGTTTCTCCTGGAGAAAAGAATACCAGTTTCCTGTTACACATTCAAATCAAAACGTTCCAGTGGTAAATGGTTTGACATCTCAGATGATTATGGTTACCACAAATCAATGTGATTTCCAAATGCCCTGAAATGTGATCTCAATTATTTTGAAGCACTTTTAAACTCAATACATTTGCATCTGAAAACCTACTTTATTCTTCATTTGCCATTAACATTTTATAGACTAACTAGTTCGGACACAAACAGGCACTTATATAATCTATAAAGACTCTTCAAGTTATTTAAACCTGCAGCATCCCCACATCATCAAATGTTTTCAAAAAATCATACTTTCATTGAATATATCTGACTTTGAGTAAACACTGTCATCTTGTAGCATAAGTTTATTATAGTGCCTTTAAGTAGTTTCCTCATGATAGTGTCAGGAGCAATCCTAACACATCATCAGTAAGCTAGTACCCTCATTCATAAGAATGTTTTCTAAAGCAAGAAGACAGATTCTTCTACTATTTCTGGAATGAGAAGTACACCTTAAAAGGATGAATTCCATTTGATTTCAGTTTTCAACAATTCTGGGGTTGTGGGGAGGTGAGAGTCATTCCTTTTTCCTCTCCTCTCCTCTCCTCTCCTCTCCTCTCCTCTCCTCTCCTCTCTTTTCCTTTCCTTTCCTTTCCTTTCTTTTCTTTTCCTTTCCTTTCCTTTCCTCTCTTCCTTTCTGTCTCCTTCTTTTTCTTTCTTTCAGAAATGGAAGCAAAATTAATGTCTGAATATAACAACTTAAAGTGCAACTGGGAAAATGCTCTTGAATCCTGCCAGCTCCATGGTACACCCTTCTCGCTTCAACTTCCCAGGGTTGTAGGTAGGGAAAGAGAAATTATGGCCAAGTTTCAGAAAGAATGTTAGCCATGTCACAGTTAACATTCTCTGCACACAGCTTTGTGGTGTACGGCTGTTCCATTCATGTTCACTGTCTTGGAATTGAGCAAACTCTGGACAAACATAAGGTGGTCAAATAAGTCCAGAAAAGACATGAAAGGATAAGCAGCTTGGTGGATGGCAGCTTCTCTCGATTTAGGAGAATTGAGAAAAATGTGGGTAGGAAAAATGTGGCAAATAAAAATAGAGAATTAAAATGCATGAACCAACTAGAATCAGGTGCAGAACATGAATGCCCTTACAGCTTTTACATAAAACCAAAAAGGCATTCCTCCTAGGAAGCTCCCTACCTCTATGTATGTCATCCTGATCATTTGTGCATACAATAGCATGGGCGACTTTTGTAATTATAGGTATTTCATGATCAACTGATCAAAATGCAAAATAGATTAATGCAATCAGTTTAAACTGACAGTCATGGGGGTCTGTGTTGACCCCACATCTCCCTTGACCTTGGACAAGGTTAGTGATGGGAAAAGTCAGCCTGTGTGTGTGTGTATGTGTGTGTATGTGTGTCTGTGTGTTTTAAGCTGAGAAAGACAGTGGAAGCAAGTGAATATGTTCTAGATGAATACTTTAGAGAAGATTCATAATGAGACACTAGCTGTCTGTGGCATAGCTGATTATGTGAGAGTCAGGACATAACATCTGTGCACTTTACATGGGCTTAGTACACCTGGTTTAGAAAGATAAGGTCAGGCTGACACACAGACATGCCAGGCTGTAAGAAGAATTCCTGCAGAATTCTTGGGACTTGGTTACTGTCTGTAACACAATTTTAAAAGGCAGCAGGTAACCTTAAGATGCTTCCCATCCACTCCTCTCATTCCACACTTTCCTCCTGGGTATGCAAGATTTCCTTCAGAAACTTTTTTGGAGACAGGCTGGCAGATCCTAGCCTCTGCAGCCACTTAGAATCCCACATAAGGGTCAGCTGAGAGAAAACGGTTACACAGAGAAGCGAGCCAGGAAGACTCTCTTGCTCGTGCTCCCTGTGTCACAAATCTAAAGGGTGTTTTGAACTGGACATTTCAATCAAGCCTCTGCATGTTTAAAGTCCCAGGGGAAAGCAGGTTCCTGGAATAAATTCATGTAAAGGGCCTATATTTTCAATTGCTTTTGAAAGCCGTTCGCACAGATCCCATCATTACCACCTTAGCACGGTCCTCCCCAGATGCGAGTTGGAAGATCAGACTGACGTCAGGCCCACTCAAAAGATGTAGGCACCCTGGTCCAGGAGAGGCAGTGGTGTTGTTCGATAGCTAGAGACAAGAGTGGAATTAAGACTTAATTACTCTAAAGAATTATTTAGCATGCTCTGGGGTTACTTGCCTTTTTTATAATTTCATTTGGATTTTTAAAAACTTTTCATAAAAAGTAGATTACTTAGACTCTGTGAGGTTTCTCTGGACCACTTTAGATTTACTAAAAGGAGAGAACTAGAATTGCACTTTTTATTGTACAGAGGCTTACAAGATAACAACCCCTACTCTGGGAGTTTGTTAATCAGGAACCCAAAAACTGACATCTTCAAGGGTGTCATTTCAAAGATAAAGAGCATAACTCAGTCACTAAATAAAATAGAAGGCAATTGACAAAGTCATCCTCTTTTGTTTAATTTATATTTTCGATTTTTATTTTCTAGAGACAGGGTCTCTCATTATCGCACAGGCTGGAGTACAGTGATATCGTAGCTCAATGCAGTCTCGAACTCCTGGGCTCAACTAGTCCTCCTGCCTCAGCCTCCCAAGTAGCTGGGACCACAGGTGTATGTCACCATATCCAGCGGTATGTTAAAATTTTTTGTAGAGATGGGGTCTCTCCATGTTGCCCAGGCCAGTCTTGAACTCCTGGGCCCAAGCAATCCTACTACATTGGCCTCCCAAAGCACTGGGTTTATGGGTATGAGCCACCATGCCTGGCATTATCTTATATTTTTCATAGGTATATTTATTCCTGTATTCCAAAATTATATTGATAACACACTTCATACTGAATATCCTTACATATTACAAAAATGTTAAATTTTTAAAAAATTTTTATTCACTATTGTATTTTAAAAATTATCATCAACTGCTCTGACAAAAGGCTGTTTCTCCCTCACCACAGAAAATGATAAATATTTTTACCAAACTGGGAACTTAGACTGATTTATAACTGAGATCCAATGACCTGGAAAAGGAATTATTAAATTAGATATACAGAATGCAGGGAAATTAAAGTGGACAGTTTTTTGTGTTTTGTTTTGTTTTTTTAACTTATTTAAGTAGTCTAAGTGGTGATGAGGACAATAATTCTACACAGACTTTTACAATCCTCCCCCAAATTAAGAAAATGAATTGTCACAAGTAATGGTCAAAGATACCAATGACATATGATATAGTACTGTTACGTCACTGTGCTAGAACAAAATGCTAGGAAATCATCATTCATCTGGTGAAACATATTTTTATATGAAATCACCACTAAACAATAGGACTCAACTCATGTGAGAAGAAAGTTTGTTGTCATTTGACAAAAAGGCAGATAGAATTTAAGTGAGAAAAAATTGATGCCTAAGCCAGAAACTGATTCAGCATCCTCCACACAGGATTCTAAAGCAGCTATCTTATTAAAAATAAAGTAAACTGCGAGCAAAGAGAAATAAAGAGGTCTCTGGGTTCCCTGGGATTGCCTGGGGACCACAGGGGCTTCTGACCCTGGAACAGGAAGAGACGTTGTGATTTCTATTACTTTGTGTTACAGCAACTCAGTCACAGCAAGCAGGAGCCCTGGCAAGGAAGCCCCGAAAATGAGCACAAATGTTCCCCAAGAACAAAAATACAGAGGGCACAAACCAGAACTTTTGTTATGTTCTAAAATATATTTAAAAATCAGTATTAGTATCTAGCACAAGCTCCCTCTTAACCTCTTGGAGTCAGAGCTTATGTGCCTTCTAATCTATATGTCTATGTGTAAGTGTGCATTCATCTAAAGCTGTAAGTGATTAACTTTTCAGCAGTAGTACTGGGAGATACATTTTGTGGTCATAGCTGCGGTGGGGCATATGTGCTATTGATACCTGGTGGGGAGAAGCTGGATATAGTTCCCAACAGTGTACAATACACAGAGCAACCTCCAGCACAGAGAATGATCTGGCCCCATATGTCAATAGTACGCAGGTTGAAAAATTTTCTTCTACAGCAGGAGTTAGAATAAATGTTTGCCAGGCCAAGCCCCTGAAAAGTCAGGGATATCACAGCACAACTTCATCATTCCCTACACATGAACTGCCTGAGAACTAAACTACAAAATAAGACAAACTTTATTCTTTATATAATAAGTCAAAAGCTGGACTGAAACAGACAGTCCTCACAAGTCTCCAACTCTTAGCGATAAATTGCATGAATGAAAGAACAGCTCTAAAAGATAGAAAGGGCATAAAAAAATCCATGAGCAGTATAGAAGGAGCAGAGACAGACAGGAAGAGTTGCTGTGCTCTTCCAACACAAATATGATGGAGAAGGGACAGTGACAGAGGCCTGAAGACTCTCTTGTTCCAGAACGATAGCAATGTCTTTATAAAAGAGTTAGACGCATTTGCACATAGCCTGAAGCTATGTGAGACTTCATAGAAAGTAAGAGGAGAGGGGACAGAGAGACAGACACAGAGAGAGAGAAAAAGAGACAGAGACAGAGAGAGAGAGGATACGCTGGCCAGAGGGCAGGTACTTAGGCCAAGGTTTTTCCTGCCACTGACTTGGTGAAGGGCATACCTCTGAAGATCAATAGTTTAAGGTTCAACATTGCGCTCTACAATTTTCTACCTATGTGATAATGGGCATAGGTGCTTTCACTTCTCTGTGTCTCAGTCTGCTCCTCTGTTAAATATTCATAGTAATTGTTCTTGCCTGGTAGCATTGCTTTGAGGATTAAAAATTCATCACTATATGTGATGCTCTCAGAAGGAGACTGAGTCTATAGTAGAGGCTATACTTGAGTTGCTTTGAACAGAAAGCTGCAGCCAATCTATGCAAGAAACAGACCAGCTTCCATCTGCCCTTCAATCTGTTGCTACTGTAATGCATGCTGGAAGATTTTTTTTTTCTGCTAAGTATTCTTAAAGGATATGGAAAACTATTAATAAATCTACATGGCTTCAACACATTGGCTCTTACTGTATCACTCAGATTTAAACTTCCCTTGATGAATGATATTCAACTGGTAGTTTTGGTGAGATTTATTTTGGATGCTTGGGAGATTGCATGTATACATCATAGAAGGCATATGCAGATATTTTGGGTTATCAATCTTAGCAGCATACACCTCTGTTGCCACCTTGAAGTTCTTCAAGAACCATTTCACAAACTGTTATATTTTTCTATTATGAGGAACCCCCCCACAAAGAACCCTAGGTCTGACCCCTCAGTAAGTTTATGGAAAAGTTGATGTCATATACTGAATTGATGTCTGAAATCCCATCCCATGGTGCCCTTCTGTCTCCTGCTATACACCTAAAAATCTATTCAATACATTCTCCTGGTTTCATCCAGACACCTCACATGAATACCTAAATCTTTTCATGGATCCAAAGATTTTACAATGTGTCCACACCTGAGCCACCATAAATCATGTGTCTTCTAACTAAATACATGCACGTTCCCCAAAACCATCTTGGGCCCAAGCTCTGTTTCTGACCCCTGAGGTTCACTGTCATCTGTTCACCATAGCCCCAACACCTTAACTATACAGCCCTTGGCTGATATATAATCTATGACAGTGGATAATTTCTCCCTGGTTCCTGAAGTAGACAGCATTGGAGCTCACAATTCAACAACCATAAGAAGGATAAGCAAGCAGCTCCAGTGGCTGGGTGCATCTGCTTCACAGTCAGGCAATTTGAGAACAACACAAGTTTTCCCAACTGATGCATGAATATTTGAGGACACAGCACTCCCTTCTACTTAGCCTCAGGTTTTTCATATTAAGAGATAGGAATATATAACCTGGGACAAAGTGGATGCATGATGTATATGAGACTCTTCCTTCACTTTCCCTTCCTTGTCTCCATATTGATATTCTAGCTGTCCTTCAAAGCCCTGCTATGTTCTCCTCTAGGAACCCATCTGAATTCCTAGCTGGAAGTCACCATTCCTCTATTCTTTTCAACAGTTTTCACTACTGAGTCAACCTTTGAGGTCTGCAATTCTCCGGCTAGATTATTTCCTCTCTGAAGGCAGGGACTGTATCTCCCAGATCTCCTAAATGTGTAGTTCCTACTCTCTTAGATAGAACAGAGGGCCAATGAACAATTGTTGGATAAATTTAAAAATAAATGAGATGGTGGTTGTTAGGAGGAAGGGATGGAAAGAGAGGGGAAGAGCCAGCTGTCATCATGAAATCCAGAGTGAACAGAAAAGAAGCCAAATGCACTCCACAGTCTCCTCAAGACCTACCTGGAGCATCCTGCCTGAAATCACACAATGTCCCTGCAATACTTCCACCTTGAAGGACCAACAGTCTACTGTGAGGCACTGGAGATTGCCATCTGATCATGGCAGATAACGAAGCAAGGAAGGCAGAGCTTGGAAGTACATTTACTTTGGGATCATTTGGTGTTAGAAATGGGCAGGCATCAGGAATTGTCCAGGGGGCATAAGTCATTTGGCCTCCAGGAAAGAACATTCATGAAGAGGGATGAGGGCAGCTGAGAGGATGAGGATCAGTGATGGAGTCAGTGGAAGGAATGTGAGACCTGATGATGCCAAGGATGTCCACATTTGGGAAATATAAGAGGATGTGGATGAATCATGGACATGGTGCATGGAGACACAAAGATGTTCAGATACACAGGTGGAGGAGTCTTGATTTATAATTGTTAAGGAAAAGAATGTTTTGGGGAAGACATTTCAGTTAATGGGAGACAGACTCAAGATCAGATGGTGTTGGTTGCAAACCTCAATTTGTCCATCACCTTTGTCTCTGTATGCCAATAATGTGACCTTCTACCTTCCTGTCTCCTCATCTATAATTGGGAGAAATAACACTGGGAGGAGAGACAGTTAGCTGTTACCCCAGCCTCCCACAGTCATTGAGTGTTCCTCTGGGTACACAGACACCCATAATAAAACTCTCCTTCGCAGCCTCCTGTGAAGCTATGTGTGAACAGGTGACCAACTTCTGGCCTCTGAGAAGAGTCTATCTTCCTTGGAAAGTAGTAGCCATGGCCTTTTTTCTTCCCATCTTTCCCATCCACCCCACCATTGTATGCACTTAGGGTAGAGACAACCATCATTCACCATGAAAATGAAACTGCCACATTCTATAGGAGGTGGGGAAGCCACTTAGAATAGTCTAAGAGACTTTGTAGACCGTTCACCCCCTAGACTTCACCTGTGAGATGGAGATATGAACTTCTCTCTAGTATAAACTATCATTTTTTTGTTGGTTTTCTATTAAAACCAAATGTGAAACTAATATAATCATTATCTTTTTAAATTCAGGAAATTAAATGAGATATCCTTGACAAGTCCTTGACCAAGTGTCCGGCAGACAGTAAATATGCAACAAACATCAGTGTTTACTGTTGTCAAGCATGTTGCCAAAAGATGCACAATAATCACAAAAAGAGATGAGAAATTTCAAAAGTATGAGATTAACAAAGGGAAATGTCAATAACCACCTACAAAACACTATTATATAGAAGATACAAAAGTAAGGAAGATGCAAAAAGCTGCTAAATATTCCATGTCTTGGTTAGAACTAAAATGTCTATGTAGAAAACACCAGATTTGACAGCATATAAAAGCTAATCTGGCAGTGGGTTAGAAACATAAACAGACATTCCGGGGTAACTGAGAGATGACCCATGTTGAAGTCAGAGAAATGAGCTATGCAAAATAGTGCAGAAAATCAATGAAATGGTAAGACAGAGAATGCAAGGGCAAAAGATCAGAAGTGACTTCTTGCAAAAAAAATCAGAATTAGCTGGCTGTTGAGCTTAGATGGCAAAGGGCTTTTGAGCTTTCAGACACACGCAGTTTTTTGGTGGGATTTATTTATTTATTTATTTATTTATTGGAATTCAAGAAAGAAATTCAATTTTGATTTACTTTGTCTCTGTAAGGAGGTAAGTTTGCAATGTAGCACATTATCAAAAGTAATGACCAGGACTTTTTCTTCCATGGTATTAGTGTAACATTCAATTAAACATATTACAACTTTGGAGGAAGAGTGAGTGTATATCATATACTGTCTGATGCTGTCTGTAAGGTAATACAAAGTTCCATAAGATCATACATGTTTAATAGACTATGTTGAGAAACACATAATCCATTTATGTGTGGGTTTTTTTTCCACTAAAGGAAATGAACGTTTGGGGAAGTTAAGCCTGTTATTGATGTGTCTGGATAATAACAATATGCAATAAATTCATTAAAAATATTAGAAATCTAAGGAACTTCTTCTAACTTCTTAAGTCACTGCTTCTCCTAGGGCTCCAAAGCAAATTCTGTTCATCCCAGGACACCATAATCCTGTGTTGCTTCTATTGTAAGTACAAATGTTGTACCTTGCTACTGAGCTTCACAGGCACGAGTGAAATAACGACTACATGCCTGAACAATTAAAACCTTGTGGTAATGCATCATTTGAGGTGTTCACAGGGAAAAAAAAAACAAAAACAAAAACCAACAACAATAAAAAAAACCCTAAGACTTAAAAGATAACCTTGAAATGATTTACATATATGTGCTTTTTCTTAATTGCTACAAAAGTTACAGAGTAGGATAAGAATATGTCCTTTTATAAGGTAAGTTGAAACACTGGATAGTATTTGGTGAGCTTAAATTTGGCAATGTTCCATTTCACATTAGGTCAGCTTCAGCCCTCAATATTTTATTTCTGACACTTTAGATCTTAATTCTGAGGACCAGATGAGGAAGGGCATCTGACAAGTACTCACAAAATTACTAATGAAAGCAAAAGCCAAGGGCTGACATTCTGATGCTGTTAACTCATATGTGGCTCTTATGAAAACTCTTCTCTTTTATTAGGTATAGTTTAGAGGCAAACTTAATTTTTAGTTAAATGAAAATGTTGGATAGTAAGTAATGAAATCATGTTTTGTTTTGTTTTGTTTTGTTTTTGCCTTACCAATAGAAACGTTGGTTTTGATTTTAAACCATTACTGAGCTCCTATTTTGAAAGAAAGGTGTCCTTCCGAAAATTGTATAAGAACACATTCCTTCAGAATAAATTTCATTACCCTATTGCTCTTTGTAATAATTTTATTTACTTATTTTTTATTGATGTATATTTGATGTACATATTTTCAAGGTATCTGTGATCATTTGAAACACTCATATAATCAAATCAGGGAAATTGGGATATCCATCACCAGTCAATGTTAATTTATTATATATTTCACAATAGCTAGAAAAGAATCACTCAAATATTCCTCATGTTGTCATTTTTAAAATAAAGCTTTTTTTTTCACAGGGAGAAAAAAGTTTCCAACAAACTTGAATTGAAAATGAAGCCAGATTTATAAGGCTCTGCTAGTTCTGTGTGAGGATGTCTACACCCTTCTCCCAGAGAAAGGATGGTATCAGTGCCCTGTTCCTCTTCAGTAATTTTGATAGCTTCATAGAGATTCCATTTCCTGACTAAAGGATGACATTTCAGATAAATGTCACTTTTTTTCTACATGATGCTAAACTTCCATATATGTCTGTACAAAACACTTTAAGCTATTAATTGTGTACTATGTTGCACTACATTCTAGAATATACCTACAGCTATCCCATGGATTTTAGTATGACCAGCTGGTTTGGGTGCTCTCCGTTAATGTGAGTATTTATCTCACAGACTACAGTGATCAGCTTGAAAATCCTGGAGTGAAGTATCCATCTACCCTCTAAGATAAATTCCATCTATAAAATCAAGTTGACATTGTGTTTAATTTTAATAACACTAATTCATAAGTCAAACGTTAAATTCAAAATTTTTCATATCCATTGAATGGAAAATTTTAACTCAAAATTCCCATTTTGGTGCGAGAAAAGTTATCCATGTTATAATCATGCTTTCCATGGGCTCTTTTAATGTGTAATGAATAATGATATCAGATCACAATTAAATTATGTCATTTAATTTGCTGAGAAAACTGAATTATAGAGATGTTATATATAAAACTTAAAGGAGATTCATGTACTTAAAGGGTGGAAATGACATCCTAGTTCTAGGATTTTTAAAAATCAGTATTTCATGAGTTTGGAATAATATTTTGTCTTCCAAGTAATCAAGATAAATAGTAACTGCATCTTAAAAATATTTGCAGTCAGTTCTACTAATATCAACAAACTATTGTTAATCTAGGGCTCTGAGAGAGGAAGCCAGCCTTGATTTGTTGTGTTTGCCAATTGCCATGGTGTAAACACCCCAACAGAGCCAAATGAAAATGAGCAATGATTTAACAAGCAGCTGGCAGCATTCCTGAATGATCAGGAGGTGATTCCAGCATACTACTGCCTGCTACTAAACCCTAAATACTACGTTTCTTTTTTCTTTTTTTTTTCTAATAAAGTATTCTGAGGTCAGATGACGACAGCCCTCTTATCCCTAAGATTCATGGAATATGTTCAACAGTCTAGTGATTATTGACAAGCTCCTACCAAAGTCTATCTGAGATGACCTAAGCAGATTCATTCAACTAGTATTAGTTTAAGATCTGTCTTCCCCAGGTGACAGAAAGCTCCATATGGATGAGAGTCACATTTTCCTTACGCATCCCTGTATTCCCAGCACATTGTACAGCTACCAGTGCCTTATGCTCTAAAATGTAAGCTACTCCTCAGTAAAGAACTTTATCTGTTTTGCTCCCTGACAGATGCCAGCACAAACACAGTACATTCCACACAGTAGGGTCTCAATACATATTTCTAGAGAAAAATGAACAGATAAAATACAAAATGACTGAACATGAAGCCATACACGAAACCCAAGTCAGCAAACATGGTTACCAAGTTTCAAATAGCATCTGAAAAATACATCATAAATGATTCATAAGCATTAGGTTTTCTTGAGTTTCTTTATCTTGATGATTGATTCTATCCTTCCTTGAAATATTTTCATTTCTCCTTTTTTTTTTCGTTGTTGTTGTTGCCCATTCAAGGCAGTGGAGTTAAAGGAATAGCATTCAGAGGAAATGTTACTTGTGTCTAATAAGCAAATTCTATCCCGGGGCCTGTTGCATATCAGAAACTGGGTCTTTTTTTCTCACTTCTATTTTCTATCTCTTCCTGTCCCCTTTCTCTTTACTCCTCCACATAACGTGTTCCTCCAGCCTCTGATCCAATATATTTCTTCCGACTTCTCTAACTGGGGATTTGGCTCTATTAAAATACAATTTTGCAAGGTTTAGGACATGATACAGACTTCTTCACACACTCAGTAATCATCAAAACTTTGTTCTTTACATTCTTTGCAGGCTCCATATAAAAAGAAATTAAGAGTCATCAAGCTTTCATTTATTACAAAGCTCAGAAGCTGATGCCATAAACTGATATTTAAAAAAAAAATAAAAACAAAAACACAGTATTCTTAGGGAAAGTAGGAATTGTGGCCACATGGATGAGATATGTGAATAAAATGCTTCCACATGTAAAATTGCAAGCCTATGCTTCTGTTGTTTTTTTGTCTTCTAGAACATATCTTGAGGAAACTGCCCAGAAAGGAGAAACTCTTAAGCATTGAGGAAGAGACAAAGATTTGTTGGAAAATGGAATGGAATACTTGAGTTTAAGAAGAAGAAATTAGCACGTAAGGTGTTATTACATGGCCTCCCTCTTGGGGGGTAGTCCTAGATTCTAAAAGTAGAGCTACAAGGCCCCTTAGAAAAAATTTTTTTTTACCTCCAAAGAAGAAACTGAAAGTCCAACCTCAACAGGTATCTAGAGATACTGTATAAATTGCTCAACACTTTCCATTGACTGCCAGGTATCTTAGTGAGAGGAATATTACTGTAATTCTAAGTTTTAAAAATAGGAAAGAAAGAAAGGTCTGAAATCAATAACCACACCTAAGATTTTAAACCATTTGTTCCTGTTTGCTAATTGGAAATGTCACTATAAAATGAGTATTAGAAAACCAACATGAGATCCTCTTTGATTGCACAATTAAAGAAATTCCCAGTTCAAGAAATGTGACAACACTGAAGAACATTTTAACTTTGCTTTAGATATCTAAATACAGCAAATATGCATGATGCACAAATACAGATTCAGTGAGTCATGACTCGTCATCTTTAGGCTGGGAAAGTAAGTCAGGTAAACATTTAAATGCCATTACTCATTCATTCTCAAGTTTTTATTGTTATGCTAGAAGAGTGAGGGAAATGCTTTCAGGACAGGAAGAGGAGGCATTTCAGTGGGGTCTGGGGTGCATTGAGTAGGACCTCCCAAGAAAGATGAGGTGAGAAGTCCTTCTAGGAGAAGAACCTGTAAGTATAAGCACAGCAATGCACAGAGCACAGGGGTTGCTGGCCTCAGTGTGAGAGGAGTGCCAGGTAGTGAAGTTGGACAGCTGTGCATGCAATAAAGAACCAGCCACAGCACCCTGTTGAGAATTTGGGACTTCCTCTGCTGGGAAACAGGAGCTATGGGTGGTGTTCTGGTGGGTGAATGACACAGCCCCCCTGACATCATCCTACCTGAACAACTATGTGACCAGAAGGAGAAGAGAGGAGGAAGATGGAGAAGAGGACAAAGCAAAGTCTGGTCACACTTTGAGGCACTTGTTGTCCTCTATCAAGCAGAGCTGCCTTTTAGCTTTATCTATTCCCATGGCATAGGTTGCATGAAGCATAAAAAGCATGGAAAGGTCTGTTTACTGACTGTTCCAAGGGTGCCAGTGCACAGTGTTTAAGTAGGTGTCACAGTAATGGAAGATAAACTCAGGATCAAAGTGTTGGTTTTTCCTTCAAGCAAGCGCATCAGATAACATCCATCAATGATCCTGTGGGATAAACAGCCAGGCGTCAAGTGGTGAATCAGCCCTGTGTTCTCAAATGTCCTTCTGAACCAACAAGAACATGAGGGAGCTCCAGTTGTAATTAATACAAAGAAGACCGACTACCTCCACCTGGGTGTCTTATGCAACACATTGATCTCAGCTGTGTCCATGCATTATCTTATTACATCTGCAAAGAGCACCACGAGCTGGAACTACTGTTGTCCTCATTGCACAAATGAGAAAATAGAGGTACACAAAGGTTAAGTAATTTGTCCTAGGTCATGGGACAAGTAAGAACTGATGGGATTGAAATCCAGCTGATCTGGCATTCACGCTCTTATTCTTCCTATTGCTTCTCCAAAACACTTTTTTTTTTCCTTTGCCTTAACCAAAGAGAATGATTTATTCATAAAACACAGGTCTGCTGAAAAGAAGGGCTCTTAGCAATTTGGATATTTACAAAAATACTATATTGCACGAGGCAACTTGGATCTCATAGACTTCAATGAAAGCAAATTTCTCATTAGAATGAATTAATTCATATGTAATAAAAATGATACCATTAAATAAACAGGGAATAGATAATTCCCAAATGAAAATATGTTTGCTCCCCTACTGGGTGTCTAACTAGGCTAAGAAGGGGAGCTTTCCAGATTGCAAATGATAAAACACATGGAATTGGTGATGAGCAAAATAAGATTGCTTGAAGTTTAAAGAAAGGGATAAAGTGTAAAATTGTGTTTTGCATTAAACATCAGTTAACAGCTACATGAGAAATTGAAGCCATGGATACCATTTGGCTGTTGTCATCAAAACGAGGGGCAGGCAATCATTTTGTAAGGGTGAATGTTTAACTTGAGGATTTTCTTTCTCTGACTAAAAACACTACATCCCTCTCATCTCTTGTTACAAGGCGTTTAAAAACTGGAAGTTTGACATGGCTGTATAATTTGGGAAGTGTGCTTAAAAGGTCCTATGTCCCTTGAGCTTTCTCCCATGGTTCATTTTGTTGTCACTAAAAACCCATAATGTAATTAAAGCCTTATTGTTAGCACTTCTTTGGCCTCAACCCTTGTTATTAATCACGCTCTTTGCAGAAGTCTGCAGACTAAAAATATTCCATTAGCATAAGTAAAAATAAGAACAAAAGACTGGCTTGGCTCATTTCCCAAACCAATGTTCCCGGAAACACGATGGGAAGAGAAAGAAACATGGTAGAGAGAGTTCTATTGAGACGCAGCGTGTGCCCTGAAATATTGTTTCCATCCCGAAATGGCAGTCATCATGCTTGGTTCCTTTCAAATTCCTTTCAAGAAAGACTCAGGCCTTTATGAGATCCCAAATAAAGTTGAAAGGAAGGAAGAAGTAAGCTGGGAAATGGGCAGGCATGAGAATTACACCAGGAAAAGTCCCCAGTAGTGAAAAGTGATCTGAAGGGGAGAGACAAGGGACAAGGTATCTCCATCCTTCCCCAAGCAGGGTGAATGTCTTTCAATGACTGCCCAAAAGCAAGACGGAATCCCCATCTTCTGGGACACAAGCTAGATTTTTCCTTTTTAAATCTGGCTTTTTTTTCATTTGGCAATAAAATTCAATATGTGATATAAGAACATGGGAGATGGAATTGCTGTCTTAAGATTGGTATTTTTGGCCGGGCGCGGTGGCTCAAGCCTGTAATCCCAGCACTTTGGGAGGCCGAGACGGGCGGATCACGAGGTCAGGAGATCGAGACCATCCTGGCTAACACGGTGAAACCCCGTCTCTACTAAAAATACAAAAACTTAGCCGGGCGACATGGCGGACGCCTGTAGTCCCAGCTACTCGGGAGGCTGAGGCAGGAGAATGGCGTGAACCCAGGAGGTGGAGCTTGCAGGGAGCTGAGATCCGGCCACTGCACTCCAGCCCGGGCGACAGAGCGAGACTCCGTCTCAAAAAAAAAAAAAAAAAAAAAAAAGATTGGTATTTAAAAAAAATTTTTTTAGAGACAAGGTCCTGCTGTGATATCAAAGCTAGATTGCAGTGGCACAATCATAGCTCACTGCAGCCTCAACCTCCTGGGCTCTTGTGATCCTCCTGCCTCATCTTCCCAAGTACATGAGACTACAAGTCTTTCTTTCTTTCTTTCTTTCTTTCTTTCTTTCTTTCTTTCTTTCTTTCTTTCTTTCTTTCTTCCTTTCCTTCCTTCCTTCCTTCCTTCCTTCCTTCCTTCCTTCCTTCCTTCCTTCCTTCTTTCTCTCTCTCTCTCTCTCTCTCTCTCTTTTTTTTTTTTTCTTTTTTTGTAGAGGTGAGGTCTTGCTATGTTAGCCAGACTAGTGTGAACTTCTGGTCTAAAGCTCTCCTCTGGTCTTGGCCAAGATCAGTATTTGATAACTGAAGTTGATCATGATTACAGGAGAGAGGGATTTAATTAAAACAAAATAAGACTCCAAGCCTCATGATTGTTTTTTCTTACTTAAAAATAAGATATTCGGGTATTTTTTTAAGGAAGGGAACAAGTTTATTA
Source organism: Papio anubis (assembly GCF_008728515.1). Lineage (NCBI taxonomy): Eukaryota > Metazoa > Chordata > Mammalia > Primates > Cercopithecidae > Papio > Papio anubis. Next base: position 3,226,390 of record NC_044997.1, read on the forward strand.
TGCAAACTTCCTTTACTTCCAATGTTGAGACAGACTTTTTTCCAATATACTATACCTAACATGGTCCTTCCTAGAGGCAGGCCATAAATTACACTGCTGTGGAAAGCCACCCTTTAACAATGCAGCAGAAATACGGTGTGTCAAAGAAAGCCTCATTTCTGCCAAAAAATATAGAAAATGACTCTATGGAGCTAGACTTTTAATTAGTGTCTAAGCTATCGAAATATTTGGGATTTTTTTAAACCATGTGTGGGATTCACAGTTAACTGTCGAAATAACCCAGAGAACAACACATTTCCATTAATGCTGCTAGTACAAAAATGCTTTTAGAATGTCGTGTTCTGGGGGTGATGGGTCAATCCACTTTCAAAGTGACCCCAAGCACTGCTGTTTTTTCTGTAAACAGTCTAATGGGCTTTTTCTTGTAAACTAATTCAAGTTTTTGTTGCATGTTTGAAATAGCAGCCAATACTAAAACCTGGATGTGTTTTCTGTCCTAGTGTCCTCATGGCTCTTGATAGAAAAGCGGGTGTTTGGGAATGTTGTTAATTTGGAAGGTGAAATTAGCTTCCTTTGGTTTCTGACTGCTGAAGGGCAATAAGGGTAGCACTATTAACAGTTTATTTGCAAGGGATCCTTGTGTCAAAATTTCAGGTCAAGTTAAATACCATAGAGCCAATTTTTACACAATTAAAAAGGACATGTTCTGGAAACCTTCCCTGAACCCTATTGACATCACTTCTCCGAGAATGTGCTGTGCTCTATCTCACCTCTGAGGATTTCAACATCCCCGTCCCCCCACATGGAATGTCCTTTCCACACGCCCTTTGCCTGGCCAACTCTTGGAGGACTGAAGGATCATAAGAAAAGGAAAAGGTTTGGGAGTGACACAGAAAGGAAGGTCTTGGAGACTAATAGAAAAGCTAATTTGCAGCACAATGTTTGTGAGCAACTTGTTCGATGTACAAACGACAGAGATTTCAATGTAGACAGTCATAGTTAAGGAAACATTTTTAGGAGACAGTACATGTATCTGTAGTAAACTACAGGGAATCTTAAGTATCCAGAAAGTTGTTTTTACAATTTAGAAAAATATGTTTCCATTTGTAAACATTAAACCGTCTTCCCATTGTTGAACAGAAAGCAAGATCAGTTATAAGTAGTTGCACACACAAACTTGGGATTGTTCCCATGAAGAGAGAACCTTTAATTCTGCAAAACTGATGTGAACAAGATATAGCTCACTGACTTTTTCATGTGTGTTACTCTGTTGAAAAGGTATTCTCTAGTGGCTCAACTATAAGTCAGAGAAAGTTACTGGGAGAAGTCAGCTAAATCCGTTCCTTGTCTCCATTAGACAAAAGTATATTGAGCATTAAAAACATGATTTTATTTTCAAAACTTTAAAAAAAGTCAATTTTTATTTTAATTATGGAATATAAGATCTAAATATTTCACCTCTAAAATTTCATTATTGAGGTTGCCAGCACTCTGTCCCAGCTGAAGGGTCTATTGTTAAAATGATATTTTACAAAAGGTGTAACCAACTATGATTTGTTACCATTCCTTATTACTGACGTTAGGAAGGGGCATGGTCATACTCATACTATGGCAATATTGTATCTGCTTGCAAAGATGAGACCCACAGAAGGAATTTTCATGTTAATGAATTAATACATTTAGGTATTTTGTTCTTCTGTTTATTTTCTTTTTTTTTTCTTTCTTTCTTTCTTTTTTTTTTTTTTTTTTTTTTTTTTTGAGGCTGAGACGGAGTCTCGCTCTGCCCCCCAGGCTGGAGTGCAGTGGCCGGATCTCAGCTCACTGCAAGCTCCGCCTCCCGGGTTCCCGCCATTCTCCTGCCTCAGCCTCCCCAGTAGCTGGGACCACAGGCGCCGGCCACCTCGCCCGGCTAATGTTTTTTGTATTTTTTAGTAGAGACGGGGTTTCACCGTGTTAGCCAGGATGGTCTCGATCTCCTGACCTCGTGATCCGCCCGTCTCGGCCTCCCAAAGTGCTGAGATTACAGGCTTGAGCCACTGCGCCCGGCCTGTTCTTCTTTTTCGTGAGCCCATGTTGCCTGCCTTTTATAACACAAAAGACTGCCCTCCATTTATTTCCCAAATCAGTTTATTTAGAGACCTGGGGGAAATAATTTTTCTGAATATGCCCAGGGTGATGGGCACTGAAAGTTCTTCTGATAAGTCATGCCAGTGAATGAAAATGAATCACTAACATGCATATGAAGAAACAATTCACTGCTAGAGAGAAGCCTTACATAAGCACACCATCAGATTGAACTACAGAACTATTCTCCCTGCCATGCTAAGATGCTGCAAAGCAAAAATAAAGTAAATCTTTCCTGTGTTCCTCCAAACTACCTTTCTTCTCACTTAAGTAGAACCCTGGATCCAAGGGTTTCTGATCTTCCACCATACTTTTATTGGCCAGGAAGGAATCCCACTTGATCCAAAATGTTTCTTGAGAATTACCGGACAATACTTGAAGAATAGGGGTCTGCTGAACAGAAATTCTCTTCTTCAAACAAAGTGAATAAAGAAGTGAAGGCACTTTGTTAAATGCTCTTCAAACAGCTTGGATCCAACCCTCTGCATGAGTTTCTTCTCCTGAGAAATGCAAATTTAAATATTGTTCTATCAGGAAGGTGACAAACCTTATTAGCATCTCTCTGAGCAAGAAAGAGTTACAACTATTTTCTGAAGAGCAGACATCTGTGTATCATATTTATAGATTGCTACAGATGTAAGGGTGCTGTCTAGATGCCTTTACCGAAAAGCTTTGATGGAATTTTCCATTATAGCAACATTTTGGGTTTTTTTTGTTTTTTTCTTGCTTCTGAAATTTTTCCTTACCTTACTTTTCCCCCACTGGGTAGAAAACCATTCCAAGATATTATGAAAGTGAAGGGAAGCTATGGTTTTAATATTATGGGTCATGAGAAAGAAATGAAATGAATGAGATTACCTGAACACTCTGTTCTGGCTACTTGAGGAAGTATTAAGCTTTATTTCAAAGGTAGGAACTATAGCCAGTGAGAAGGTGAAATAGAGAATGAGATTTTTGTCTTTACGAAAGAAAAAACTTCTTGTGAGTTATTTCTGCCATGTTTTCCATCACTAGTGTGGAAAAAAAAAAAAAGAATAATTTGACTGGAGTGGAAGATCTTAAAATTCCACTTTTGCCCTCAGATTCTATGATTTTATTACCTTGGATGAGTATTAAACGTGGAAGAGGAAAGAACTGTACTAATGTATAGGTAACTACTATCTCAATATGGCAGGCAAAATGAAAAATGACAAATATTCCTGACTTATTTGTACTGCACATTATAGGCAAGTAGGTTTTTAATCATCCTATCAATCCTGTAAAGTCAGTGCTGTTACCGAATTCATTTTCCAGAGAAGGAGTGAAGGCCCAGGAAGTTCAACACTTATCCTGTAGTGAATACAAGAATATGTACTCGCTGGATGTGGTGGTTCATGCCTGTAATCCCAGCACTTTGGGAGGCCAAGTCAGGAGAAGTGCTTGAGTTCAGAAACCCAGTCTTTACCCAAAACACAAAAAATTGGTGTTTGTTGCCATTGCTTTGGTGTTTTAGTCATGAAGTCTTTGGCTATGCCTATGTCCTGATGATGGATTGACGGATGCAACAACCACCATGGCATATGTATACCTATGTAACAAACCTGTATGTTCTGTACATATGTCCCAGAACTTAAAGTAAAATTTAAAAAAAAAAAAGAAAGAAGATAAGAAAACTAAAAAAAAATTAGTTGGGCATGGTGACACATGTATATGGTCCCAACTAATCAAGAGGTTGGGGTGGGAGGATTGCCTGAGCTTGGAAGTTGGAGGTTTCAGTGAGCCAAGATCACACCATTGCACTCCAGCCTAGGTGACAGAATGAGACCCCCATCTTAAGAAAAAAAAAAAAAAAAAAGAAGAAGAAGAATACAAATTCAACCATTGGGGGTCTAGGATCTCTGCTGTTAGCCATAGCACCAGCTAGTCTCAAAATGTGATCCAGAGATTCTTAGGGATCTCTGAGACCAAATAGCCTCTTTGTAGGAGTAACACACCAACATGACAGATAGCAAGTCCTGATAGAAATTGAAGTAGTTTACCCCAAAATATACTTCATTGATATATTTCAAAATAGCCCCTAAAGGTGTCTCTTGTGGGGAAAATCTACCTTCTGTACACAATCCCCATCTTTTTTAGGGTCTTTTCTTTGATCCAGGAGACAACTGATTAAGAGTCTGGTATCTTTTAAAGTGTGATGAGAAACATGTACAATCTATTCTCTCTGAACCCTGCTACCTGGAGGCTTAACCTGCATCATTAGAACCTTCGTCTCCAGAACCCCTTATCTTAATGCAGGCACTGCTTTCTATTGACTGAAGGTCTTCAGATAAATTCTTTCAAACAACTGCCAATCAGAAATTCTTTGAGTCCATTTGTGGCCTGAAGCCTCCTCTCCCTCTTCTTTGACTTGTGCTACCTTTCCATACTGAATCAATCAATACGTATTGATCCATGTCAATCAATCCTTACATCTCCATAAAATGTATAAACCAAGCTGTAGCTAGAGCAACTTGGGTATAGGTTCTTAGGATCTCCCAGGGTTGTATCTACTTGGCTCAGAATAAATCTCTTCAAACGTTTTACAGTGTCTGACTCTTTCTGTAGACAGGGTCCTTTTCAAGGTAAAGAGGGAGTCAGAGAAGTGGAGGGATATAATCACAGAGAGAGGCTGGTAGATGCTACACTGCTGACTTTGAAGAGAGAGATGGACTATCCAAGCCCAGATATCAGGCAGGCTCTAGAATTTGGATAAGGCAAGGAATAAGATTCTCCCCTAGAGCCTTCAGCAAGGAACACAACCCTGACAACACCTTGAGGACCCATTTAATTCATAGTTATTCCCAAAGGAAAATAAATCATTCTACCAAAAAGATACGTGTATATGTATGTTCATTACTGCACTATTCCCGATAGCAGGCATGGAATTAATCCAAGTGCCCATCAACAGAGATTGGATAAAGACAATGTGACATATATACATCATGGAACACTACACAGCCATAAAAACAAACAAAATATTGTCCTTTGTAGCAGCATGGTAGAGCTAGAGGCCGTTATCCTAACTGAATTAATTCAGGAACAGAAAATCAAACACTGCATGTTCTTATTTATAAATGGGAGCTAAACATTCGGTACTCATAAACATAAAGATGGCAACAATAGACACTGGAAACTAGTAGTGGGGAGAGAGGGAGGGATCCAAAGAGTGAAAAACTATCAGATGCTATGTTCAGTACTTGGATGACAGGCTTATTAGAACTCTACACCTCACCATCACTTAATATACTCATGTAACACACCTGCACACGTACTCTCTGAATCTAAAATTTTTTTTAAAAAAAATCATGTTTTGAGCCACTAAATTTGTAGTCAACTATTACAACAGCCATAGGAAATAGGCACATCAGCCATGTTCCCTTGAGAAAATAGCTTCAGCTTTCTGTGTCTCACATTCCCACAGTGTTTCCATGTGAGCATTATGTGGAGTGATTATCACAGGCACCAAGCCTACTACCTGCAAGATAGGCAGTTTTCTTGTGACCCTTATATGACCAACACCTCCCGTTGAGGGATGGAGACCAAGTGCTCCAGTATAGGGCTCAGACAGGCCAGGGCTGAAGTCACTCCAGCTGGGCAGGCAACCCATGGCTGGGGGAATAAACACTACTACCTTACCCTTTATGGCAAAGACAGGATAGAGCTAACTGGCATAGAAGTGGCCTTCAGGAAGTTAGGCTGGGGGAAAAGGGAGTGGAGTTGAAGTTCAGCTACTCTAAGAAAGAGACTGTTTTAAACAATTGGTGTGAGAGAAGTGAGAATCGAGCCAGTGGAAAAACAGACATTCCTCTCAGGAGTATCATGTGTGAATCACTAGAGAAGTAAATGCCACTTCAATTTAGGAGGTAAAATTTCTAGAGACAGAGGTTTCAGGGATCCTGTAGCAAATCTCCATTGTTAAAAGCTCATCTCTCTCTCTCTCTCTCTCTTTTTAACCTTTACAGGAATGCCTCCTTTTATTGCATTCTGTTCAAGTGTGTTTTTCAGATGTAACATTATTTATCTAGGTATTTGTTTATATATTTATTTTTTTTTATTTTAGGTTCAGCCATACATATGCAGGTTTGTCATATAGGTAATGTTCTTGTCTTGGGAGTTTGGTGTGCAGATTATTTCACTGAACAGGGATTCAGCATAGTACCTGATATGTAGTTTTTTCAATCCTCTACCTCCTGCCACCCTCCACTCTCAAGTAGGCCCCAGGGTCTGTTGCTTCCTTCTTTATGTCCATGGCTACTTAAAATTAGCTTCCCCTTATGAGTTAAAGCATGCAGTATTTGGTTTTGGTTCCTGCATTAGTTCTTTTAAGGTAATGGCCTCCAGCTCCATCCATATGCCTATAAAGTACATGACTTCATTCTTTTGTATGAGTGCTTGGTGTGTATATGTCATTTTTTTTTTTATCCAGTCCACTGTGGATGGGTATTTTGGTTGACTCCATGTCTTTGCTATTATCATGAATACTTAAAAGATTGTTTCTTACAGCTGAAGACTGTAGCCTAAATTCCTCTCCTTGGCAGGCTCTGCCTTTTGCAGACATTCATATGTTCCATATGCACAGACACTTATGGGAGATTATCATGGAAGTTCACATCATGTTTTCTAGATACTGTAATGGCCTCCTATGAAAGTTAAAACTCTTCCCCTATTTTATCTTTTCAATATCACCTGAAAGTAATTCTCTGACAGACACTGTGATTCCTGCTTCACAGAGATCACAGCCAGCAAATAGGAAGTTTAATTACTTTGCCATCATTCATTCAAGCAGCTGAAAGCAGAGCTTTGGGAGGAATGGTAATGTGTGAATTATAGTCTTCTTTTTCTCTGATCTGTGAAACTCATAGCATTTTCACCTGCTTATCTTTCTACTTGATCAATCTCACACTATTTCCACTTCAAATTTAAACAATAAAACAAGTGATTCCTATATAACAAAAAAGGGCTAGTTTCATTAATGGTTTTGATATACACAAATTGCCCCCTTGGGGGCAACATATAAGAGGAGGAGTTTCCCCTTACCCTGTGAACTTTTGCTGATAAATCAGTTTACAAAAGGCAGATTAATAGAAGAAAGGTCATACAAATATATATAATGTTTATATACATGGTCCAATGGTCTATGTGAATAAAGACCCAAAGATAAAAGGGAAACTATATATATATATATAAAAGTGTATATATATATAGAAAGAGAGAGATAAATAATATATATCTATATCTGTATTTATCCATATCCATATCTATCTATATCAATATATATTATCATGGAAATTCACATTATGTTTTCTAGATACTGTCATGACCTCCTGTGAAAGTTAAAACTCTTCCCCTATTTTATCTTTGGATCTATATCTATCTATATATACAAATATAGATATAGGTATAGATAGATATAGATAGGGATAGAGATATCCCTATCACTAATATTATGGGTCATGAGAAAGAAATGAAATGAATGAGCTTGCCTGAACACTCTGTTCTAGCTACTTGAGGAAGTATTAAGCTTTATTTCAAAGGTAGGAACTTATGGCCAGTGAGAAGGTGAAATAGAGAATGAGATTTTTGTCTTTACGTAAGAAAAAACTTTTTGTGAGTTATTTCTGCCATGTTTTCCTTCACTAGTGTGGATATCTATATATAGTTCTATATCTATATCTATAGGGATCTAGGGATATAGATCTATATCTGTATCTATCAATATCTATATCTATACATAGATCTATAGATAGGTATCTATATATAGATACAGATATATATAGAGATATTGATAGATATAGATCTATATATATAGATACAGATAATGATAGATATATACAGATAGATATACATAGATATATAGAGTGAGTTGTGGCTATACATATACCAGGTGTAACTGAGGCTCAGAACAGAAAATATGTCAAATGTAGACCTCAGCAGCAGCCTCAGAAGCCATGTTTCTCTCTGACTTTCTCCTGCCTTCCTGTCTTTCAGTCTCATTCTCTCCACAGGTTAGCCATAAAAACTAGAATTCTTCTTCTCTAAGGTGGATCCTGGAAACCACAACCCCTTTTCCCAGAAGTCAGTCATAAACCCTAAAAATATTACTTTAACTATTATGCAGCACACCAACATGGCACAAGTATACATATGTAACAAACCTGCACGTTATGCACATGTAACCTACAACTTAAAGTATAATAATAATAAATAATTTAAAAATTAATAAATAAAAATAAAAAAAAGAAAGAAAATCAATAAGACCTAGCATTTGGTAGGAGAGATTGTAGAACTACACTTGATATCATCAATTACTGGTCGTGTAACCTTTGCAAAGTATTATTGGTTGTGATATGGTTTATTGTGTTGCAGAGTGATGGCGAGAATCAAGAGTTAATATTAAGTCACGTATTTGAATGGTTTGGGGGACATGTGAAACTCCATCATTGGGGGATTTGGAATATGTGGCAATCTGTGATATTTCTAGGGCCAGTGCAGTAGATTTATTTTGTTTTGTTTTCAAAGTAGTTATACATCAAGCTGTATTCTCATAAGACATCTCTTCCATCTCCTGGAGTTCTAACATCCCAGAACTCCAAGCCACAAATGGCAACATGTCTGTCTGGGTACAAAGAAGTGGCTTACTTCTGCTAGGATGCACAGAGCACCTCTATTGCAGGCACAGGATTGTAAGGGCAGCTGTGACTGTAGCCCCCAGATCCAGCCACCTACTGACCACCTGTATGTTGTGGTAGCACAAGGCATGGTTTCATCCACTGCTAGTGTTCCAGTAACAAATTGTCACACTTGAGAAATGTTCTGTTGAAAAATCAGAACCCACTTTGTGGAACATCATGAGATTCCTATCTTGTATTAATAATTATGAGTCTATATTCAGACCTTAAAAAATGTACCCATAAACATAATCTTGTGAAATTTTCTAAAGCTGTAGAGGGGAATTTTTACAACAGTCATGGCAAAAAAAAAATGTTTTAAAATTTTTTTAACAGTTAATCAACACATCGGAGCACACACTGCTTATGAAAAAACATGTTGGAGGAAGCATGATTACACATTTGCAAGCATGTGTTGATGAGCAAGTGCCCTTGTTTGTCAGATGGTGTAGCTTTGAGTCTCCTTGTCCTGCAATATTGCGTGGAAAGTGAGATGTGCGAAATATGTCTGTCAGGCTGAAGAAGCACCAAAATCAGCTCTCCCAGGCTCCACTCACATTATCATTGAGCAGAATTCAGAGGAACTCAGAGGGTGGACACGGGATGCCTCATTCATTCAGCAGACATTTAATAAGCAATGACTTGCCATAATCAGGACTAATGATGGAGTTTCACATGTCCCCCAAACCATTCAAATACGTGACTTAATATTAACTCTTCATTCTCGCCATCACTCTGCAAGACAATAAACCATATCACAACCAATAATACTTTGCAAAGGTTACACGACCAGTAATTGATGATATCAAGTGTAGTTCTACAATCTCTCCTACCAAATGCTAGGTCTTATTGATTTTCTTTCTTTTTATTTTTATTTTTGTGCATTTTTAATTTTATTTATTATTATTATACTTTAAAGTTGTGGGATTTGCATATTGCATAACGTGCAAATTTCATTATATGTGCTCTCGCATGCGTATTTAATTCAATGCTGCACCATCAACTCATCATTTACATCAATTATAACTCTGATACCAATACTACCTCCCCTCCCCATGATAGTCCCGGTGTGTGTGTGTTCCTTCCTGGGAGTCCAAGTGATCATTGTTCAGTTCCCACCTATGAGTGAGAACATACAGTGTTTGGTTTTGTTCTTGTGATAGTTTTGCTAAGAATGTGGTTTCAGCTGCATCCATGTCCTACAAAGGACCTGAAACTCATCTGCTTTTTATGGCTGCATGAAGTATTCCATGTGTATATGTACCACATTTCTTAATCCAATCTACATCACTGATGGTGGTTGATTCCAAGTCTTTGCTATTGTGAATAAGTGCCACAATAAACATACATTATTGCATGTGTCTTTATAGCAGCATAATTTAATCCTTTGAATTATATACCCGGTAATGGGATGGCTGGGTCATATGGTACATCTAGTTCTAGATCAGCAAGAGTCAGCATACTGTTTTCCATAATGGTTGAACTAGTTTACAATCCCACCAACAGTAATAAAAAGTGTTCCTATTTCTCCACTTCCTCTCAGCACCTGTTATTCTGGGCTTTAATAATTAAGCCATTCTAACTGGTGTGAGATGGTATCTCAGAGAAATTTGTAGTTTTCATTTTGCATTTCTCTGATGGCCAGTATTGATGAGCATTTTTCTGTCTGTTGGCTGTATGAATGTCTTCTTTTGAAATGTCTGTTATATCGCTTTACTTACTTTGGTGGGTTGTTTTGTTTTTCTTGTAAATTTGTTTGAGTTCTTTGTGGGTTGTGGATATTGTACTTTGCCAGATGGAGTAGGTGCAAAATTTTCTCCATTCTCGCTGGGATTGCCTGTTCACCTCTGATGGTAGTTTCTTCTTTACTATTAGAAATGCTAGTTTAATTAGATCCCATTTGTCAATTTTGGCTTTTTGCTGCTGTTGCTTTTTTAATTGTTTTAGACATGAAATCTTTACTTCTGCTCTCCTGAATAATTTTCACCTATGGTTTCCTCTACTCAGGATTTTGATGGTATTAGGTCATTTGAGTCTCTAATCCATCTTGAGATTGAATTTTGTATAAGGTAAGAAGGATCATTTCTTCTCTGCTTGTAGCCAATTTTCAACACTACGACTTTATTGTAAATAGGGAATCCTTTCCCCATTTCTTCTTTCTCTCAGGTTTGTCAAAGATCAGATGGCTGTAGATGTGTGTGGTATTTCTGAGGACTCTGTTCTGTTCATTGGTCTATATCTCTATTTGGTACCAGTACCATGCTGTTTTACGGTTGCTGTAGCCTTGTATAGTTTGAGGAGAATCAGGTAGCGTGATGCCTCCAGCTTTGTTCTTTTGACTTAGGATTGTCTTGGAGATCTTGAGGGCTCTTTTGAGTTTCATGAACTTCAACAGTTTTTTCAATTCTGTGAAGAAGCTCATTGGTAGCTTGATGGGGATGGCATTTAATCTATAAATTTATGGGCAGTGGCCATTTTCCCACAATATTGATTCTTCCTATCCATAGGCATGGTATGTTCTTCCCATTTGTTTGTGTCCTCTTTTTATTTCTTTGAGCAGTGGTTTGCTTGAGACACCAGCCTGAAGAGGTCCTTTACATCCCTTGTGAGTTGGATTCCTAGGTGTTTTATTCCTCTTTGGAACAATTTAACTGAATGGAAGTTCAATCCCGATTTGGCTCTCTGTCTGTTACTGGTGTATAAGAATGCTTATGGTGCAGTAATTTTTGTCCTGAGACTTTGCTGAAGTTGCTTATCAGCTCAGGAGATTTTTGGGCTGAGACAATGGGGTTTTCTAAATATACAATCATGTCATCTGCAAAGAGGGACAATTTGACTTCTTCTTTCTAACTGAATACCCTTGATTTCTTTCTCTTACTTTCAAATTGCCCTGGCAGAACTTCCAACACTATGGCTGGACGGGTGGTGAGAGGAGCATCCCTGTCTGTGCCAGAGTTTTCAAAGGAATTTTCAGTTTGTGCCATTCAGTATGATAATGGCTTAGCCGTTTGTCATAAATAGCTCTTATGATTTTGAGGTACGTTCCATCGAGTGCCGAATTTATTGAAACGTTTAGCATCGAAGGCTGTTAGATTTTATTAAGCCTTTTCTGCATCTAATTGAGATAATCCATGTGGTTTCTTGTCTTTTTGAAGGTTCTGTTTATATGCTGGACTATGTTTATTGATTTGCGAATGTTGAACCAATATCCCAGGGATAGAAACCCACTTGATCATGGTGGATAAACTTTTTGATGTGTTTCTAGATCGGTTTGCCCAGTATTTTGTGAGGATTTTGCATCAGACTATTCATCAGAGATGTTAATTCTAAAATGCTCTTTTTGTTGTGTCTGCGGGCTTTGGTATCTGGGATGATGTTGGCCTCATAAAATGGAGATTGGGAGGATTCCCTCTTTTTCAATGGTGGAATGGTTTCTAGAAGGAATGAGTTACCAACTCCTCCTTGTACCTCTGGTAGGAATTCATGAATCCATCAGTCTGGACTTTTTTTTTTGTGTTTGGTAGGCTATTAATTGTGCCTCCAATTTCCAGAGCCTGCTCTTGAATTCACCATTCAGGGATTCAACTTCTTCTATGTTTGGTCTTGGAAAAGTGTAAGTGTCAGGAAATTATCCATTTCTTCTAGATTTTTCCAGTTTATTTGCGTAGAGGTGTTTATATGTATTCTCTGATGGTAGTTTGTATTTCTGTGGGGTGATTAGTGATATCCCTTTATCATTTTAATTGCGTCGGGTGATTCTTCTCTCCTTTCTTTGTGGTCTTGCTAGTGGTCTGTCAATTTTGTTGATCTTTTCAAAAACCATCTGGATTCATTGATTTTTTGGAGGTTTTATTGTCTCTATCTCCTTCAGTTCTGCTCTGATCTTAGTTATTTCTTGCCTTCTGCTGGCTTTTCGAATGTGTTGCTCTTGCTTCTCTAGTTCTGCTTTTAATTGCGATGTTAGAGTGTCAATTTTAGATCTTTCACTTTCTCTTGTGGGCATTTAGTGCTGCCATTTCCTCTACACCAGCTTTAAATGTGTCCAGAGATTCAGGTGGTGTATCTTTGATGATTCTAATTGGTTTCAAATAGCATCTTTATTTATTACCTTCATTTGTTATGTACCCAGTAGTCATTCGTTGGTGTTTGATTTCCATGTAGTTGAGCGGACAGTTCAGGTTTCAGTCCTAAGTTCCTAGTTTGATTACTGTGGTCCTGAGGGCTGGTTTATAATTTCTGTTCTTGTACATTTGCTGAAGAGTGCTTTACTTCCGAATTATGTGATCAATTTTGGAGTAAGTACGATGTGGTGCTGAAGTATATTCTGTTGATTTGGGGTGGAGAGTTCTAGATCTATTAGGTGCCTTGCAGAGATGAGTTCAATTCCTGGATATCCTTATTGGCTTGTCTCGTTGATGTCTAATATTTTGACGGTAGTGGAGTGTTGAAGTCTCCATTATTATTGTATGGTAATCTAGAATCTCTTTATACAAGTCTCTGGAACTTTATGAATCTAGGTGCTCTGTATTGGTGCATATATATTTGGGATAATTTAATATTTCCTGTTAGATTGATCCACTTTACCATTATGTAATGGCCTAGCATGCTCTTTTGATCTTTGATGGTTTTAAAGTCTGTTTATCAAGAGACTAGTATTACGGCCCCGCTTTTTGTTCTCCATTTGCTTGGTAAATCTTCCTCATCCCTTTAATTTTGAGCCTATGTATGAGATGGGTCTCCTGAGGCTTCTAGCAGACTGATGATCTTGACTCTTATCCAGTTGCCAGTCTATGTCTTTTAAATTGGGAGGGATTTGTCCATTTACATTTAAGGTTCCTTAATTGTTGTATTGTGAACTTGATCCTGCCATTATGATATTAACTGGTTATTTTGCTCGTTAGTTGATGCAGTTTCTTCCCTAGCCTCGATGGTCTTTTACATTTTGGCATGTTTTTGCAATGGCTGGTACCGGTTGTTCCTTTCCATGTTGAGTGCTTCCTTCAGGGTCTCTTGTACAAGGCAGACCTAATGGTGACAAAATCTCTAAGCATTTGCTTATCTGTAAAGGATTTTATTTCTCCTTCACACTTATGAAACTGGGATTTGGCTGGATATATGAAATTCTAGGTTGAAAATTCTTTTCTTTAAGAATGTTGAATATTGGCCTCCACTCTCCTTCATTGCCGAGTTTCTGCCAGAAGCCTTGCTGTGGCCAATCCTGATGGGCTTCCCTTTGTTGAATATTACGACCTTTCTCTGGCTGCCCTTAAGAGATTTTTTCCCTTCATTTCAACTTTGGGTAAGATCTGGCAAGTGCCGTGCGCCCAGGTTGCTCCTTCGAGGAGTATCTTTGTGGCGTTCTGTATTTCTGCGTTTGAGAATGTTGGCAGCTGCCCTACTAGGTTGGGAAGTTCTCTGGATAAATGTCTGAAGAGTGTTTTTCCAACTTTGGTTCCATTTCCTACTTTCAAACTTTAATCTAGATATAGATTTGGTCTTTTTACATAATCCCATACTTCTTACAGGCTTTTGTTCATTTCTTTTCTTCTTTTTTCTTTTGGTTTCTCTACCGCTTCATTTTCATTCATTTGATCCTCAATGCAGCTGATACTCTTTTCTTCCAGTTGATGAATTAGAGTTCTGAAGCTTGTGCATTTAATAAGCCTGTTTCTCGTGTCATGGATTTGTCATCTCTTTTCATTTTGTTTAGGACCTTTCTCTGCATTAATTACTCTAGCCATCAATTCTTCCATAAGATTTTTAGGTTTCTTTGCACTAGGTACGTAATTCCTCCTTTAATCTAATTTGATGGACTGAAGCCCTTCTTCTCTCCATCAAAAGTCATTCTCCGTCCAGCTTTGGAGTGCCTTTTGCGTAATGAGCTGCACTCGCTTTGCTGGGAGATGTGCTCTTATTTTTTAATTTCCAGCTTTTTCTGCCCTGCTTTCCCCATCTTTGTGGTTTTTTACTATCTGCCTCTGGTCTTTATTGATGGTGATGCTTTTTGATGGGGTTTTGTGTAAGAACAGCCATCCCTGTTTGATAGTTTTTCCATTTCTAACAGTCCAGGACCCTCAGCTGTAAGTCTGCTGGAGTGCTTGAGGTCCCTCCCAGGCCTGTTTGCCTGGAGCATCAACAGCAGAGAGCTCAGTTGAAAATGCAGAAATCACCGGTCTTCTGTGCCCTTTCGCTGAGTTGGAGACTGGAGCTGTTCTATTAAATATCTTGCTCCGGTCTTACTGAAGTTTTCACACATGCCCCAAAGGTACAAAAATATACAATGGAGATTACACCCTACAGAAACTCACAACCTCAAAGGATAGCTCAAATAATACCCAGTGTGGACTTTGATCGTATGCTAACAGAGTTTGAGAGAGAACACAATGAATGGGTTTCTATCTTGCCCTATAGAAAATAAAGGTCTCAAAAGACAACTCATATATATTCACAGGCCAAGCTCAGTGGCTCACACCTGTAATCCCAGCACTTTGGGAGGCTGTGGTAGGAGGATCACTTAAAGCCAGGGGTTTGAGATCATCCTGAGTAAGACTGAGTCTATACAAAAAAAAAAAAAAAAAAAAAACAAAAAAAAAAAAAAAAACAGAAATAAAAATATTAGCCAAGTGTGGTGGTGCATGCCTGTAGTCCCAACTACATCAGAAGCTGAGAAAGGAGGATTGCTTAAGCTGGAGAGGTTAAGGCCATACTGAGCTGTGATCATGCCACTGTAGTGGGTGAAGAAGTAAGGCCTTGTCACACACACACAAAAAATAAAACCCAAAAAGATACATCCTCAGGTAACTGATTGAGTGCCAACAGAAAACGACTTTTACCTGGAAAAACCTGCCCTGTGCCAATAGATTTTGATTTAGATTTCAAAGTAGAAATAAACTTAAGAAAACTGGAGAATGGAATACGGGGCAAAGAAAAAGAAAATCAGATGAAGGACTATGGATTATATTTTTCTGCAAATTTATGAGCAGAGAAAAAGTCTTGGTATTGTGTAAGTTTAAAATTTGGTAGAGCAATGGTTCAATTCATAGTTTTAATATCTTGATGGCATGTTGTGGTGGTGTTCCCATCATAGAAGAATGATGGCTGAGTTACTCAATCTCTCCAGGCAAGCGTAGAGAAGATTCTCTTACAAGAGACCCCAAGACTCTTGATAGAAACAGCTGTTTGCAAACAAGGATTCTATTTTTGTCCTTTTGAATGCTTCCACACAGCAGGTCAAATCACTCTTAATGGCAAGAGGATATGCTAGTCATTTTTATGTTTGATCTAGGCAGAGGTTCATGTAATATTCTGTTTTTTCTCCTTGAATCTCCTCACCTGGAATGACACTGATTCTCTGAATTGAGGCAAACCACATTGAAGCACATAATAATTCATGTGAAATGTTTTCTCAACCAAGATGCTACATTTAACAGTTTCTTTGATTTATTCATGCCAGACTCAAACCTATAAATTGCACATGGGAAATGTAATGAGATTTTTCAAGTTCTACCATGTATTACTCAACTGTTATGAGGGCACATGCCATCACACTTGACAAACTTTTTCATTGGTTTAAAGATGGGGTCTCACTATGTTTCACAGGCTCATTTCAAACTCCTGGGCTCCAGTGATCTCCTGCCTTGGCATCTCAAAATACTGGAATTACAGGTGTGGATCCACTGCACACCAAGCTACACTTTCATCCTTAAAAATCCTGAGCTGTTTTTTTGCTCCCTATAAGTATTTCACACCTGCCTACTGTGTACCTCCCACCTGCTCTCTCCTAGACAACAGTGCAAAATATCAGCCTGCAAAATGTCAGCTTCTACTGGAAGGTTCTCCAAATTCCTAAGTTGGACTAATTGCCTCTACCATTCTTTAAACGTTCTCTTACCAGTGCATTATATTGAAGTGCTTGGTCTCTTACATCTCTATCTGAAAAACTAGTAGAAATTTGAGAATTAAAAATTTAGAATTCTCTCTTTTAGTAGAATTTAAGCTACTAGTTTCTAGTAGAATGTAAATTAGTAGCAGTTATAGACCCTTTATTCTTTGTCTATATATCCCAGCAGCTAGGCCTGTGCCTGGAATGTTCTATAGAATCAATATATAATTGCATGTCCATCAAATTCAACTGAATGCATGCACAGATAAACGAGACTGACGTGATCTTCTTTCAAAGGTGAAAAGGATGTGGATACCTGCTGGAGGACTAAATACTGACACTAGCATGAAGCAGCAGCTTTGCTTGCTCTTGGTAAGCCAATGACAATGTTTGCCAACATCATGTGAACGTAACTACCTTGTAATAATCTACCAGAGTCAGTTGCTACTATTTTTTTTTTCACAATGAAAGTATCAATTGCCCTTTGAAAACTACGGTTATTGCATGAGGGAAATAGATGCCAAAAGCAGTGATTGTAAGAAGCCACCCATAAGTAAAATAAACTCAAACCATGTGTTTGGAATTTTCCCTTAAGGTAAAAACATGCCTGAAAAGCAGTTCCTTCCATGCAGCCATCAAGGAATTTTAAAAACATTCCTCTGCACATGGAAAAAATTCTGTATTCTTGAACATTCTGGAAAATGTGATCCCCCACCCCACACTTCTGCAGAAGCCATCTATAGAGTTAATCTATCTTTTCCACTGACATTTATTACTTGCCTGTAGGCAGAGAAAAAGAGAGAGAGGAAGAACCTCCTTCAGAGTGACTTTGATTTGGCAGAGGTATGGAAATGAAGCCAGATATAGAATTTTAACTGCTTTGTTCTGAGAATATAGGAAATATTTTACAATAAGGCAAAGGCAAACAACTCTAAACTCAATGAAAAGAAAATCTTAGGGAAGTTATTCTGGTACCATCTAAAGGACAGTATTTTAGGAAAAAGGGAGGAAATACTCAAGGAGAGAAGGAGACAGAGGAAGAGAAATCTGAGAAGCATTCACTATTTATATCAGTCCATTTTCATACTGTTATGAATACATACCCAAGAGTGGGTTATTTATAAAGAAAAAGAGTTTTAATGGATTCACTGTTCCACATGGCAGAGGGGCCCTATGATCATGGTGGAAGTTGAAGGAAAAGCAAAGGCAAATGTTATATGGCAGCAAGAAGACAGCACTTGCAGAGGAACTGCCCTTTACAAAACCAATAGAACTCATGAGGCTTATTTCCTATCACAAGAACAATGCTGAACAGACCAGCCGCCATGATTCAATTACCTCCCACTGGGTCCTTCCCACAACATGTGGGGATTATGGGAGCTATAACTCAAGGTGAGATTTTGGTGGGGACACAGACAAACCATAACTCTATTCATTCAGTAAGTTCTTATTGAATGCCTACTCCTTAGTTATTCAAGGCACTAGGACACAGTGGTGAATAAGGCAGCTCAGACCTCAACTTCCACAGAAGAAGAACTAAGAGCAAATAAAATAATAAACAGGTAAGATATCAGATATGCAAGCAATTAGAATAGAGTTGTAGGAGAGGCCAAGGACTTTTGATTTGGTGGTCCAGGGAGACCTTACAAAGGCAACATATGAGTGAAAGAGAGATAAGATGAAAGGATGAGTTTCCAACAGAAGAAACTGTCAATACTAAGACCCTAAGGCAAGAACAAGATTAACAGGTTGGAGGCCTAGGAAAAAAACATGAAACGAGGAGGAGAAAACGCTACAGTTGGGGTGGCAGACTTTACATTATTTTTTCAGTGTATGGGAAGAAATTGGAGTGAGGTTTTTTTCTGTTGTTGTTCTTTTCGTCTCTCTGTTTGTCGTTTGTTGGAGATAGGATCTTGCTCTATTGTCCAGTGCCATGATGCAATCATAGCTCACTGCAGCTTTGACCTCTTGATCTCAAGCAGTTCTCCTGCATAAGCCTCCCAAGTAGCTTGAACTACAGATGTATACTACCACACCTGGTTAGTGTATTAATTTTTTTTCTGTAGAAACTGGGTTCTCACACTGGTGACCAGGCTGGAGTACAGTAGCATAATCATAGCTCAATGCAGATTCCAACTCCTGGGTTCAGGTGATTTTCCTACCTCAACCTCCCCAGTAGCTGGGACTGTAGCCGTGAAATACAACAGTCAGCTAATTTTTACATATTTTTTGTAGAGACAAGGACTTACTATGTTGCCCAGGCTGATCTCCAACTCCTGGGTTCAAGTAATCCACCCATCTCAGCCTCTCAAAGTGCTGGGATTACAGGTGTGAGCCACCATGCCTGGTCGATATTAGAATGTTTGAAGAAAGGAAGAAAGCCATGTGAAAATGGAGGCAGAGGTTGGAGTGATGTAGTGCAAGTCAAGGAAAGTTAAGAATTAATGGCAAAACAACAAAGGATTCTACCCTAGAGATTTCATAGGGATCCCAGCATTTCCAGCACCTTGCTTTCAGACTTCTGGCCTCCAGAACTGAGAGAAAACAGCTTTCTGCTGCTTTTAAGCCATCCAGTTTGTGATACTAACAGTTATGTCAGTCCTCAGAAATTCAGCAGAATACATTATGTTTAGGAAAGCTCACTCTAGTGTCTGGGTAGAAAATGGAGTATGAGAACAAAGAATTAGGGAGACCACCAAGAAACACACTGGAGAAGTCCATAGGGCAGACCACAGTGGCCTGGACAAGATGGAAAATTGATACAGCTGACAAAAGAGGACCAGTGTCAGATAAACTTAGAAAATAAAGTGAATAGGATGTGATTCCAAAGTATGGGATACATAGGATTTAAAGAAAGGCAAAATAAATCAAGACAACCAGCAAACATCACATCACTGAGGTTCAGTCACTGGGTAAAGCATTCAGTAAGATTATGCAAATCTGAAGATGTGTGGGCTTGGGCTAACTTGCATCTGGTGTCTAGCTTGTATCTGTCTGAGATGACATGTTTACTTAATTTCCATGCTGTGTGGCAAGTGGGCAGCTGGACACAGCAATGTGGACCTTCATAGCAGGTTCCCAGCTCAGTATGTGGGATGCCCTCAGTTGGATGTCATATGAGGTCTTGGATTTGGATGACATCAGATAGGGCAAGTGTGAAGATAAGGAAGGAAAGGGGCTCCAGGACAGAGCCCCAGAGATGTCCAACATTGACATTGAGAGGTGGATCAGGTGAGAAGCAGCTGCTGTGAAGGTTGAGAAGGAAATTCCATGAATTTGTTTCCACCTCTCTATACAAAGAGAGGCTCAAAGGTTTAAACTCTGATTTAAACAAGTGAAGCTAGGTGTGGGTCCACTTTTGACTTGAACTCCTTTCTGTTCTATTGCCTTGACACAGTTAAAAGCGCAGAATGAACCATCTTTTCAAGACTCACCTACCAGGCTGATCCAAATAGATCCGATACCTGTCCAGAGTGCAGGAATATACTTGAGCTTTAATGCAAGTTTCCTAGAAATATTCAGGATTGCGTTGAAATCTTAACTCCTCTATCAATTTAAAGCAATGATTTCTACTTCTAAGGTCCCAAAGAAGCAATGTGGACATTTTCAAATGTCAACAGCTCTGATGGAAAATTTTACACGTAACAGCTACAAAGGGTCACAGGCTATGGGATGTTCAGTGGTTTACTTATTTATCTTACTGTCTACGAAAATCCTAATCACATGGTATAGGAACACAGTCAAATTAACTGGAAGCCCTAATGGAGACAAAAATTTCTTACTTATTAAATGGGAAGATAAATTATTCCTTAGAAAATTGGTTTTATTAGGTTGACCCAATCATTCAAAGCATGCGGACAATAGAAGAAAATTTATTTTAGAAAGGTCTCAGAGGGAAATACTTTAGGAACTAGGAACTACTCTATAAAGAACTTACTGCCAAGATTTCTAAACTTTGACCAGAATTACATCCAAAATACACATTTGACCCTACTCCTATTTCGCAGTTTCCCTTTATGCTAGAACATTTTGGCAAAGACAAAATTTACCAATACCCAAATCTAAACAGAATCATCATACTGCAAAGTCATTTCCTTAATAAAAAATGAAACTGTCCTGTTATTACTCAGTCACCCCTGTAATATTAAATACTTGTTTTTAAATGCAGACTACAGCAGACCTGTAATGCTCCTTTAATTAAAAGGAATAACCTGTTGAATTTCATAGAAAGATGATTTAATCCTAGCTATTCTATCAAATTAGCCCATAGAATTTTTTTTAACAGGATGTCTGGTATATTTAATTTTATTTATTTATGTTTAACTTTTATTTTAGGTTTAGCGATTCACGTGAAGTTTGGTTTGTTACGTAGGTAAACTCATGTCATGGGGAGCTGTGTACAAATTATGTAATCACCCAGGTATTAAGCCTAGTACCCAATAGTAATCTTTTCTTCCCCTTTCCCTCCTCCCACCCTCTGTGCTCAAACAGACCCCACTCTCTATTGTTTCCTTTTACATGTTCATAAGTTCTCATCATTTTGCTCTCATTATAAGTGAGAACATGTAGTATTTGGTTTTCCATTCCTACATTAGTTTGCTCAGGATAATATCCTCCAGCTCCATCCAAGTTACAAAAGACATTATCTCATTCTTTTTATGGCTGCATAGTATTCCATGGTGTATATATACTACAGTTTCTTTTTTTATGTGAGACGGGGTCTCACTCTGTCACCCAGGCTCCAGTGCAATGGTGTGATCTTGGCTCACTGCAAGCTCCACTACTGGGATTGACACCATTCTTCTACAGGCCTCCGTCACCATGCCGGGCAAATTTTTCCTTTTTCTTTTTTTTTTTTCCAGTAGAGATGGGGTTTAACCAGGTTGGCCAGGATGGTCTCAATCTCCTGACCTCATGATCCACCTGCCTCCACCTCCCAAAGTGTTGGGATTACAGGCGTGAGCCATCGTGCCCAGCCACCATATTTTCTTCATCCAATCTGTCGTTGATGAATCCCATAGATTTTACTAGGGAAACAAATTTGAGGTAGGAATGCAGTGGAATCAGTATGTTCAAATGTGGAGGTCACCCCACTGCACTCCAACTTGGATGACAGAGCAAGAGTTTCTCAAAAGGAAAAAAAATTAAAAGTTCAAATAGCAAAGAACATTTGAGGGGTTTTGATGCAGAGTAGAAGTTGTGATTGCTCAGAAAAGGATGCTGTTTTGAACAGGTGTTAAATCCCGTGTTCTCTCTGTGTCTGCATAAACTATAGTTGTGTGTTTGAGTTTGCAGCTTTAGAAAACTAGATGTCTTGACACTCAGAAGCCTACTTGCCATAACTGGGAAACCCCATCTTCTTTTTAGGGCATTGTATTTTAACAATGTTTCACTGTAAACTTAATTTGAACTGTGTTTGACAAAAAGATAATATTTTGCAATAGAGCAGTGGTGGACCAGCGGCTGAGACATTAATAGTGTCACACATTGATGGTATCTCCAACACGCAAGCAAAACATATCTTCTAATATATCCAATACGTTTCTTTTAAAAAAAGAATTTCATGCAGTAGCTATTGACATGCTTGCAGGGTTATATGATAAAACTTGAGTTGCCAGTCATCACTGAAGACCCTTGAGGCTCACTTTCTGACCCATACCTCTTTTGTCTCTGAGCCCTAGCGAACTATCTTTGCAAAATGTGATGTGTTTCCTTCTCTGCCCCATGAAGCCTCCCTGGGACCATCAGTAAGGGGTCACTTCTGCCTGCCCTGAGGCTCATGGGGCATTTTATATGCACCCTTCTTAAGAAACTATTACTCTCTAACCACTTCTAATATTGTGATTTATATACACATCTCCTACTTGGCAGCTGCTAAGCTATTTTGGAACTGAACAGGCACTAACTGAGAGAGTGAATGAATGGATGAAAAAATCTTGAGTTCCTTCAAGAAAAATTCCAGGCACCTAGCTAGCTTGGAAAAGTAAATGAGTAAGAAGGTAATTGTAGCATAAAGCAACAGACAAGGAAGGTAGAGTCACAAAATATTTGGTTCCCTGTAATAATTAAAGATAACATGTTAACAAATGTCCTGGAGTTGTTTTTCAGAAACTTGGAATGCAGTCTACTGGCACTTAGACCCAGGTGAGGAGGAACTGAGGACTGAACTCTCCTTGACATTCTTTGTTCCAAATTTCTTCCCAAGGATCCTGAAAGAAGCCATGACCACAGGCCAGATATCATGTATGTTTTCTGCTGACCACAACAATTGTTCAGACAAAGCTTCACTTCCTTAACCAATCACAAATCAGGGAATCTTTGAAGCCATCTGTGACTTGCAGGTGCCCCTCTTTGGGATGTCCTGCCTTTTTAGGTCAAACCAACATATAACCTCCATGTACTGACTTATGACTTCCTACAGCCTATGCCTCTCAGCCTTTAAAAGTCTTTGTTTGCAAACCATCAGGGAAGTGGAGTCTTAACTGAGAGCTGCCTCATTCTACTTGATTGGAACTCTGCAAATAAACACCTTCCTTTCTCCCACTGCAAAACCTTGGTGTGGATGTTTGGCCTAACTGCACTAGTTGAGTGGACCCCAGTCCAGCTCAGTGACACCAAGTCTTCATATATAAGAAATACATGTTTCCACTTTTTGTTACTCTAAAATAACATGGCACACAGAGAAGGGCTGAAAGAGTCATAGACTACTGGGGTTATTCCTGTTCAGATTAAACACATTCGTTCATTAATTGAATCCACATTACATATTGATCATGTGTAGTGCATTGAGCAATGTAACAACAAGACCTAAAGGAAGGGACTGGGAAGAGCTCTGAGAAGCCTATAAAGGCCATCCAGATGCACCAAACAGGCATTTTTTTGTGCTAGGTGCCAAGTTAAAAAGGTGTAGGAGATAGGTCCTGCCCCTGCGTGCTCAGCCTGTCACAGGGCTCCAGATGTGTACATACCTATGTAAACAGAAGTATAACATTTCATAAGATACCTGCAGCCCAAAGGATATGCTACAGAGGACTCTTTCTTTTTGCCTCAGGCATGGTGTAATCTGGTCTTACTGAGCAAATTGCAGTTTGCAGAACAAGCTCTTTACTTTGTCTCCTCATTTCTGGCATGATGAAAGAGAACAAGGGGTTAGAAAGGCAGAAACATAGAAGGGGAATAAAAGCAGATGCACAGACCCACTGGTGACCTCTTTTCTAGCCACATCTCCTTTACAAACATTCCTGGGAACTGCCACTAATGAGGCTCTCTTTCTCCTTCTGTCATTAGTATCTTGTGCATACAAGTGTTAGCACCTTTATCAAATTGCACCAGTCTTCCTAGGCTTCATGCCATTATCTACCCACCCACCTACTGCAACATGACTTCCTTCATGACAGACATCATGTTTTGTATTTAGTATTGTATCTGGCCCAATACCAGAAACACAGAAGATAATCAACATTTCTAAACAAATTGATAGCTAAAAGCATTTCCTATATTATTCTTTCTTATCTTTGCATGTAAACTCTGATGCACCTTACCTTCTTGGCTAAGGCATCATCTCTTCTTATACCTTCAACCCACATCCACTGCAGGTTTGGCTGTGGAGTTCCAACCCTTACTACTAACACATCTTTTTAGGTATCATATCACTTTGTGAAATGGGCCATATTGTGTATCATGTTATGTTTGTCACATAAGATAGATATTAGGTATGTATATATTAGACTTTAGATATGCCTACTGTATATGGAGATTAAGGGATAGATATGCCTATGTACATTTAGATATGTCTAAATATTATATTAGATGTTAGATATGTGTGTCTTATGTTAGCAGAGCATACACTGTACAAGCCAGTGTCTGGGTCTCATTGAGTATCTCCAATGACTAGCATGATGCCTGATCTACTGTGGAAGTGGCTCAGTTAACGCTGCAAAGGAAAAAAAAAAAAAAGAAAAAAATTTAAAGAAGCATCAGCTGAAAATAGTGTATTGTGGGTTCATGTAGGCTGAATAATGGCCTCCCTAAAATACCCTTATCCTAATGCCTGGAAACTGTGAACGTGTTACACCCCAGGCAAAAGAGAATTTGCAGATTAAGTTCATGATCTTGAGATGAGAAGATGATGTGGGATTATCCAGGTGGGTCAAACATAATCTCAAGTGTCCTTATAAGAGGGAGATGGATGTGTCAGAGTAAGTGAAGGAGACAAGATTATGGAAGCAAAGATCAGAGACAGAGAGGAAGGTTTGAAGACAGTAAATTGTTAGCTTTCCACATGGAAGAAGGGACCATGAGCCAAAGAAAGTGGGAAGTCCCCAGAAGCTGAAAAAGTCAAGGAAACAAACTCCCCGGAAGAGCTTGTAGAAGGCCCTATAGACATCGTAATTTCAGACCAGTGAGATATTGATTTTTAGAACTGAGTTTTAGAACTGTAAGTTCATAAATTTGTTTTACACCAAGAAATTTATGTTAATTTTTTATAGTAGTGACATGAAATCCATACATGGGGTAGAGGAAATCTTGTTTTAATTAGCTACATTATATGAGGCTGCATTTATATTGGAGGTACACACCCTCATTCTAATGTCTTCACCATAGAATGTGGGCTTTTAAATTCTGTGGGAACCAGAACAGAAATGGTCAGTTTGGCTTTATGACTGTCTAATCCCTATGAAACAAGCAAGTCCTACCTATTGCAAAGTAGCAGAAGAACTATAGAAAAGCTCTAAAATCAAGAACAAATTGACAAGTAGATGAACTGAGAGGCTGAAGCTTGTCCATACCAGCATTTCTCACCTTTATAGAGCACATTACTTCCACCATGAATTTCTCCTTTGGAAGACACTTCTTTTACATGTGCTCCCTTGTCCAGTGTGAAGTAGATGAGGGTGTTATTAGTCAATCTGAGCTCATCTAGAAGGTTCAAGATCTGCCCTTAAGGGGAAAACACACAATTTTGAAATAATGCATTATTTACAAAGGAAGATTGTTGCCCTACTCAATGGGTTGGCTAATTTCTCAAGTTGGGAAGCAAATGCTGTTACATATTGGAGTTTATCCCAACATAAGACATGATACAATAGACATTGCCTGTTGCTGGGGTCTTAGAAGAGACGCCAAGAACCATTGACTTGAGTGCCATTTAGAAGCACCATTTGAACCTCTGAGTATCAAGAAGTGATTCTGCAGGGACATCTGAGAAAGTATTCTAAAAGTACCAGGTTCAACTGATGGAGCAACACTTGGAGGAAAGTACCAGAAGAAAGAGGCTGAAAGGTTGCTGTCGTCAGCTGGTGATGGCCCTAAAGCTATAAATAAGTCTATCATTTTTCCTTATTGGATGGGAAAACTAAACTATTGATGTTCCTTTTATGTGAACAAATATGTATATAGCTATTTCATGATAAATATCCTCTTTTACTAAATAGGGTAGATACCCAAGTCTAAAGCGTGCATCACACAAATATCAATATTCCTCACTGATAATGGAATAGGCAGGAGTTCTTTCCCAAATCTAAACTCTCCATCACAAATATTCACACTTTTCTTGTCCTCATCCTTTCCCCCAAAACTAACATTGTATACCACCTTCAGATAACCCCTCAGAAAATAATAGCAGCAACAAAAATATCAATAACAATAATTACTACCATCTGTTGAGTACTGTCTACATGCAGAGGACTTTATTACATGCCCTCTTATTTAGACTATACTGAACCCTATGAGTAAACAGCATTGGCTTTGTTTCACAGAGAAAAGTCACAAGTCTGTAAAAAAGTGACTTAAGTTCAGATAAGAAGAACCAGAAAGTAAGAATTAAATCTGATTGAAAACTCAAAATGCTCAAACCCTAAACAGTTGAGTAGATGGACTCAGTGAGAATCATGGAGGAGTGAAGAATCAACTAGAGAAAAAAATCTTGGACCAATACACCCTGAAATACCCATGGATGAAATGGAGGTCGTGGAGATGATAGTTGCTGACTTCTTCAAAAGAATGCAGGAGGAGAAGAAATGCGTATGAGATAAAGATTCAACAAGATTAGCCAGAAGCTAGTAATTGTTAAATATAGATAAAGGACGTATGGAGGCTTAACTTTGCTGTTCCATTTCTACACATGCTTATAATTTTCCACAATAAAAAGATGAAAGTTGAAGTTTGAAGATGAAACTGAAATATGAACTTTCTGATTAGGAAGCTATCACCCAGCTCTCAAATCAGAAGACAATGATGGGCAAACTATAGGTATACAAAGTACAATTTCCACAGTATTCTACATAGTGATATGCTGCTTATTTAGTAAGTCAGTACATACTGCTAGGCTTTGCTTGGTATATTAGACCCCAACTCCATGTTATTGATGTTGGAGGGCTAAGAGTTTTTAATCCTCACCTCTTCCTTTTCTTTTTATGCCTTACAGGCTGAGAAGACATCTTGTTGCTTCCTTCTTCACTACTGGTGGGAGGCTAAAACTAGGCAAGGCCCTGTCTGCATGCAAGAAACCCTTATCCCAGTCCCAACACCTACTCACCAGAAAAGCAGAATCAATTTGTTTTCTGTGCTCTCTCAAGCTATGTTTTCACCCTAGTTTAAGAGCTACCTTGCTATATTAGTCTATTCTCACGTTAGTAACAAACATATATCTGAGACTGGGTAACTTCTTAAGAAAAAGAGGTTTAATTGACTCACAGTTTCATGTAGCTGAGGAAACCCCACAATCATGGCACCAGGTGTCAGAGACAGAGCCAAGCAAAAGGGGAAACCCCTTGTAAAACCATCATAACTCATGAGACTTATTCACCACCAAGATAACACTATGGAGGAAACTGCATCCATGATTCAATTAGTTCACACTGGTCCCTCCCACAACAGATGTGAATTATGGGAGCTACAATTCAAAATTTGGGTGGGGACACAGCCAAAGCACGTTACCTACTCTCCTCAGAAAGCCACATTGTATGAGTAACAAACTTTTTCATATCCTCTTTGTGTGTGTGTGTGTGTGTGTATCACTGCTTGACATGGGGATCAAATTTTTTGCCTCTTCACTCTGATGGTAGTTTCCTTTGCAGTGCAGAAGCTCTTTAGTTTAATTAGATCCCATTTGTCAATTATGGCTTTTGTTGCCATTGCTTTTGGTGTTTTAGACATGAAGTCTTTGCCCATGCCTATGTCCTGAATGGTATTGCCTAGGTTTTCTTCTAGAGTTTTTATGGTTTTAGGTCAAACATTTAAGTCTCTAATCCATCTTGAATTCATTTTTATATAAGATGTAAGGAAGGGACTCAGTTACAGCTTTCTACTAATGGCTAGCCAGTTTTCCCAGTACCATTTATTAAATAGGGAAACATTTCCCCATTTCTTGTTTTTGTCAGGTTTGTCAAAGATCAAATTAAATGGGCTCTTAGTTACCCTAGGATATCCACAAAAACTGATATTCTACAATGGCCCCAGGCATCCTCTGTGGTAAAAATAATTAAACATAGAATTTGGAATACATCCTATCCAGCAGGCAGATCACACCCTGCAGGGCCAGATCCTTCACTCTAGTTTGCACTCACATGTACTTGGTCCCAAAAAGGAGAAAGAGAAGGACTGCAGAGTGAGCTGCCCATGGAGGGTGCAGAGATGATTTCTGATGCATAAACAACATCCAAGTCATTTGTGGCAAGGTATATTTTTGCTATTTGATTGCAAGTGCCACGAGCTAGAGTATGTTCAATGTTTCTCAATTTTTAATTCAAATGATAAACATTCCCAGAACCCACACCATATATGTAAAAGTCATACTCGGAACCAAAAAGACACCTGAGGGTCATTTTAGCAATTTGTCTCCCATGATAAATCATGATCAGGTAGACATTTATTATGGTGTTATCTGCTACAGCTAAGCAAACCACCCGTGCACTCAGGCTGGGGGTTGTCTGACTGAGACACTAATTTAAGCCTAATTGCTTTGAAAATGGTACTTAGCTTAATGAGTCAAAATAGAAGGAAGTCATAAGTCACTATAACCCCCATTTATAATTTGAAAGAAAAATGCCCCCTTTTGCTCATATACCAACCTATATATAAAACAACATAGTTTAGGCAGATAGCAGAAGACATAGAAATTTGCTTCCTCGTATAGTAGTTAGCATTTAGTGAAGGGCATATGACCACAAACCCTCCTTTGAAACAAAATTTATCTTTCTATATGTAGAAGTATCTTCGCACAAAGA
Source organism: Papio anubis (assembly GCF_008728515.1). NCBI lineage: Eukaryota > Metazoa > Chordata > Mammalia > Primates > Cercopithecidae > Papio > Papio anubis. The sequence goes on from NC_044997.1 coordinate 3,255,309, forward strand.
AAATACCACAAAGAATTGTTCTATAAAAATGTGTCTCCTATGGTAATTCATGTGCACACAAAAATGTAGACAAAAATATTTATACCTTGTCTATTTATAGTTGCCAAAACCTCTGATGCAACCAAGTTCCCCTTCAGCAGGTGAATGGATAAGTAAACTGTGGTACATACAGACAATGAAATATTATTCAAAACTAAAAAAAAAAAAAAAAAAGTGCTACCAAACCATGAAAAGTCTTGGAGGAATCTGAAGCGGATATTTCTAAGTGAAAGGAGTCAATCTGAAAAGGCTGCATACTGTATGATCCCAGCTATAGTACATTTTGGGAAAGGCAAAGCTGTAGATACAGTAAACAGACAGTCATTGCCGTGGGCTTGGGAGAAAGGAGGGATGAATAGGTGGAGTACAGAGGATTTTTAAGGCAGTGAAACTACTCTGTATGATCCTGTAATGGTGGACCCATGCCATGATACCTTTGTCTAAACCCATAGAACATACAACATGAAGAGTGAACCCTAATGGAAACTATGGACTTCAGTTGAACACAACCTATGAATGTTGGCTCAACTCTAACGAATGTACCTCATGAATACAAAATGTATATAATAAGGGAACTGCGTGTAGGGGAGAGTGTATGAAAACTCTGTACTTTCTGTTCAGTTTTTCTGTAAACATAAAACTGCTCAAAAATAGTCTATTATTTTTGTGGTTATTGTTTTTGAGACAGGGTCTCGCTCTGTCACCCAGAATGAAGTGCAGTGTCACAATCATGGCTCATTGCAATCTCTACCTTTTGGGGGAAAGTGATCCTCCCACCTCAGCCTCTTGAGTTGCTGGTAGTACAGGTGGGTACTACAGTGCCTGGCTAATTTTTTGTATTTGTTGCAGAGATCGTGTCTTGGTTTGTTGCTCAGGCTGGTATCCAACTCTTGGGCTCAGGCAATCCTCCTGCCTCAGCCTCCCTCTCTTAATTTTTTTAAATGCCTTTCAAATGCAATTTTGACTCCTAGACTTCCTCATGCATTCATTCAACATGCATTTGCCTTCTGTGACACTCCCTGCTAGCAAAATTTCAATCATTAGTAAGTTTGGTGATCCTACTTCCTGGGCTTTCATTGAACTAAAAATCCACATATATATGTGCCAACACCCAATTCATGGTCTCCAAGAAAAGCTGAACTCAGACAAAGCCTGATAAGTCGTCCCTTGGCACAAATTTTTCCATTACTCTTGAAAGAAATATCTAACCTCATTGACCTCAGCTCCTCAAATATCAACCTCAATAATACACTCTAATTCTAAAATTTACAGAAGCTACATTCACTTGTCCCTTTTCAGCCCTTCTTAAAGTCTCTGAAGTACTCGTTGGTGTTGATCCTTCTCCCTTGAAATGAATGCTCTTTGCCCCTGAATTCCCTGACTGCCTCTCTGCATCTGTCTTCCCAGTTTCTAGCTATTCTTCTGGTTTTCTTTTGGGGGTTCTTCCTGCCATGACTTTCCTTTGGAGGCGAGAAGGGACTTCCATCCTCACCATGCACCCAAGTGAGCACATTATTGCCACTTTTTAAAGAAGGTTGCATTGATCAAAAATAAGAATGCCTAAGAAATTCGAGATAGAAAAGTGATGCATTGAATCCCAAAGGAAACACACAGCCTTAAGATCCAGGCTAGATTCTGTACATGACAAAGAATGTCAAATGGAACATGGGCCTTTGTTTTTTGGTGTCTTGCCATTTTTCAGAAGTAAAAACATGAAAGTTGATTTATAAAGTCTTACCCTGGATTAGATGAAGATAAACTGTGGGTCACAAGTTGCTCAACTGAGTTAAATATTTTATCAGGGCAATCTCTTCCATTCCCATGGTTGGACCACCTACAGGAGAAAGCCAAGTCAATCTTATTTATTTATGTGTTCCTAGCAATTCATAGGCCCTTAGATTATGCTTTGCAAATATAAGGCACCTGACCTCCATAATTTCACTTTTAAAACTTACTTATTGAATACTTAATGTGTGCCTGGTATATAGGATGTGAAGCAAATCAAAATATTATACCACGAAATATATTTATTTAATATATTCTAAGATGGCTGTAAGAGAACCAGCAAAGAGAGCTATCTTTGTGAGAGAGATCTGCATCTGTAGAAACTCTGCATCTGTAGAAACTCTTCCCTTGTCCAGATCTAGGAAATATGAACTGAGTCAGACATATCAAGACCTGAAAGAACATTTATTGGCCAGACGTAGTGGCTCACCCATGTAATGCCAGCAGTTTGGGAAGCAGAGACGGAATGGTCTCTTGAGCCCAGGGGTTCAAGACCAGGCTGGGCAACATAGTCAGACCTTGTCTTTACCAAAAATAAAAATAAAAAAATAAAAAATAATAAATGTAGCTGGTCATGCCAGCATGCGCCTGTAGTCTCAGCTACTCAGGAGGCTAAGATGGAAGAATGCTTGACCCCAGGAAGTCAAAGCTGTAGTCAGCCAAGATTGTGCCATTGCACTCCAGCCTGGCCAACAGAGCAAGACCCTGTCTCAAAACAAACAAACAAAAAATATTTACCAACTATTTTATCTAAGGACTGCTACCTGTGAGGTTTCATCTACATAAAAAACCATCTTTGCTAGCCAGGCCTTCTCTTCTTCCCCCGGTATAACCTATTTTGCCATGATGCAAGCTCCCATTCTTTCTGTAACCTCCAATATCCCATAGGTGGTTTGGGTAACCACTCTGTGATACTCCCTTTGTACAGGTTAATATATTTTGCATGGCTTTTGGCCAATTAATCTGCGTGTTGTGAGGTAATTTTTTTAGAGAAACTTCAGATGGTGAAGGGGATGTTTTCCCCTTGATCCCTGAAGATTCTAAAAGTAGATGTCTTCTACATAAGCTGACTTTTGTCCATGTAAATGAACCCATTCACTAAGGGGTTCTTCATTGTGTGCAGTGGTCCATACTCACAATAAGTTTAGTCCAACAATTCTAGAAAGAGTCTATTTTATTTTATTATTTTTAAATTAGACTTTCTGTTCTAGGGTAAATATGCACAATGTGCAGGACTGAGGATTGAGATTCTTAATCCTGAGTTCTAGTTTGATTGCACTGTGGTCTGAGAGATAGTTTGTTATAATTTCTGTTCTTGTACATATGCTGAGGAGTGCTTTACTTCCAACTATGTGGTCAATTTTGGAATAAGTGTGATGTGGTGTTGAGAAGAATGTATATTCTGTTGATCTGGGGTGGAGAGTTCTGTATATGTCTATTAGGTCTGCTTGGTGCAGAGTTGAGTTTAATTTCTGAATATCTTTGTTAACTTTCTGTCTCATTGATCTGTCTAATGTTGACAGTGGGGTATTAAAGTCTCCCATTATTATTGTATGAGAGTCTAAGTCTCTGAAAGTCTCTAAGGACTTGCTTTATGAATCTGGGCTCCTGCATTGGGTGCATATAAATTTAGGACAGTTAGTTCTTCTTGTTGAATTGATCCCTTTTCCATTATGTTATGCCTTCTTTGTCTCTTTTGATCTTTGTTGGTTTTAAGTCTGTTTTGTCAGACACTAGGATTGCAACACCTGCCTTATTGTTGTTCATTTGTTTGGTACATATTCATCTATCCCTTTGTTTTGAGCCCATGTGTGTCTCTGCATGTGAAATGGGTCTCCTGAATACAGTAAACTGATGGGTATTGACTCTATACAATTTGCCAGTCTGAGTCTTTTAATTGGAGAATTTAGCCCATTTACATTTAAGGTTAATATTGTTACGTGTGAACTTGATCCTGTCATTATGTTCTTAGCTGTTTTTTTTTGTTCGTTAGTTGATGCAGTTTCTTCCTAGCATCAGTGGTCTTTAGATTTTGGCATGTTTTTACACTGCCTGGTACTAGTTGTTTCTTTCCATGTTTAGTGCTTCCTTCAAGAGCTCTGGTAGGGCAGGCCTGGTAGTGACAAAATCTCTCAGCATTTGTTTGTCTGTAAAGAATTTTATTTCTCCTTCACTTATGAAACTTTGGCTGGCTGGATATGAAATTCTGGGTTGAAAATTCTTTTCTTTAAGAATGTTTAATATTGGTCCCCACTCTCTTCTGGCTTGGAGAGTTTTTGCTGAGAGATCCGCTGTTAGTCTGATGGGCTTCCTTTTTTAGGTAACCTGACCTTTTTCTCTGGCTTCCCTTAATATTTTTTTCCTTCATTTCAACTTTGGTGAATCTGACAATTATGTGTCTTGGAGTTGCTCTTCTTGAGAAGTATCTTTATGGCATTCTCTGTAATTTTTCTGAAGTTGAATGTTGGCCTGTCTTCCTAGGTTGGGGAAGTTCTCGTGGATAATATCCTGCAGAGTGTTTTCCAACTTGGCTCCATTCTCCCTGTCATTTTCAGGTACACCAATCAGATGTAGATTTTGTCTTTTCACATAGTCCCATATTTCTTGGAGGCTTTGGTCATTTCTTTTTATTCTTTTTTCTCTACATTTCTCTTCTTGCTTCATTTCATTCATTTGATCTTCAGTCACTGATACCCTACTCCTGATAAAAAGAAAATTAGCACAAAACAGCACACTTTGGGTGAGAGCTAAGCCACATATCTCCAGTTCTTTGAAAACAGGCAGATCAAATCTAACAAGTTATTAGTTATCACTAGTATCATGTTTTATTATTCCAGCACTTGGTGGCAATTTCTGTCCCCCTCCCTGTTTTTTACAAGAATATAAAACAAGGAAATGTTGTTAATATTTCACAGTCACAAAAGTAAAAAAAATTCCTGAGGGGTTTGTCTCTCCTCTCACAGTAACTGGAATAAGAAGGTATGCAATGAGAGCCCACTGGACCTGGTCTATAACATTCACCATTATGTCTCAGAAAGAAAAAGAGTACATACTGCTGGAAGCACTGGAACTATCATCCTAGCTGATGACTTACATATGTATGAACATCTCTACCAATCTAGCTTGTCTATTTATAATTGCCAAAACCTCAGATGCAACCAAGTTCCCCTTCAGCAGGTGACTGGATAAGTAAACTGTGCTACATACAGACAATGAAATATTATTCAAAACTGAAAAAAAAGTGCTACCAAACCATGAAAAGTCATGAAGGAATCTGAAATAGATATTTCTAAGTGAAAGGAGTCAATCTGAAAAGGCTACATACCGTATCATCCCAGCTATAGCATAGAACAGCACACTTTGGGTGAGAGCTAAGCCAGGTATCTCCAGTTCTCTGAAAACAGGCAGATCAAATTTAACAAGGCTATTAACGTGACCTTTGTCCTAGAAAGCAGGGAGATCCTCCTTAAAAGGGGAGAATGGAATGAATGTGTTAATTATCAAAATTCACATATTTATAGAACTCATTTGCTATCATGTCTCTGTAAAGCAGTGGTTTTTCATCCTATGGGGGTTTGACATACAAAAAAAACCCCAGAAAACAGAGAAAAGCATACTTGGCTTGCAAAAACAGTGTTCCAAGATTTACCATCTAGGAACAGAAGTGAAATCAAAGGTGCATGGGATATTGGCTAGACAGACAGAAATCAACAGCTTTCCTGCACACACGTGGGGTGTAATTGACAGTCTGTGCCCAGGTGAAGGAATTTTTGCTTTGTAATATCCTTTGAGAGATTGGGAAAAGTCATTTGCTTCACACGTAGGCTCAGGAGGGATATCTGTGTCTCTCTTCTCTACGACCTTGAAAGCTGAATGACACATCAGCAAGTTGGTGAGAGAAAGATTTCTCAAAGCAGTTTACCTCCTTTTTTTTAGCTGGAGTATTTCAGTAAACAACTCTTTTGAAAATGTATTGCCACTGTTTTGCACACAGTGCAAAAAGATAGAAACTTTCAGCTGCTACATGCCTGTGTTCCATTTGTTAAAAACATAGAAGGCAGCTGTGGACCTTTCCAGGAACATGTAATCATTCCAATCTCAGAATAAAAAAGATTTATGTCCTATAGAAGCAGGAATAAAACTCCAGGCAAGAAGATGGCTAAGGCATTCTTTTTCTGCCTGTCATAAAGTATAATTTTGATGATCTTCAGGATAATAATCTTCATCTGAGTGTCTGACCTTTATTATTGTAGTATTGTTCCAACTGCAGTGGGCAAGGGGAATAATGGGAATGCAAACAGGGGTATCTGTGAATTCCTTCTGGATACCTTCTGCTGCAGATAATTAGAGTATGGCACAAATCAGATAGTAGTATCAACAGGTGCCACCCACCCACCCCCACAGAGTTCATGTGACCACCTCTGCATGCAACGGGTGGATTTATATATCCAGCTGTTCATGTCTTCCGTCTATGAGTTTTGCTGTTACTAAGCAAATGTTCTGCTGACACATAATACCAGGCACTAGAAATATAAAGAGAGGCTGGATCGGACCTTGCCATCAGCAACCCACAGTTCAGACAAGAGCATTGACAGCTAGTTTAAGCTATCTTAAGTGCCACTACTCAGCATTGCAGAGAATGAATTCAGAGAAGAACTTATCTCAACCTGGCAGGGGTCAGATATGTAAACCCTTGGAAGGTTTACGTTTGTGAATGTTTTCCATAAACGTGTAGGCTTTCTAGCTATTCACAGGTATGATATTCAGAGATACAGAAATGTATGGTTAGAGAGGCAATTCCAGGGTCAGATCAAAGTATTCTTTATGCCCTAGGAGTTGGAAATGTCATGAACCTACTAGATCTGGTACAGCAAAAGATAAATATCCCTCAAAACCTATACTGTTATGATATGATCAGCCTGAAACCAGGGGTTCAAATAAAGAGAAAATAATTATCTCATCCAGTATCTTTTTTTTTTTTTTTTTTTTTTTTTTTAGAGACAGGATCTTGCTCTGTTGTGCAGGCTGGAGTGTAGTACTGCAATCTTAGCTCGTTGCAACCTCCAGCTCTAGGACTCAAGAGAGTCTCCCACCTTTGCTTCTTCAGTAGCTAGGACTATAAGTGTGCATCACCATGCCGAGTTAAGATTTATTTTTTTTAGAGACAGGGTCTCACTATACTGCCCATGCTGGTCTCAAACTCCTGGCATCAAGCAGTCTTCCCACCTCAGCCCACCTCAGCCCACTGAGTAGTTGGAACTACAGGCACATACCATCATGCCTTGTTAATGTCTCTTTAGTTTTTGTAGGCACAGGATCTTGCTATATAGCCCAGGGTAGTCTTGAACTCCTGGACTCAAGTGAGCCTCCCACCTAGGCCTCCCAAAATGCTAGGATTACAGGCATGAGGAATTGTGCCTGTCACCTTCATTTTCAAATACATTATCTCATAGGCCCACAAAAGATAGAAACATATCATGTGTTATCTACAGTTATTGAAAAATGTGACTCTTTGACAATTCTTTAATTATTTAACTTTTCCATTTTTGAATGAGCATCTGTGGGTATCCCCTTGTATTGCCCTTAATGTTTAATCTGATTTAATTTTACCATGAATTAAAATCAATATCACCCCATTCCTTTCTGGCTTACCCTCTTCTCTAAACTAATGAAATCTCCTGAAGATCTCTTTATTCAAAAGACACTTTTAGCCAAATCACAGCTATTCATCACAGCCACTTACACTGGGGTCCAGCTGGAAATGGGAGAGGATAGACTAGAGGCATCCAATAAATGCATTTCAGGATTATCACTGTGCCAAATGGTGATGGGAGTACATAGACCAGGACAAAAACTTGTATCTTTTTCCAACAATACATTTATTAGCTATCATAGATTTTAGAAGACTATGATTACACAAGCAATGCTTATAGAAATGAGTGTTTATTTGCCATAAAACTACAGATGATAGGAAATGGTAGAGGAGAGAGTCTTTCCACAGTTCTCCACTAGAGTTGTAATCTTTCATGCAGTTATTTCCCTCCAACTCCTGACACCTTGGTTACTGATACTTTCCATCATGCTGATGTCATGGTGTTTTTTTGTTTGTTTGTTTGTTTTTCCTGTGGAGAGTTGTCAGGGAGCAGGGTTTATTACAGTCAGAACAGGAGATGTTACTAGTCCAGGAAGTCAGAGATTAAAAACAGAACTCTACATCATTTTCAAATTTTTGATTTCGTTCCCATAAACCCTTTGCTAAAAAAGTCATTGATAAAGAACAAGAGTTAGCCTACATTGAGAGTGACTACAAATTATTAGTTTTTAATTGAAACTTTAATTACGGCAAGTTCCAGATAAAACTATAAATCACATAACTGTATAACATAACCTATACATTGCTACATTCACCCATCGTCATGTACCCCTTGTTTTCTTTTCAGAGCATCCAGGTACTTCTCCATTACTATGGTAATGACAACACTACTGACATTGAAACTTATCCATAAGGATTACAGAGATGCATTCTCCTTCCTTAAGCATTGGACCTAGACTCTTCTATCTAGGGAAAGGTGTTCACACACTCATATAGTGTCCTAATCTTCTTCAGCTAATCCTCACTTGGACTAATCCTCATTCAGTAAGTCTACTGCACCGGAGTGGATGGAGGAGAAAACAGTCCCCCAACTGTCTGTGAACCATTCCAACATTAGATGGTTGAGTTTAATCTGTTTAAATTCAGTCTCTAGTCTTTATTACCTGTGAGGCTGAAATCAAAGGACTTCAGCCTCAAAGTTTCTTCATGATGAGACAGACATCTATTTACTGACCTTATGAAGTTGTTACGTGGTGTGAAAGAAGCAATGGATATGGAAGGTGCACAAAGTAATGTGTGCATCCGCAGCACCTGACATATAATTGGTAACCACTTCATGGTGTCCATTATACATGAACATGTCCCATTCTGTGTTACCATTTCTGCTGTTCATGTAAGTTGGATCTGTTTTGCACTGAAATGAAGAGAGTTATGGCAAAACCCAAAGCCGTGATAACTGGATGAGCCTGCAGGGCACATACGGAGAGTTGGGTATCGCTAAGAAATTTATAGTTCACTCCCCTCTGCAAGAATAACAAGGATTTCTGGCTAATTAAAGTGTATGCAGGATGGCCCATCTCCTGAGTTACTATGCAGCATATAACATATGGTAAGCTAATTATCCAGCTCTCTAATAATAGAAGCATCTCCCCTAGATAAATTTATTATCCCTGAATGAGACAATTAGGTTGAAAGATTATGGACTAGATGGTTATATATTCTAGATCATCATTCTCCTCAACTTGAAAATATGTGCATGGAATCCCAGGCCACAAACTGGATTTGACTAAGTGGACCTTATTTACAAGAATCACAAACAAGTGAAGCATCTTTGCCTTGTGCTCCCTTGTCATTCATATCCTAATATTGCAAGCCATCTTGGTAGGAATAGTTATCTATTATCTCAGTACACCTTAGGAATACACAAAGTTAAAAAATAGACAAAATTAAAAAGTGAATAAAGTTATGACACTGATAAGAAAAGCTAAATTAAAAAGATCTATATCACAGATGTAAAAAGTGATCTATAAATATTTTACAAATGCAGGCAAAAGGTTAGGCAGAAAACATACATAAGTAATTAATTAAAAGTGCTCTCTAAAAATTGCATATCTTATCCTTGTATATGCTTTTTAAAAATTTAAGCAACATCATAGGTCAATGTATTTCTTAAAAAGTAAAAAGCAATGTTATGCAAAGGTTCAGGTTGAAAGTGATACACATTTGGCTATGTCTTCTTAGGAGGATTTTCCCCAACATAATAATTTATGTGTTTATGGAGGAGCTAGCTGCCTTTCCAACCTGATAGTCTTGTTCCCATAGCACCAAAGGTCTCCAATGCCGAAGTCGTCAGCCATCACCAGGATGATGTTCAGCCTTGATGCTGTGTGACTCTTAGCTTCCCACAGAAAGAACAGTAGGTGGAATGGAATCTTAATCTTCCTGTAAAGGACAAGGACACAAAAAAGAACTGGAGGATGCCGGGTCACGATTGGCTGTGACCCTCCTCCTCTCAGACCCCTATCCCTCCTTGCACAAGGTGTCTGGAGAGTCCACTCTTAAAACTTGCCTTCGTCACACAGTATGCACAAGAAAGACACTTGTTTAAGAGGTTCCTGGACAAATAATGTTATCCTCTCTTTCCCACGTGTTTGTTTCCAAGCTACATTGATGTGGCTTTGCTACATCCCCAACCATATCTCATCTTGAATTCCCATGCATTGTGGGAAGGACCTGGTAGGAGGTAATTGAATCAGAGGGGCAGGTCTTTCCTGTATTGTTCTGGTGGTAATAAATATGTCTCATGAGATCTGATCATTGTATAAGAAAGAGTTTCCCTGAACAAATTCTCTCTTGCCTGCTGCCATCCATGTAAGACATGACTTGTTCCTCCTTGCCTTCTGCCATGATTGTGGTCCAGTCTAAGGTATGTCTTTATTAGTGCTGTGAAAATAAACTAATAAACATACCTTTCCTTCTCCATAACTATTCATGGCCTCTCCTTTCTTCCTTGACAAAAAATGGAGGTGTTCTTCAGAAAAATAACAACACAATTGCTTCTTGAAATCTCTTTATTGAAGGCAGGCCCTGTCATATGCTAAACCTTCTCTTTTTGAGTGCTGGAAAGACAGGTGTTTCGAGAAATTTCCAATTTCAATATTCTACCCTTCCCAAAATTAACAATGAGTTTTGTTTTAGTAGCTTTTTTATTTTTGAGACAAAGTATTGGTCTCTTGCCCAGGATGGAGTGAGGTGGTACAATATCAGCTTGCTGCAACATTGAAGTCCTAGGCTCAAGCAATCCTCCTGCATCAGCCTCCCAAGTACCTGGGACTACAGGCATTTGCCACCACACCCACCTACTTTTTGTATTTTTTGTAGAGATGAGGTCTTGCTACATTGCCCAAACTGGTCTCAAACTCCTGAGCTCAAAAGATCCTTCTGTCTCAGCCTCTCAAAGTACTAAGTTGCGATGCCTGTCCTGGGTTAGTAGCTTTTTAAGGGACATATGGAGATCTTTCAAAATTCAAAGTGCCCAGGGTCACCAACCTGGGGCAGCTCTTTGTCCTGGAAAATGTACAGAGGAAAGAGAATTCATTCATTGTCCATGTCTGCCATCCCAACACTGTCTCATGTCACTGTATTTCATTCCTTGCAAGAATAACTGGTGGAGGAAGCTTCAGGGAGAATGGCAGTGAACACACACACTATGCCTCTTTTGTATGGGGGTCCATGTACATGTTCCATAAGCCTATCTTCCTTTGAGTTAGACTCCCTCCCTCTTGTTGAGGGGTTTGCTGGCTTTCTAATTCATTTTGTGCTTTTCCTCTCTTCTCAATCCTGCCGTTTTGCTGACCCACACTGCAACAGGTTCTCTATTCAGAACCAGAGTTTATGTTAGCAAATATGGTTAGGTTTCTTAACATGTTTCCTAGCCAGAGAGAGGCCTGGCTTGGCTTCCTGAAAGGTGGCAGGTAGATGTTTAGTGTGGTAGCCCCAGATCTTACTCAATATCTATGTCTTCATTCCCCACAAGCAGTGGTAGGCAGTACCTCTCCCACCTCCTGGTTCACAGTCCTGAGCCAGGTTCTTGCTCTCAAAAACTTCTTGGCTGGTTGTGGTGGCTCATACCTATAATCCTAGCACTTTGGGAGGCCAAGGCAGACAGATCACTTGAAGTCGGGAGTTTGAAATGAGCCTGCCCGTCATGGTGAAATTCCATCTTTACTAAAAATACAAAAATTAGCTGGGCATGGTGGCATGTGCCTATAATCCCAGCTACTTGAGAGACTGAGGCAGCAGTATCTCTTGAACCCAAGAGGCAAATGTTACTGTGAGCTGATATCAAGCTACTGCACTCCAACTGGGGTGATGGAGAGAGACTCCCTCTCAAACAAAAAGAAAAAAACCAAAAACAAAAACAAAAATAAACTTCTAGAGCCAAATTTCTGCTGCACTGACCCTGATAGCAGGAGACAGAACTCATTACTTTCTCTTTTTGTTTCTCACTTTCCCAGAGAAAAAAAGTTATTCTTTATTTTTCTCACTGGTCCAGGAAAAAATTTTATAACATTCAGTTTAGGTGGTGCTGGGGTGGGTAGCTATTAATCATACCAGTTCTCTGAATCTTAGTTTTCTTAATTGCAAAGTGAAAGAAATTGAACATTTTTTCATATTATAATGTAATTTTATTTTTATTTATTTTCGTTTAAAAAATAATTGAGACAGCGTTCTGGCTCTGTGGCCCAGATGGAGTGCAATTATGTGATTATAACTCACTGCAGCTTCTAAGTCCTGGACTCAAGTGATTCTCCCACCTCAGCCTCCTGAGAAAGCTAGAATTACAGATGCACACTGCCATGAATGGGTACTTTTTTAATTATTATTTTTTAGAGATGAGAATCTTACTATGTTGCCCCAGTTGGTCTCGAACTTTTGGGCTCAAGTGCTCCTCCCATATCAGCCTCCTGAGTAGCTGTAAGACGGTGAACAACATTGGGCCTGGCTAATTTTTTTTTCAATTATTATTGGGGAGATAGGGTCTCGCTATGTTTCTCAAGCTGATCTCAAACTCCTGAGCTCAAGTGATCCTCCTGCATTGGCCTCTCAAAGCACAAGAATTACAGGTATGAGCCACTGTGCTCAGCTTAATTTTACTTACTGTTAATTTTTTAAAATGTGTATAGATTTAGGGGGTACAGGGCAGATGTCTTACATGCATGTGTACTGGTGGAATCTAGGCTTTTAGGGTACCTATCTATTCTCTCCTGACACTGAACTCTCATTGCTGTGTATGTGGAGCACTGACGACCCTTCAGCATATAAACTGGCGTGTGAGCTTGACCGTACTCTGCATCTGCTCTTGCACTCACACCAGCCTTGGTGAATGTGGACAGCTCCTGCAGAGACACTGAGGACACTGGGCATCAAGGCCAGTGCACAAGGTGTGGCAGAATCTCTTCCCTGGCTTTCTAAGCACGCCTGTCACAGTGAGGATTCCCTTGCTCAGGAATGTGCTCCTCTTTGAACATACTCCCTGAGGTTCCTATTGTTTCCCTCTTTCTGCAGAGTCTCTCTTTGAGATTCTTCCCCACTCATGGACCTCAGGATCAGGATTACAACCCCACATAATTACAAAGGCTGGGTGAGAGATGGGAAATGGCCTGAGTTTAGCAATCTATATGAAGGGGCTTTGCCAGCTAAGAGTTTGCACCCGTCCTGAAGAATGTTACCTTATAGTTACTTCCAATTTTTAAAGAGCAGACAGACACACAGATTTTCCTCCAGTTATTTGACCATTAGTTTAATAATTTAAACAAATATGTAGGCTAACTACATAACAAATATGTAGTGCAAATACTCAAAGAGACAATCAAACAATGACTAAACATATTTCCTGACCTGGTGCCACTTCTGGGTGTCCATTATCCATTGTCCACTTTGTAAGCCTCAATACACTTTCTGCTTTTCTTAAATATTATAAGCCTCAATACAGTTTCTGCTTCTCTGATCTCCTTAGCTTTAGGAAATACACATGGTGTCTTGGTGAGATTAAATACCAAATGAATGCTAAGAAACACCACAGTTTTATATCCAGAGAGACTGTATGTCCAAACATTGAATAAGGTTCTCCATACAGACATCTACCTGGTATCTTGAATTTAACATGCTGAAACAGAGATCATGAATGTAAAAAGCACTCTTCTATTATTATGTGAAACCATTTTTGCCATTGAGTGTAAAGGCCACCAATTTAGTTTAATGCGCTTAAATGCTAAATACAGACAAAGCTGGTGCAAAGTAACTTCTTAATGAATTCCTCATGTAAGGCTGAATGAAATAATCCACTTACACAATGTCTTCATGCCAAAGGCCTTGTGCATCTTAATGGTTAGGCTAATATTTATGCTTCGAAAAAAAAGTGAGAAATGGCATGTTTCTTTTTTTTTTAATCGTAGTTTAAGACTGTGGACTTACACAACCAGAAGTTGGCATGAACTTAAAATCTTGTTTGAGAGTGTACCACAATATTCAGATAGTACAATTTCAGTTAAAAAGTACCTTCCAAGTCATGTATCCCAATTTTCTTATTTTCAGATGGGGAAACAAAGACTCAGAGAGATTGGCTGGTCACGGCGGCACACACCTATAGTCCCAGGGCTTTGGGAGGCTAAGGAGGGAGGATTGCTGAAGCTCAGGAGTTTGAGTCCAGCCTGGGAAATATATAAGATATTGTCTCTAAAAAAAAATTAAAAATTATCTGGGCATGGTAATGCATGTCTGTAGTCCCAGTTACTTGGGAGGCTAACACAGGAGAACCACTTGAGCCCAGGAGTTCCAGACTGCAGAGGGCTCTAATGACACCACTGTTCTCCAACCTGGTGACAGAGTGAGACTCTCCAATTAATTAATTAATTAATTAATTACAAAATAGAAACTTTGTATTAAAAAAACAACAACAACAAACAAACAAACAAACAAAAACCTGGCATGAATGCATGAATGTAAAGGCTGGCTTGAGATCATATAACAACATTCATATAATACTCAGGTAAAACAATATCAGTTAGAAGAGACCAGGCAAATCGTGTATTCCAATTCTCTTACTTTCAGAATGGAAAACAAAGACCCAGAGAGATTCAATGAATTGCCCTAGTCATACTCATAGCAAGCTGTGTTTTCTAGAAAAGTACCCAGAACTCCTTATAGCTCTTCTAACTCTCAGATTTTCCCTGTAACCCAGTATTCCTAGCACTTCTCAGCATTCCACATGGTGGAGGCTTTTCAAATGCCTTCCAGTGGTTCTCTTGGATACTGAATAATGCCTGTCATTTCCCAGGGCTCTGCAGTGATGCCTCCTCTTCCTGATGACAGAAGCAAGTCCCGTCTAAAGGACTTCATAACTGCTGCCCATCCAGTCTGAGCCCCACCACTGGTGGCTGATGATGAGGATACTGAGCTCCATCTCATAGGCTCTGGAATTTAACACTGCTAAAGCCTCTACTGCTGCCAGCAGCCTGGCTCCTGCAATGGTCGCTCCTGAAGCTGCCAGCTATATGTTGCTGATTCCCTAAGCTCCTAATACTCCATGCAGATTTCAGTAAAAGCACACTTCACGTTTTTACCCCTTCGATTAACCTACTACCGATTGGAACCTGAGGAATAGGTAGACTTCCTCTATTGAGCTATTGATGGACATGGGTCTGAATGTCAACCCATTTCTCTAATGCAGGCTCCCTGGTTGTGGCCCATACTGCTTCTCAGCCTGAACTTGGAAGGAATTCCTTCCCAACAGGCTTCTTTATAAACAGACTTCTGTGGGACTCTTACCTTGGTTCCTGAAGACATGTCTATATCCCGGCTAGAATACACCTTTGGCATAAGTTGGCCTGGCAAATATAAATGCACGCTATATGCTAATTATGTCTTTAAAAATAAGCCTTGTTGTGATTAAAAATGGGTAGTAAATTATTATTTTTTAAAAAATAAGTACTCAATCCTAGTGGAATTGGAAATGTTTAATAGGTACCGAGTTTCAGTTTTGCAAGATGAACATAATTCTAGAGATAAACAATGGTGATGGCAGCAAAGCAGTGTGAACATACTTAATGCCACTTAAAAATGGTTAATATGGTAAATTTTATGTTATCCATAGTAACAAATCTCAAAAAAGAAATAACAAAAATTCTTATAATGTTAGATTTGAAATGGAAATATTAAAATCAACTTTTTTTTTTTTTTTTTTTTTTTTTTTTTTTTTTTTTTTGAGACGGAGTCTCGCTCTGCCGCCCAGGCTGGAGTGCAGTGGCCGGATCTCAGCTCACTGCAAGCTCCGCCTCCCAGGTTCACGCCATTCTCCTGCCTCAGCCTCCCGAGTAGCTGGGACTACAGGCGCCCGCCACTGCGCCCGGCTAGTTTTTTGTATTTTTTTAGTAGAGACGGGGTTTCACCGTGTTAGCCAGGATGGTCTCGATCTCCTGACCTTGTGATCCGCCCGTCTCGGCCTCCCAAAGTGCTGGGATTACAGGCTTGAGCCACCGCGCCCGGCCTAAAATCAACTTTTTAGTTAAAAAAATTTGTGGCTGGGTCCAGTGGCTCACACCTGTAATCCCAGCACTTTGAGAGGCTGAGGTAGTCGAATAGCCTGAGGTCAGGGGGAGTTCAAGACCAGCCTGGCTCACCTTGTGAAACCCCATCTCTACTAAAAATACAAAAATCAGCTAGGCATGGTGGCATGTGCCTGTAATGCCACCTACTCCAGAGGCTGAGACAAGAGAGTTGCCTGAACACAGGAGGCAGAATTTGTAATGAGCCAAGATTGTGGTACTGTGCTCCAGACTACATGACAGAGCAAGACTCTGTGTTAAAAAAAAAAAAAAAAAAGAAAGAAAAGAATGCAATCCTTTCTCTGACCCGCTGGTATTGAGTGAAGCTATGTAACTTGCGTTGGCTTTATAGAGACCACAGTATACTTGTTCAGCCTTGATTTGGGGCTTGACCATGTGATTTGGCTTTAGCTAACGGGATGCTATCAGATATGAGAGAAACAGAAACATTATGCTTGCACGTTTAGCCTGGCCCTGTTGTACTTTCGCCATTAACATAAGAAACACTTTCTCTAGTACGTGCTACCTCCCTTTCTGCCTGAGCCTCAGAATATATGCATTTGTAACAGACACAGCCCAACAGGCAGCTTGGAGCTTGTTTGTTTCAGCCAACAGAAAAACCAACGAGAATATACAGTGTTGTGTTAAACTACTGAGCTTGGGAGTATATTGGTACATGACATTATTGTAGCAACAATTTACTGAGACATTATATTACCTGAATTGACAGTTTGCAAAAACAGACAAAGGGTATGCACCACAAATATTGATAGAATATACATAATTAGGGTCCAGAGAAAAATCAACAACATTTTGAAGAGGATTTTTTTTTGGTTTGTTTTCATGTGTGTTCACCTTGCCTTCCCATAAAGTATTTATAATCCCTCAATTTTCTTTTGCAGTTCTCCCCCATTACTCTATGAGTGAATAAATATTCACTAAATTACTTAACTGAGCCTTGGTAAAGGAATACACACAAATACAAATTAGACAACCAGGATAATGGGTTCCATTACAGGTCATGAATGGTATTAAATCAGGATTTCTCAACCTCTGCACTATTGACATTTGGGGATGGATGATTTGTCAGTGTCGGGGCCTGTCCTGTGCATTGGAGGATATTCAGCACATCTCTAGCCTCTATCCACTATATGCCAGTAGCTTGTATAACTCCCCTTAGTTATGAGATCCAAAGATGTCTCCAGACTCTACCAGCCATTGCCGGGAGAAAGGGAGACAAAAATTTCCCCTGCTTGAATACTACTCTATTACAGCAAAAGAGGAAGCTGGTGTGAGAGAGTAGACATTCACTAATGAGACGCAAGTCACTGTCAACTACGTTTTCTTGTCAACTACATTTTCCTCTTAGCTCCAAGAAAAGTGTTTTTTCTTACCACATCCTACATAGTTGTTCCATGCAATCATCAACTCTAGGAGTGCAGCTGCACTCTTAGAATGTGAAGTATTTTGAGCAGCATGATATTTTTTATAGAAGACAGAGGAAATGTGAGAAGCTATGTAACTGGCAGTCCAGGGGTACTTCCTTCACACATGACACTACTAATCATAGTCAATCACCTCTCTCTCTCTCCTGATCCACTCAATTCTCCTTGACTACATTGAGTTGGTAGTTTTGTTATTCAGTTAGATTCCTAAACTTTGCAAATTGATTGAGTGATTGATTCTCTTACTCTTATTTATTCACATAAATAGGGCAAAAAAGTTTCTTTGTTTGTTTGTTTTAAGTCTCTTCACTTTTATCTCCTTAGGATACTAAAGTCCATGGGACTAATCCTAGAATTCTAGGATGTGTTCAATGGTCACATTCACTTTCCATGATAGAGGGAAATGTTTCCATGAAAACACACACACGCACACACTCACACACATATATTTGCTATATTCAGATTATTCAGCTTAGTTCTATCATTATTACCATAGAATTATTTTATGACACATTTTATTTACAATTTATGACATTCACTTGATATGAATTGTATAGAAAGTCTAGAAAAAAATGATTTAGCACCTGGCATAGGCTTTACCTCTTCTCTCTTTTAAAACAGGCCAGAAATAAAACTATCCCTTATCTCCTGAAATTATTAATTTGCGGCTAAGAATCTATAATGGCTTCATGCTGGCCTAAGACACAGACTGAGAGTGTAACTAATGAATCATCTCCTTCCCAGGTGAGAAGTCTCATCCTCTGAATATCATTAATGTGAAATCTCATGCAATACCCTGCTATCTTCCTTACAGACCGCTAACACTGTGCTAGGCAGGACTCATAGCAAAGTCCAAAGTCTCTCCCAAATCATAACTACTTAAACACAAACTTGGTAACAAAGAGTGAACAATGGTTTATCTTATAAGCAGGCTTTTAAAGGCTAGACTCAAGATGATGTGTGCTCCAACACGTTTGTTTTTTTTTTTTTAGAAATACTATCCCTTTCTTGGAACAGCCATTTTGAGACAATTCTTTATTGCATTCAACATCATTTGAATCATCATCATTTGACTGACAAATCTAGGCTCCAACCCCACATCCATGATACAGAAATTGCAATTATGAGCAAAAATATCTGTACAAGTGCTGCATGCTTCCGTTTAAACAGCTAGGTGAGTATAATAAAAGGTGAACTCTCCTACCTTCAACACCATGATTGTAACAATGGATCTCATATTGGAATGATGTGAGGAAAGACTGAAGAATGAGAGAAGGGCAGAGGCCAATCTTCAGCCCCCATCCCCAGCTTCCATGTGACTTATCTGGGGATTCCTTGCATGGGAAGAAGTTCCTTGCATGGGAGGAAGAAGTTCTCCTTTTATTATCGCTGTGCATTTCTTTCTCAGCACTGATGATACAAGCAACTGCAGTTTGAGTTATTTTGCATTAATCTTCCCTGGTACACTGGAAGCATTCTGCAGCCAGGAGGAATTCTAAATGTCTCCTGGCTATATCCATAGCATCCACTCTTATGCTTGGCACATATTAGATAGGCAATACTTGTGAGCTGAGCCAATGAATAAATAATGACAGAGAAGTTTTGTAAATCAGAGTCCAATTAGTTTGGACGATTGTTCCCCTTCCTAATTGGACTCTAGACACCATGTGAGCAGGGACTGGTTGAGCAGATATCAAAGAAAGCCTCATTAAATCAAACATGTATGTTTATTCTGTTTAATTATAAGGTCCTCATGCCAGTTCAATCAGAGAGGAAATTAAGCAGGGTCATGGACCATTTTTTAAATTGTTGGAAAGTTTTACATGGTACAGAGAAGATTCAAAAATTAGCATCCATCTTTAACTACGAAGTGTGATACACACTGGAGGTTTTAAAGATAATTAACAACACCGCTAATAATGCCCATGAAAAGCTCAGGGTTGGAGAATCAGGAGTGCCTGAGTAGATTTAATGGCTTACAAATCCAAAGCTAATGCCAGAAATTTGCAAAAGAGTGCGCTTAATAATCCCTGTCTCTGTAAGAGTGCAAACTATGGCATTCATATCAGAGAAGGCTAGAGCCAGCAGGCTGTGTTCTGTGTCTTTACGTCATTACTAGTTTCATGTTTCACTAGATACAGAAAATAAACACACAATTTTTCTTATTTTAAAATAACAGTTGAGTGCTTAGTATGTACCAAGAACTGCAACTGCTTTACCTACTTCTTAACCAATTTCATCTGTGTGAAAATATAACATGGGGACACGTTTTTATGATGAGTGTTATTTGACTTAGGGACTTTAGATTTTGTTACTGGCGTTTCTCAGCCTCAACACTATTGACATAGGGACTAGATGAGTTTTTATTGGTGAGAAGGGGGGCTGTTTTGTACATTATAGAATGTTTAGCAACATCCCTGGCCTCTACTCACAAACCCCAACAAGATGCTTCCTCCAACCCTCTCTGTTCTCTCCTAGTTGTGAAATAAAAAGTGTCCTCCAGATACTGCCAAATGTCCTCTGGGAAACACAAGTGCCCCTGGTTGAAACCACTGCATTACTGCTAGCATATTACCCTCCCCATTGAAAGGAGGGGCCATCTGGGCTTTCTTGGTGGAGTAGGGACTCAGAAAGCTGTGAAACTCACTCATTTCCTGCATCAGGACTTACTTTGGTCCTGGTGAATAACATTATAGTTATATTCCTAACAGCAATATTTGTGCATGTGTTTTCTTCCCCAAGAAAGCTATAAACAGAGAAAATTTTGCTGTAAGCTTCCCTGTGTTCCCTCTCCCTCTCTCCCTTCCCCCTCCCCTAAAACTAAAAGGAATGTTAAAAGCCTGGTTTTCTGTGACTAGTGGTTCTTATCTATGTTGCCAATTCTAATTCCTTGTAAACATACTTTGTAAAGTGCTGTAAAATCCTGTCTCCTTTGCCATGCTGCTACAAGGTCATAAAGTGGATAAAGCCTAAGTTGCAATTTCGGTTTTCCTCAAAATGTAAGACATGTCACAAAATAATTTACTGCTTTTTTTCTTCCTCTGGTAACATCTTCCCTCTAGATGTATTTTCCATCTTAAAGAGTTTAAAAGGCAACTGCATAATCAAACTTTGACTACCCACTCAGGACCCTTCCACATTGTGGTAGCTTTATATTGTCACTCTGCTTAATAAAGCCTACAGCTTTTTTTTTCTCTCTTGGTCCATGTCTCCATCACTCACCACAGGCGGCCGCCACACCAATTCTTCGGTGTGGCTAAGGCAACAACCTTTGGCATTACACTATCATCTGTAGCATTTTCACCTCCTGTACATAACAGAATTGCAATTAATTCCCTCTGCTCCTGTACATAGGCAGACCAGAATCTACCAAAGGATTTGGAAATGCCAAACCATTTGAGTAGGTGCAAATTTCTTCTTTACACCCACAAGTACATTTTCAATTCTAAAACACAATCTTCCTTGGCTATAATATACTTCCACAAGTTATAGAAGCCCTTAAATTCCAATGCACATAGGCAACCATCTCCAAAAAGACTCTTCGAGGAAAACATTAGTCTGCAAGTATTTCTTCTCATACCTTTCCAGTTGCTTATTCCACCATTTATCCACGTGGCAAATCTTTTGCTACCTTGCATTTTTATCAAGAGTTATCCTATGCACAACAGCGTTTTGCTCCTTGCCTGTCTGAACCCAAATAAAAAAATCTGGCCAGTCAGGTGCAGTAGCTCAGGCCTGTAATCCCAGCAGTTTGGAAGGCTGAGGTGGGCAGATCATGAGGTTGAGAGATCAAGACTATCCTGGCCAACATGGAGAAACCCCATCTCTACTAAAAAGACAAACATTAGCTGGGTGTGGTAGCATGCACCTGTAGTCCCAGCTACTCAGGAGTCTGAGGCAGGAGAATCGCCTGAACCCTGGAGACGGAGGTTGCAGTGAACCAAGATCATGCCACTGCACTCCAGCCTGGGCGGCAGAGTAAGACTCCATCTAAAAAAAAAAAAAAAAAATCCTTAGTCCCACATGTTCATCATTGGGAGTCTAGCCTTCTTTTTATTTTTTATTTTATTTAATTTTATTTTTAGACAGAGTACTCAGTCTGTTGCTCAGGTTGGAGGGCAGTGATGTGATCTAGACTCACCGCAACCTCCACCTAGTGGGTTCAAGCAATTTTGCTGCCTCAGCCTTTCAAGTAACTGGGATTATAGGTGCTTACCACCACACCTGGCTAGGTTTTTTTGTTGTTAGTACAGATGAGGTTTTGCCATGTTGGCCAGGCTGGTCTCATACTCCTGACCTCAAGTGATCCACCCACCTCAGCCTCCCAAAATGCTGGGATTATAGGCGTGGGCCACTGCACCCAGCCTGGGCACCATATCCTTCTCCCTCTCTCTCCTCTGATCTACTTCCAATCACCTTCTCACCTCTCTCCCTTTTCAGGATCTCCCATTTTCATAAAAAGCAAACCCAGATTTCCAGAATTCTTCCTGAAACTATAACCAAGCCAGGAAATGTGATAGTCTCCATTTGTTTTTGTTGCAGCTACTCTCTGATTCCTAAATTTCATTAATTATCTCTTTGGTGGCTTTTATTCTCTGTTTTTCAAGAACCAGCAGAATGAGAGGTGAAATGAGTCAGAACTCTGGCCTTATCTCAGACCGCCAGCTATGATGCTTTAGGAGGCATGTTCTCCTTATGAATCATTCTTCTGCACATCACCCTGAGATGTCACCTTGACCATCGTGGGGTCACCCAGGACACTAGAAATAAAAGGTTTCTGAAATGTGGCCAGATGCACTGGTTTAAACCTGCAATTCCAGCACTTTGGGAAGCCAAGGCAGGAGGATTGCTTGGGCTTACGAGTTCAAGTCCAGTCTGTGAAACGTAGTAAGATCCCATCTCTACAAAGAATTCAAAAATTAGTCTAGGGGCATTGGATCATGCTTCTAATCCCAGCACTTTGGAAGGCCAAGGCCAGTGGAACACCTGAGATCAGAAAAAAAAAATTAAAATTAGTTGGGTGTGGTGGCATATGCTTGTAGTCCCAGCTAATCAGGAGGCTGAGGCAGTAGGATGGCCTGCAGTGACCTTTGATCACGCCATTGAACTCTACTCTGAGCGACAGAGCAAGACCCTGCCCTCACCCTCCACCCCCTGAAAAAGGTTTCCAAAATGATAAAGTGGTAGACAAATGTAACTTGTTAGGAGTAATTTAATCTAGCAACACCTTTAGAGTAGAAAGCAATTCACTGACAATTCAACTGAATCCACTTCAAGTCCACAAACACAGTGTAAAACCTAGAAAGATGATATCATCATAGTCCTGTTGTGGCTCCAGACTGGATGAGAAGTCACCCTGCAAGACTTTGACTGGTCAAATGAGGAAATCCACAAGTACAATGCCCACTAAATTGGGCAGTTGAGTCAGAAATGGAATTTTTGCTGTTGAGGTTTACATTATCTCTCTCACACTTGCTAGCCATGAAACCACAAGCTGTATATTTAGCCTGTTAGTTTTCTCTTCTGTAAAAGAGCAATAATAATACCTTATAAGTATTATTTTGGGGATAAAACTACACACTTAGGATTTTTACACCTTTATTTTTAATTAATTTATTTATTTTGAGACAGAGTCTCACTCTTTCACCTAGACTGGAGTGCAGTTGCACAATTACAGTCCACTGAAGCCTTGTCCTCCCAGGCTCAAGCAACCCTCCCACCTCAGCCTTTGGGACCTTAAATCTTGTTAATAGCATGGCTGGGATTACAAGGGCTCACCACCATGCCCAGCTAATGTTTAATTTTTTTTTATAGAGACAGAGTCTCCTTCTAGGTTCTTAGTACTTATTGATATAGCAAGGAAATCACAGTAAGAGGGCATCGTTGTTCACTGTAGTTATTCAATAATATTGAATTATTATTAATAATTTATAAGTTATTATTAATAATGAAATATTATATAGAGCACAAAAGTATAGTAATAGGGTATTAAACAAAGATGTGGTCAGCCAACTAAAAGTGGCCCCAGTGACTTCCCTTCTGGTATTCACATCTGATACAGTCCCCTCCCACTGAGTATAGGCTGCACCTACTGATTTAGCTCCAATAGGTAGGATATGGAAAAAGTGAGGAGAAGTCACTTCTGTGTTTGGGTTGCCAAAGACTATGACCTCTATCTCACTGGCAAACTCTATGTCTTTCTGGTTATGGATGAAGTAAGTGGCCATTATGGAAAGACCCATGTTATAAGGAACAGAGGATAATGTCCAGCAAACAGGCAGCAAAAATTGAGATTTTCAGGCGAACAGCCTGTGAGAAATTAAGTCCTGCCTATAACCAACTAAATGAGCTTGGAAAGAGATGCTGCCACTTTTGAACCACAAACGAGACCACAGCTCTGGCACGTGATCACAGCCTAATAGAGACTTAGAAGCTCAGGAGGATCCTCAGCTAAGCTGTGCCCAGATTGTTGACCTACAGAAACAATGAGATAACAAATATAAGTTGATTTAAGCGGCTAAGTTTTGGTGCAATTTGTTACACTGTAGTAAATAACTACAATAGCTTAAGATGAGAAGATCAATTATGTCAATGAGGATGAGAAAAACACTCCATAGTAGTGGCTGTGAATGTCATGTTGAACTTATTTTAAGAACATGTTTCATTAGTAATCATTCACCAGAATTTACATAAACAGTTTAAGGACACATGTCTCAACTCAGCAACTATATAAAAATAAATTTTCCTTCTACAATTGAAAGTTAAAGCACTGAAATTAGAAAAAAAAGGCATTTAGGGTAGCCCAAAGGGAAATGGTTGAAAAAGAGATTAAATAGGGCAAAATTCAGGCTCTATGTGAGTACTAACTAAAATCTCCCACACAAAATTAGCTATATAGAGACCTACTTGGGCTACTACGCTTTGTAATTTTTGTACACAAAAATGGAATTTTTTAAAAATACATTTTTTTGTATGTTCTTACTTTTATTACAAATGTAAAAAAGAGAAAATATCAACCATCACTCAGAGAGCCACTCAAGTACTATGTGTGTGCTTCTCTCCATGTTCTTTGTTTTCTATCATTATTGTATAAATTGCTGGTGTTGCAATATTCCTACAAACTGTGTGCATTGGATGGTTGGTTATTTTTTCCATGCAAAACTCTGACTGTGAGGTGGAGAAGAGGTCAGGATAAATCATCATGATCAGACATGGAGGGCACTTATCATTTTTCTTTTATTTTAGGTTTAGGGCATTTATCTTTATTCAGAGTGATGAAGCAGAGATTGAGGACATACGGGGTGACAGGCATGGTTTCTTTTCACTCCCACAGACATTCTGGCTGCTTCCTGGCAGAAGAGTTGGGCAGAAACTAGAGTGGATTCCAGGACAATTCCATAACCCACCAAGCAAGCTGGTCCAGACTAGCACAGGGGTAGGCAGGAGAGAACTGAGTCAATTTGAGACATAATCAACAGAACCTGCTAATTTCCTGGATGCAAAGTGTCACAAAGAGTAAGCAGTTAATGCTGACTTCAGCCTTGCTCTTTAGAAAGATACTGGTATCAAAGCCGGGCGCAATGGCTCACGCCTGTAATCCCAGCACTTTGGGAGGCCGAGGAGGGTGGATCATGAGGGCAGGAAATCGAGACCATCCTGGCTAACATGGTGAAACCCCATCTCTACCAAAAATATACAAAAAATTAGCCAGGCATTGTGGTGGGTGCCTGTAGTCCCAGCTACTTGGGAGGCTGAGGCAGGAGAATGGCGTGAACCCCAGAGGCGGAGCTTGCAGTGAGCCAGGATCCTGTCACTGCACTCCAGCCTGGGAAACACAGCCAGACTCCATTTCAAAGAAAGAAAAAGAAAGATACTGGTACCAGTTTCCAAGATGGCTGACTAGGAATAGCTCAGGTCTGCAGCTCCCAGTGTGATTGACAGAAAATCGGTGATTTCTGCATTTCCAACTGAGGTACCTGGTTCATCTCATTGGGACTGGTTGGACAGTGGGTGCAGCCCACTGAGGGTAAGCTGAAGCAAGGCAGGACGTCACCTTATCCTGGAAGCGCAAGGGGTTGGGGGATTTCCCTTTGCTAGCCAAGGGAAGCCATGAGAGACTCTATCGGGAAAATCAGGACACTCCCACCTTAATACTGCACTTTTCCAATGGTGTTAGCAAATGGCACACCAGCAGATTATATCCTGCGCCTGGCTCAGTGGGTCCCATGCCCACAGAGCCTTGCTCACTGCTAGCACAACTGTCTGAGATCCAACTGTGAGGCGGCAGTCTTACTGGGGGTGGGGCATCCACCATTGCTGAGACTTGAGTAAGTAAACAAAGCAGCTGGGAAGCTTGAAATGGGTGGATCCCACTGCAGCTCAAGGAGACCTGCCTGCCTCAGTAGACTTCACCTCTCGGGGAAGGTGGAGTAGACTCCTCCTCACCAGACCGCAGCTGAACAAAAAGCAGCAGAAACTTCTGCAGACTTAAACATCCCTGTCTGACAGCTCTGAAGAAAGCAGTGGTTCTCCAAGCACAGTATTTGAGCTCTGAGAATGGACAGACTGCCCACTCAAGTGGTTCCCTGATCCCTGGGAGACACCTCCAAGTAGTGGCTGACTGACACCTCATACAGCTGTGTGACCCTCTGAGACAAAGCATCCAGAGGAAGGCTCAGGCAGCAATATTTGCTGTTCTGGAATATTTGCTGTTCTGCAGCTTCTGTTCATGATAACCAGGCAAACAGGTTCTGGAGTGGACCTCCAGCAAACTCCAACAAACCTGGAACTGAGGGACCTGACTGTTAGAAGGAAAACTAACAAACAGAAAGGAATAGCATCAATATCAACAAAACGGACATCCAGACCAAAATCCCATCTGTAGGTCACCATCATTAAAGACCAAAGGTGGATAAAACCACAAAGATGGGGAGAAACCAGAGCAGAAAACCTGAAAATTCTAAAAACTAGAGGACCTCTTCTCCAAAGGATCGCAGCTCCTTGCCAGCAATGGAACAAAGCTGGACAGAGAATGACTTTGACCAGTTGACAGAAGTAGGCTTCAGAAGGCTGATACTAACAAAATTCTCCTACCTAAAGGAGCATATTCTAACCCATCAGGAGGAAGCTAAAAACCTTGAAAAAAAGATTAGATGAATGGCTAATAGAATAAACAGTGTAGAAAAGACATTAAATGACTTGATGGAGCTGAAAGCCATGGCACGAGAACTATGTGACACATGCACAAGCCTCAGTAGCTGATTTGATCAAGTGGAAGAAAGGGTATCAGTGATTAAAGATGAAATTAATGAAATGAAGCAAGAAGAGAAGTTTAGAGAAAAAAGAGTAAAAAGAAACAAAGCCTTCATTTAATATGCGAGTACGTGAAAAGACCAAATCTATGTTTGATTGATATACCTGAAAGTGATGGGGAGAATGGAACCAAGCTGGAAAACAGTCTTCAGGATATTATCCAGGAGAACTTCCCCAATCTAGCAAGGCAGGCCAACATTCAAATTCAGGAAATACAGAGAACACCACAAAGATACTCCTTGATAAGAGCAAACCAAAGACACACGATTGTCAGATTCACCATGGTTGAAATGAAGGAAAAAATGTTAAGGGCAGCCAGGGAGAAAGGCTGCATTACCCACAAAGGGAAGCCCATCGGACTATCAGAGGATCTCTTGGCAGAACTTCTACAAGCCAGAAGAGAGTGGGGGCCAATATTTAACATTCTTAAAGAAAAGAATTTTCAACCCAGAATTTCATATCCAGCCAAACTAAGAGTCATAAGTGAAGGAGAAACAAAATCTTTAACAGACAAGCAAATGCTGAGAGATTTTGTCACCACCTGGCCTGCCCTACAAGACCTCCTGAAAGAAACCCTAAACATGGAAAGGAATAACTGGTACCAGCCACCGCAAAAACATGCCAAACTGTAAAGACAATTGATGCTAGGAAGAAACTGCTTCAATTAATGGGCAAAATAACCAGATAACATCATAATGACAGGATCAAATTCACATATAACAATATTAACTTTAAATGTAAATAGGCTAAATGCACCGATTAAAAGACACAAACTGGCAAATTGGAGAAACAGTCAAGAACCTGCAGTGTACTGTTTTTAGAAGACCCATTTCATGTGCAGAGACATGCAGAGGCTCAAAATAAAGGGATGAAGGAAGATTACCAGGCAAATGGAAAGAAAAAAAAAAAAAGCAGAGGCAGCAATCCTAGTCTCTCACAAAACAAACTTTAAGCCAACAAAGATCAAAAGACACAAAGAAGGCCATTATATAATGGTAAAAGGATCAATTCAACAAGAAGAGCTAACTATCCTAAATATATATGCACCCAATACAGAAGCAGCCAGATTCCTAATGCAAATCCTCAGAGACCTACTAGAAGACTTAGACTCCCACACAATAATAATGGGAGAGTTTAATACCCCACTGTCAACATTAGACAGTTCAACAAGACAGAAGATTAGCAGGGATATCCAGGACGTAAACTCAGCTCTGTACCAAGCAGACCTAATAGAAATCTAAATAACTCTCCACCCCGAATCAACAGAATTTACGTTCTTCTCAGCACCATATCACACTTATGCCAAAATTGACCACATAGATGGAAGGAAGTGAAGCACTCCTCAGCAACTGTAAAAGAATAGAAGTAATGACAAACTGTCTCTCAGTCCACAGTGCAATCAAGTTAGAACTCAGGATTAAGAAACTCACTAAAAACCATACAAATATATGGAAAGTGAACAACCTGCTCCTGAATGACTATTGGGTAAATAACGAAATGAATACAGAAATAAAGATGTTCTTTGAAACCAATGAGAACAAAGACACAAAGTACGAGAAAACCTGGGACACATTTAAAGCAGTGTGTAGAGGGAAATTTATAGCACTAAATGGCCATAAGAGAAAGCAGGAAAGATTTAAAATTGACACCCTAACATCACAATTAGAAGAACTAGAGAAATAAGAGTAAGCAAATGCAAAAGCTACCAGAAGGCAAGAAATAATTAAAATTAGAGCAGAGCTGAAGAAGATAGAGACACAAAAAACCATTCAAAAATCAATGAATCAAGGAGGTGGTTTTTTGAAAAGATCAACAAAATACATAGGCCACTAGCAAGAGTAATAAAGAGGAAAAGAGAGAAAAAATTAAATGGACACCATAAAAATCTATAAAAGGGATATTGCCACTGATCTCACAGAAATACAAACTACCATCAGAGAATACTATAAACATCCCTACACAAATAAACTAGAAAATCTAGAAGAAATGGATAAATTCCTGGACACATACAACCTCCCAAGATTAAACCAGGAAGACACTGAATCTCTGAATAGACCAATAATAGACTCTGAAATTGAAGCAACAATGAATAGCCTACCAACCAAAAGAAGTCCAGACCAGATGGATTCACAGCTGAATTCTACCAGAGGTACAAAGAGAAGCTGGTACCATTCCTTCTGAAACTATTCCAATCAATAGAAAAAGAGGGAATCCTCCCTAACTCATTTTATGAGGCTGGCATCATCCTGATACCGAACCCTAGCAGAGACACACACAAAAAAGAGAATTTCAGATCAGTATTCCAGAAGAACATAAATGCAAAAATCCTCAATAAAATACTGGCAAATTGAATCCAGCAGCACATCAAAAAGTTTATTCACCAAGATCAAGTGGGCTTCATCCCTGGGATGCAAGGCTGGTTCAACATACTCAAATCAATAAATGTAATCCAGCATTTAAACAGAACCAAAGACAAAAACCACATGATTATCTCAACAGATGCAGAAAAGGCCTTTGATAAAATTCAACAACCCTTCATGCTAAAAACTCTCAATAAATTCGGTATTGATGGAACATATCTCAGTATAATATGAGCTATTTATGACAAACCATAGCCAATATCATAAAGAATGAGCAAAAACTGGAAGCATTCCCCTTGAATACTGGCACAAGACAGATGATATGACTTTATATTTAGAAAACCACATTGTCTCAGCCCAAAATCTCCCTTAGCTGATAAGCAACTTCAGCAAAGTCTCAGTATACAAAATCAATGTGCAAAAATCACAAGCATTCCTATACACCAATAACAGAGAGCCAAATCATGAGTGAAGTCTCACTCACAATTGCTACAAAGTTAATTAAAAAACAAACAAACAAACAAACAACAACAAAAAAAAACCCAGGAATCCAAGTTACAAGGGATGTGAAGGAACTCTTCAAGGAGAACTACAAACCACTGCTCAAGGAAATAAAAGAGGACATAAACAAATGGTAGATGATCAAACTTCTCCAAGCTAAAGGAGGAAGTTCAAACCCATTGTAAAGAAGCTAAAATCCTAAAAAAAAAAAAAAAGATTTGAGAGATAGCAAACTAGAATAACCAATGTAGGTACGTTCTTAAATGCCCTGATAGAACTGAAAACCATAACATGAGAACTATGTGGCAAATGCACAAGCTTCAGTAACCGACTCAATCAACTGGAAGAAAGGGTATCAGTGATTGAAGATCAAATGAATGAAATGAAGCAAGAAGAGAAGTTTAGAGAAAAAAAAAGAGTAAAAAGAAATGAACCAAGCCTCCAAGAAATATAGGACTACATGAAAAGACCAAATCTATGTCTGATTGATGTACATGAAAGTGACGAAGAGAATGGAACCAAGTTGGAAAACACTGCAGGATATGATCCAGGAGAACTTCCCCAACCTAGCAAGGCAGGCCAACATTAAAATTCAGGAAATACAGGGAATGCCATAAAGATAGTGCTTGAGAAGAGAGCAGCTGCAAGACACATAATTGTCAGATTCTCCAAAGTTGAAATGAAGGAAAAAATATTAAGGGCAGCCAGAGAGAAAGGTCAGGTTACAGCGGATCTCTTGGCAGAAACTCTACAAGCAAGAAGAGAGTGGGGACCAATATTCAACATTCTTAAAGAAAAGAATTTTCAATCCGGAATTTCATATCCAGCCAAATGAAAGATCAACAAAATTGATAGACTGCTAGCAAGAATTAAAAAAAAAAGAAAGGAGAGAAGAATAAAATAGACTCAATGAAAAATGATAAAGGGGATATAACCTCCAACCCCACAGAAATACAAACTACCATCAGAGAACACTATAAACACCACTATGCAAATAAACTAGAAAACCTAGAAGAAATGGATAAATTCCTGGACACATACACTCTCCCAAGATTAAACCAGGATGAAGTTGAATCCCTGAATAGATCAATAACAGGCTCTGAAATTGGGGGCAATAATTAATAGCCTACCAATGAAAAAAAGGCCAGGAACAGATGGATTCACAGCCAAATTCTGCCACAGGTACAAGGAGGAGCTGGTGCCATTCCTTCTGAAACTATTCCAATCAATAGAAAAAGAGGGAATCCTCTCCAATTCATTTTACGAAGCCAACATCATTGTGATACCAAACCCTAGCAGAGACACAACAAAAAAAGAGAATATCAGACCAGTATTCCGGAAGAACATAAATGCAAAAATCCTCAATAAAATACTGTCAAACCAAATCCAGCAGCCACATCAAAGAGCTAATTCACCATGATCAAGTGGACTTCATCCCTGGGATGCAAGGCTGGTTCAATATACACAAATCAATAAACGTAATCCAGCACATAAATAGAAACAAAGACAAAAACACATGATTATCTCAATAGATGCAGAAAGGGCCTTTGACAAAATTCGACAATGCTTCATGCTAAAAACTCTCAATAAATTCGGTATCAATGGAACATATCTCAAAATACTAAGAGCTTTTTATGACAAACCACAGCTAATATCATACTGAATGGGCAAAAACTGGAAGCATTCCACCCGAAAACTGGCACAAGACAGGGATGCCCTCTCTCACCACTCCTGTTCAACATAGTGTTGGAAGTTCTGGCTAGGGCAATCAGACAAGAGAAAGAAATAAAGGGTATTCAATTAGGAAAAGAAGAAGTCAAATTGTCCCTGTTTGCAGATGACGTGATTGTATATTTAGAAAACCCCATTGTCTCAGCCCCAAATCTCCTTAAGCTGATAAGCAACTTCAGCAAAGTCTCAGGATACAAAATCAGTGTGCAAAAATCACGAGCATCGTTATACAGAAATAAGAGACAAACAGAGAGCCAAATCATGAGTGAATTCCCATTCACACTTGCTTCAAAGGGAATAAAATACCAAGGAATCCAACTTACAAGCGATGCAAAGGACCTTTTCAAGGAGAACTACAAACCACTGCTCATTGAAATAAAAGAGGACACAAATGGAAGAACATTACACGCTCATGGATAGGAAGAATCAATATCGTGAAAATGGCCATACTGCCCAAGGTAATTTATAGATTCAGTGCCATCTGCATTAAGCTACCAATGACTTTCTTCACAGAATTGGAAAAAAAATGACTTTAAAGTTCATATGAAACCAAAAAAGAGCCCACAATGCCAAGACAATCCTAAGCAAAAAGAAGAAAGCTAGAGGTGTCCTGCTACCTGACTTCAAAGTATACTACAAGGCTACAGTAATCAAAAGAGCATGTTACTGGTACCAAAACAGAAATATAGATGAATGGAACAGAACAGAGCCCTCAAAAGTAATACCACACAACTACAACCATATGATCTTTGACAAACCTGACAAAAACAAGAAATGGGGAAAGGATTCCCTATTTAATAAATGGTACTGGGAAAACTGGCTAGCCATAAGTAGAAAGCTGAAACTGGATTCCTCCCTTACACATGATAAAAAAATTAATTCAAGGTGGATTAGAGACTTAAATGTTAGACTTAAAACCATAAAAACCCTAGAAGAAAACCTAGGTAATACTATTCAGGACATAGGCATGGGCAATGACTTCATGTCTAAAACAACAAAAGCAACGACAACAAAAGCCAAAATTGACAAATGGGATCTAATTAAACTAAAGAGCTTCTGCACAGTAAAAGAAACTACCATCAGAGTGAACAGGCAACCTATAGAATGGGAGAAAAGTTTTGCAATCTACTCATCTGACAAAGGGCTAATATCCAGAACCAATAAAGAAGCCAATCAAATTTACAAGAAAAAACAAACAACCCCATCAAAAAGTGGGCAAGGGATATGAACAGACACTTCTCAAAACAAGACATTCATATAGCCAACAGACACATGAATACAGCCAACAGACACATGAAGAGAAATGCAAATCAAAACCACAATGAGATACCATCTCACACCAGTTAGAATAGCCATCATTACAAAGTCAGGAAACAACAGGTGCTGGAGAGGATGTGGAGAAATAGGAACACTCTTATACTGTTGGTGGGACTGTAAGCTAGTTCAACCATTATGGAAAACAGTATGGCGATTCCTCAAGGATCTAGAACTAGAAATACCATTTGACCCAGCCATACCATTACTGGGTATATACCCAAAGGATTATAAGTCATGCTGCTATAAAGAGACATGCACATGTATGTTTATTGTGGCACTATTCACAATAGCAAAGACTTGGAATCAACCCAAATGTCCATCAGTGACAGACTGGATTAAGAAAACGTGACATATATACACCATGGAATACTATGCAGCCATAAAAAAGGACGAGTTCATGTCTGTTGGAGGGACATGGATGCAGCTGGAAACCATCATTCTCAGCAAAGTATTGCAAGAACAGAAAACCAAATACTGCATGTTCTTACTCATAGTTGGGTATTGAACAATGAGATCACTTGGACACAGGAAGGGGAACATCACACACCAGGTCCTATTGTGGGGAGGGGGTAGTGGAGAGAGACAGCATTAGGAGATATACCTAATGTAAATGACGAGTTAATGGGTGCAGCACACCAACAAGGCACATATATACATATGTAAAAAATCTGCACGTTGTGCATAGGTACCCTAGAACTTAAAGTATAAAAAAAAAGAATATAAAGTTATATGAAATTAAATAGTAGATATTTAATAATCTGGATGTTTTCCAAGAAATACAAATTGTAGGACAGTATTCTTGCTAAGAAAAAAAGAAAAGATGTGTCCTTTCAAATAATGTGTCCTTTAGAACAAGTTTTGTCTAATTCAAAGCTTATTTAAAGGTTATATATGAAAGAAGGTAAAAGGAACCAGAAAATAAAAAGAGATGTAAAGAAAGAAAAATAAAGAGGCTCTTTTGTGGCAAGAAAGTTTAAAGAGAAACAATTTTTTCCAGAGACTATTATTATTATCATACTTTTTAAAATACTTTAAGTCTGGGGTACATGTGCAGAATGTGCAGGTTTGTCACATAGGTATACATGTGCCATGGTGGTTTGCTGCACCCATCAACCAGTCATCTATCTACATTAAGTATTTCTCCTAATGCTATCCCTCCTGTAGTCCTTACCCCACCAACAGGCCCCAGTGTGTGATATAATGCCCTCTCTGTGTGCATGTGTTATTATGGTTGAACTCCCACTTATGAGGGAGAATATGCAGTGTTTGGTTTTCTGTTCCTGTGTTAGCTTGCTGAGAATGATGGCTTCCAGCTTCATCCATGTCTCTGCAGAGGACATGAACCCATCCTTTTTTGTGGCTGATTAGTTCCGCGCCGTACATTTGCCACTTTTTTTTATCCAGTCTATCATTGATGGGGATTTGGGTTGGTTCCTAGTCTTTGCTATTGTGAATAGTGCTTCAATAAATATTATGTGTGCAAGTGTCGTTATAGTAGAATGATTTATAATCCTTTGAGTGTATAACCAGTAATACGATCGCTGGGTCAAACAGTATTTCTGGTTCTACCTCCCTAAGGATCACCATACTGACTTCCACCAGGGTTGAACTAATTTACACTTCCACCAACAGTGCAAAAGCATTCCTATTTCTTCACATCCTTTCCAGCATCTGTTGTTTCCTGACTTTTTAATGATTGCCATTCTACCTGGAATGAGTTGTTATCTCATTGCAGTTGTGATTTGCGTTTCTCTAAGGACAGTGATTATGAGCTTTCTTTCATGTTTGTTGGCCACATAGATGTCTTCTTTTGAGAAGTATCTGTTTATATCCTTTGCCCACTTTTTCATGGGGTTGTTTGTTTTTTTTTCTTGTATATCTGTTTAAATTCCTTGTAGATCCTGGGTATTACCCCTTTCTCAGATCGATAGATTGCAACAATTCTCCCATTTTGTAGGTTGCCTCTTTACCCTGATGACAGTTTCTTTTTCTGTGCACAAGCTCTTCAATTAGATCCCATTTTTTTAAATTTTGGCTTTGCTTGCCGTTGCTTTTGGTGTTTTAGTCATGAAGTCTTTGCCCGTGCCTATGTCATGAATGCTATTGCCTAGATTTTCCTCAAGGGTTTTTATAATTTTAGGTGTTACATTTAAATCTTTAATCCATCTTGAGTTAATTTTTGTATAAGGTGTAAGAAAGGGCTTCACTTTCAGTTTTCTGCATATGGCTAGCCTGTTTTCCCAACACCATTTATTAAATAAGAAATCCTTTCCCCATTGCTTGTTTTTGTCAGGTTCATCAAAGATCAGATAGTTGTAGATGTGTGATGTTGTTTCTGAGATCTGTGTTCTGTTCCATTGGTCTATATATCTGATTTGGTACCAGAACAATGCTGTTTTGGTTACTGTAGCCTTGTAATATAGTTTGAAGTCAGGTAGCATGATGCCTCCAGCTTTGTTCTTTTTGCTTAGGAATGTCTTGGCTATCCAAACTCTTTTTTGGTTCCATGTGAAATTTAGAGTAATTTTTTTCTAATGCTGTGAAGAAAGTTAACACTAGATTGATGGTGATAGCATTGAATCTATAAATTACTTTGGGCACTTACCATGGCCATTTTCACCATATTGATTCTTCATATCCATGAGCATGGAATGTTTTTCCATTTGTTTGTGTCCTCTCTTATTCTCTTGAGCAGTGGTTTGTAGTTCTCCTTGAAGAGGTCCTTCACATCCATTGGAAGATGTATTCCTAGGTATTCTATTCTTTTTGTAGCAATTGTGAATGGGAGTTCACTCATGATTTGGCCCTCTGTTTTTCATTATTGGTGTATAGAAATGCTTGTGATTTTTGCATATTGATTTTGTATCCTGAAACTTGCTGAAGTTGCTTATCCTCTTAAAGAGATTTTGGCTGAGATAATGGGGTTTTCTAAATATACAATCATGTCATCTGCAAACAGAGACAAGTTGACCTCTTCTCTCCTTATTCGAATATGCTTTATTTCTTTATTCTGCCTGATTGCCTTGGCCAGAACTTCCAATACTATGTTTAGTGGGATCAGTGAGAGAGGGCATCCTTGTCTCGTGGCAGTTGTCAGAGGGAATGTTTCCTCCTTTTGCCTGTTTAGTGTGATATTGGCTGTGGGTTTGTCATAAATAGCTCATTATTTTGAGATACATTCCATCATTACCTAGTTTATTAACAGTTTTTGGCATAAAGGGCGTTGAATTTTATCAAAGGCCTTTTCTGCATCTGTTGAGACTATCATATGGTTTCGTCATTGGTTCCATTTATGTGATGGATTATGTTTATTGATTTGTGTATGTTGAATCAACCTTGCATCCCAGGGATGAAGTCAACTTGATAGAGGTAGATAAGCTTTTGGATGTGCTGCAGATTCAGTTTGCCAGTATTTTACTGAAGATTTTTGCATCAATGTTGGGAATATTGGCCTGAAATTTTCTTTTTCTGTTGTGTCTCTGCCAGGCTTTGTTATTATGATGATGCTGGCCTCATAAAATGATTTAGGGATGAGTACCTCTTTTTCTGTTGTTTGAAACAGTTTCAGAAGGAATGGAAACTTCTCCTCTTTGTACCTCTAGTAGACTTCAGTTGTGAATCTTTCCGGTCCTGGGCTTATATTGGTCAGTAAAGTATTAATTACTGCCTCAATTTCAGAACTTGTTATTGGCCTATTCAGGGATTCGACTTCTTCTTGGTTTAGTCTTGGGAGAGGGTATGTGTCCAGGAATGTATCCATTTCTTCTGGATTTTCTGGTGTATTTGTGTAGACATATTTATAATATTCTCTGATGATAGTTTGTATTTCTTTGGGATCAATGATGATATCCCCTTTATCATTTTTTATTGTGTCTATTTGATTCTTCTCTGTTTTCTTCTTTGTTAGTCTAGCTAGCAGTCTAACTGTTTCATTAATCTTTCAAAAAACCAGTTCCTGGATTCACTTATTTTTTTGAAGGAATTTCCATGTCTCTATCTCCTTCAGCTCTCCTCTGATCTTAGTTATTTCTTGTTTTCTGCTAACTTTTGAATTGGTTTGTTCTTGTTTCTCTAGTTCTTTAATTGTTATGTTAGGGTATCAATTTTAGATCTTTCGCACTTTCTCCTGTGGGAATTTAGTGCTGTAAATTTCCCTCTAAAAACTGCTTTAGCTGTGTCCCAGAGATTCTTGTATGTTGTGTCTTTCTTCTCATTGGTTTCAAATAACTTCTTTATTTCTGCCTTAATTTTGTTATTTACTCAGCAGTCATTCAGGGGCAGGTTGTTCAGTTTCCATGTATTTATGTGGTGTTGAGTGAGTTCTTAATCCTGAGTTCTCATTTGATTGCACTGTGGTCTGAGAGACTGTTTGGGATGATTTCCTTTCTGTTGCATTTACTGAGGAGTATTTTACTTCCATAAATTATGTGATCAATTTTAGATAAGTGCAATGTGGTGCTGAGAAAAATGTATATTATGTTTATTTGGGTTGGAGAGTTCTGTAGATGTCTGTTAGTTCCACTTGGTCCAGACCTGAGTTCAAGTCCTGAATATCCTCGCTAATTTTCTGTCTTGTTGATCTATCTAATATTGAGTGGGGTATTAAAGTCTCCCACTAATATTGTGTGGGGGTGTAAGTCTCTTTGTAGGTCTCTAAGAGCTTACTTTATGAATCTAGGTGCTCCTGTTTTGGGTGCATATATATTTAGGATAGTTAGATCTTCCTGTTACATTGACCCCTTTACCATTATGTAATGTCATTCTTTGTCTCTTTCGATTTTTGTTGGTTTAATGTCTGTTTTATCAGAGACGAAGATTGCAATCCCTGATATTTTTTTTTTTTTTTTTTTTTTTGCTTTCCCTTTGCTTGGTAAATATTACTCCATCCCTTTATTTTGAGCCTATGTGTGTCTTTGCACATGAGATGGGTCTTGTCCTGATGGGTCTTGATTGTTTATCCAATTTGCCAATTTGCATCTTTTAATTGGGGTATTTAGTTCATTTACATTTAAGGTTAATATTGTTATGTGTGAATTTTTTCTTGTCATTATGATGCTAGCTGTTTATTTTGTCCATTTCTTGATGCAGTTTCTTCGTAGTGTTGATGGTATTTACAATTTAGCATGTTTTTGCAGTGCCTATAACTGATTTTTTCTTCCCATATTTAGTGCTTCCTTCAGGAGTCCAATAATTTTATATGATGAAGAAACTTGTACGGTAAGTTTAGTCCTAAAATAAAATGACTGTGTAAGGCAAAAGGGATGGTCCAGAAAAAAACAGACAGTCCATGTCATGAACAGTGGGTGTAATTCACAATAAAAGGATTTATATTTTTAAAAAACTTGAAACCTCAATATTATTATTAAGTTTTGGTTTACTTAGGAATAAAAACCTGAGATAAAAAAAATTTAAATTAAGGTTATCACATTCATGCATCTTTCTGTATATGCTTTTAAAGTACTTGTGACATTGAGTTACAAGACTTTGACTACTGGTTCTAAAAAGGACAACAAAACTTAGCAAATCTTAAATACTGACTGCAAATAAAGTCTCATCTTCTGGCCTGTTGTAAGATGTCAATAAAAATAAACTGCATTCCTGAGACACAGGGCAAGACATTAAAGCCATTCACTTCCCCAAAGCCCAGGGACTATTGCAGAAGAGGTGGGCACATAAGATTGTAAGAGCCAATTTTGAAACAGGGGCCAATTTTAAAAGACAAAATAAGTTCACTTTTTCTATGAATTAATTATTAATGTCAAAGCCATGCTGATACAGGACCAACATATGGGCTCCTATGTCAGATTAACAACATTGTCTTGAAGCACTAACCAACTCCTTAATAAAGGTTATAAAAGGCTTATGGGAACTGTATCTTAAGGTCAAGATGAAAATTTTATCCACTTTATGCAATTTTGTTTATAAAATTTTGAAAAAACAAAGTTAATTGGTTTCATGCTGTTTTTATTAGGGCTTACAATTTGGAAAACTATGTGTTCTCTCTCAATGAATAAAGGTTTTCAACTTTTCTTTAAATCCTTGAGTAATCACTTTGGTTAAATGAATGATTTATTTCACAATGATCTGTGATGTTATTTTGTGACATTAAGTGTTTAAAGCCTTTGATATTTTATAAGCTTTCCAAAATCAAATTGTAAATTATGTGTTTATCTGAACTAATAAATCCTTTAAAATATTATGTTCCCTAACGTGCAAAGAAATGACAAAAAGTAGCTTAGATGGTATCAAATTCTACAGGAAGCATTGTCAAATATGAAATGCTGTTGGATTTTCTTTTGGCTGTATTTCTATAAATGTGTTACTGGTATGTGATCCAAAATTATGGGAAACTCCTATAGTTGTGATACAACTTAGTGTATTTTATCAGTAATAATCATAATTGTTATGTTAAAATAATGTGTGTCACAGAGTTAAAAAAAAATTCCTTGTCAATTGTGTGACTATGGCTGCCCTAAAACATTTTGTCATCCACAGACAATTGTTTTGTTTTGGTCTTCTCTTCACAAGGTGGTTTTATAATCAGTTACAAAATTCTAACAGGTACTCATGAATACAGGTTTCTGATAACTTTGGAGATTATGACATCATAATAGAGGAAAAACTTTTAGGATTCACGGAGAGCTGAAACATTCATAAGTATCAAGCAGAACAGGAGTTAACTACATGGACTTAAGTAATCTTTTTGACCTTTTGCTTAAAACGTTTGCTATTCCTGAGCCTGTTTTATGCACATGTCCTCAACTTTGGAAATAAACTTTCTAAATTGACCGAGATCTGCCTTAGATTTTCTGGGTTCACACTACCATATGTATTTATAGACATACAAATGTATCGACATATGTATGCTTATATATATACAGATACCCACACACACATAGACATACACGTACATATATACACACTATAGTATGCCCAAAGTATACAAATCTGCATCTTTTCATATATAGATAGGTAAAAATATAGATAGAGATTATACACAGGCACATATGTATCACCTAGTATTATTATTTCAAATTTCTACAAGTATCAATGCTTTATAAAAGTCAGTATTTCAATGTTCTCCCAAATTAAGAAAAAAATTATTGAGGCAGATTCATTATTTTTATTCTAAATAGCTGACCCTCATGTAGCTAGATATTTATATCTAATGTGTATCTAAATGCTTGCTTCTATGACAAAGATTAGCAATGCATCCACTCTGCTCATAATTCATAATTACAGTAAGTAAATGCTCCCTAGATAATATCTAATGCAGTGAAGCTTTAATAAAGTATCACTTTGGTAAAAGTACATTCTATAATGAGTGGATTGCCTTTTTAGAGAAGAGATTATCATAACACCAACCTACATTTTTTTTTCTTTTTGCAAATTAACAAAACGCACATTGTGATGGGGTAGCTCTATAAAGAGAATCTAGCACATTCAAAAATATGTATAACCAACATTAGATATCTGTTCTAGCACTTCAATTTCCCTATGCTTCAGAAGACTAATTTTTATTTGAGACAGGGTCTCATTCTGTTTCCCGGGATAGAGTGCAGTGGCATGATCATGGCTTATTGCAGCCTCCACTTTCTGGGTTCAAGCAGTTCTCCCATGTCAGTCTCCCAAGGAGCTGAGACCACAGGCACAAGCCACTGTGCCTGGCCATTTTTTTTTTCATTTTATTTTAAGATGGAATCTTGTTATTTTGCTGAGGCTGGCCTTGAAATCCTGGGCTCATGATTCTCCCACTCTAACTTGTCAAAGTTCTAGGATTACAGTCATAAGCCAACGCACTTGGCTAAGTATTTTTCAAATAGTTTTTCTGAAGGAGTTTCAAAGTTTCAAACATAAGTGCCTACCACAGACCAAGGCAACTGGAATTAATTGCAACAATGCTTGTTACCTTGGTGTAAGCTCCTCATTCCTGCTGGTTTAGTAAATGTATGAACTTGGAATACATTTGAGTGCCGTCATAGGCTGGATACTTCTGCTGCAATTTTGGTTTTAACCTCTCCAGTGAGATCCAGAAGGTCCATTCTGTGTAATATGTGTGCTCTCTCTGAGGCAAGATGTAAATGATGCTCACCAAGAAGCTATCATGTGGAAGGAGTCATTTTTCTCTTGCTCAGATCTAAGACCTCTACCCAACCTCCAAATCTAAATGCTTTGTTATGAACTTCTCCTCACAGCTTATCTAATATTTTCATTTATTTACAATGTACCAAATTTGAAGAAGATTCTGTCCCATAGTGGTCCTCAACATTCTGGGTAATGTGAATATCTGAAAACCTTCCTCTCTGGCATGTTAAGAGATAGTTAACAGTGGACAGATTTTTCATGATGGTGAGATTTAAAGAAAGTTTGAGAGGGTAATGTTTAAATGACATCTTCTTGGTAATAGTGAATTATAGAAGGATTTTGTAAGAAAAAAATGTCTAGAAATATATATTAAAACTTGTATACTTAATATAGGGTGAGCCCAAGAGTTCTTATTTCTCCTGTAAAAAGATCATGTTCAAGAACAATAAATTCTCCATGAGGATGAGGATAGTCTTTACATCCTCCCAGTGCCTAAAAGATACCGGTGACTGAAGTCATTGGTTAGGTCACAGATTTCAGAAAGGTAGCATTCTAAAGAAGCCAAGGTTCCTGGAGACTGCCTCAAGAGTGTCAGCAAGCTAAGAGAGTTCGGAGCTGTCTCTGACTGTAGTGTCAATTCTCCATCCTTGGCCATCATCTGCTCTCCCATATAGTCTCTGTCCCAGCCCTACAACTCCACTGCCCTTTTATTTGCTATGTCCCTCTGTTTCCTTTCCTGTTAAACCAAGAGAAGTCCCTTTCCTTGCACAACAGCAACAGAGTCAAACACTCAGTCTGGCCTTAGGAGGAAATGATGGTGGATGTCTGGGACATGCAGGAAAGGAGCTCTGGGCAGAATTCAGTCTCCTGTGAGAGTTCTTTGAGGACCAGTACTGGAGACAATAATAAAGTGTTATTCTGCGCCCTGAGGGCGTCTCTATGCACAGAGTTTTTCCAGGAACCTCACAAGAAGCTTTGGTCACAATAGGTTTTGGATATTAGCATTTTCCCGGGTCCCCTGGAAGAAATACCATAGAGCATTCCCATCTCATCTGACTTTCCAGCATTTGATAACCAGAGGTTATGTCACAGGGGAAATCAGGCAGGATTAAGCCATTGGCAACAGGTGGAAAAGGAGAGAAAATAAAATACACACAAGTTTGAGGAGTAGAGAAAGCAAGGGACTTGGGAACGGTTTGAAGTGTTTCCATACATTAATACATATCAGCATCTGCACTGTCAATATCAGAGGGCCTCTGGGATTATCCTCTCTGAGGTACTAAAAAGCTTTCTTTAAGGAGGTGAGAGTCATTCAGCCTGGGCAATGACTTGAGATAAAAAAGAACATTACTTTAGCTACTGAAAATCAGGGTCAAGCATGGCCGATTTAACAACCACATGAGGAAACAAGACAAAGCTCAAACAATCTCAGCTGAGCTGCTTGGTAGATGAGCAAATTTCCCATATCAGTGGATGGCCGCTGTTATTATTCTTACCTCCTACTGCGTCAAGTTAATTAACCCTCTGGGTTAAAGGCATTTCATAGACATTGTAATCAACTTGGGTGTTTGTCACAGGAAGACAGGAATGGGAGGTCCTAACCTGTGTACAGAGCTCCTTTCCTTGAACAAGCTATGTCAAGGTATGTCATAATTGCCACCCCTTTTTCAGGGCAGCAATTATGGAGCTTACAGCTAAATTGGAGCATACAGCTGAGAGGATCTATAAATGAAAAGATATAGAGGAACTTTGTAAAAATTGCTTTGGTAATTAGATGACCAGCAGCTGACATGTGTAAGTAGAAATGTAAACTAGTACAGCCAGTATGAAAAACAGTGTGGAGACTTCTCAAAAAACTAAAACTAAAACTACGATATGATCCAGCAAGCCCATTAATGAATATTTATCTAAAGCC
Source organism: Papio anubis (assembly GCF_008728515.1). Taxonomy (NCBI): domain Eukaryota; kingdom Metazoa; phylum Chordata; class Mammalia; order Primates; family Cercopithecidae; genus Papio; species Papio anubis. Next base: position 3,297,998 of record NC_044997.1, read on the forward strand.
AAAGATATCAAAATGTCAGGGGGAGCTCTGCTACATTAGTCCATTTTCATGCTGTCATAAGAAATGTCTGAAACTGGGTAATTTATAAAGGAAAGAAGTTGAATTTGTTCACACTTCCACATGGCTGGGAAGGCTCAGGAAACTCACAATCATGGCGGAATGTGAGGCAGAAAGAGAAAGCTTCTTTACATGGTGACAGAAGAGAGAAGCACAGAACAAAGTCTGGAGGAACCCTTGATAAAACCATCAGATCTTGCGAGAACTCAGTTACTACAATGAGAACAGCATGGGGGGACCACATCCATGATCCAATCACCTCCTATGAGGTCCCTCTCCCAACATGTGGAGATTATAATTTGGATTACAATTCAAGATGAGATTTGCAGTGGGGACACAGCCAAACCATATCACCTGTACTCCCTTGTTTACTGCATCACTATTCACAATAGCAAAGCTATGGAACCAACCTAAGTATCCATCACCAGATGAATGGATATAGGAAATATGGTATATCTACATAATGGAATATTATTTGGTCATAAAAAAGCATAAAATCCTGTAATTTGCAGCAGCATGGATGGAACTAGAGGTCATTATGTTAAGTAAAATAAGGCAGGCACAGAAAGCCAAATACCACATGTTTTCAGTCATATGTGGAAACTAAAAACATTGATCTCACAGCGGTAGTGAGTAGAATGACATATCAGAGGCTAGGAAGGGTGAAGGACAATAAAGAGATGGTTAATGGGTACAAACATACAGTTACACAGAAGACATAAATTCTAATGTTCTATGGCAGAGCAGGCTGACTATAGTTTAAAACAATATATTGTATTGAAATAGATATAAAAGAGGACTTGATATGTTCCCAGGACACAGAAAAGATAAACATTCAAGGTCAGGGATGCCCCCAAATACCCTGACTTAATCATCACATATTCTATGCATGTAAAAAATTTCACATGTACCCCATAAATATGTACAAATACAATGTATCAAAAAATAAAAATAAAAACAGCATTTTCCTAGGTTCAAAGTCCAGCTTGATGGGGACTTAATGTAAAATTTGCCCACAGTGACGTAATCATCACATCCTTGGTGAGTCTTCCGGGATCCAAGCCACGAGACCCCAGGGAAATATAAGTGGACTTGACATCTACAGTCAGCCAATGAACACTTTAAGGAGAGCCCCCATGGGTTTTTGTGTCCATATCGGCTCAGACCATAGTCCCTGATGATACCTAGTCCACACTCTCCATGCTTCTATCCGGTGGAACCAGCCTTTTCGATCTCAGGGTGTCCAGACCTGGGCTTTCTGCAGCAAAAGCAGACACATTCTTCTCATGCCCCCGTTCAAGGTAGGAAACTGCTCTCCTGCTATATCTACCAAACTGGTCTAAGTAAAAGTAAAAACAAATTTAATGGAAACCTCACCAGCCTCTTCCCTGTGGCTAAAGGGTATCAGAGACAAACGAAGGCACAAGAGTACCCAAACTCAAACAGAATTAAATGCATTTCACTCTGCCTCCTCCAAACCCATTCTCCATTTCTTAAGGTGGTTAAGAAAAAATAAAGGGGATAAAGTCCTATAAGTGCCTTTGCTAACACTAATGCACTGTATAAAGGTTTCACTAACCCAAATGCAGTGTATAAATGTACCATCCCTCCTTCCTCAGGGATGCACCTGCAGCTAGTACCTAATTTGGTGGACCACTCCATTTCTCCCAGATCTTCTGATTTATGCTGCTTCTATCCAACTTCTGGATTGCGGGCTCTGGGTCTTAATTTGTTACCCTAGATGTGATACTTATGTTTTCTTAAGCATTTCCACTTACCCTCACTGTTGCTCTTTGTCATAGGATCCTAATACTCTAATAGGACAACCCAGAAAGCAAAAGCTGACAAGTAGCCTCTGTCTACTCAAGATACATGTGGTCAATTGAAAATGTTTACCAAAAAAAAAAAAAAATTAAAATTATAGGCTGTGAAAAGAGCAGTCAGCTTTGACTGCTAATTGCCACAGGTGAGTGGCAATTAGTATCTATGGTCCATGGTGCAGGAATAAGAAGAATTTACCAAGATAATTGTAGGTTTAAAAAATGAATGTTCATTAGAGAGAGTAGGAAAATACGTTGCAATAATGCAGTGGTGCAATGGTCAGGTCAATGAAATAGGAGTTGACTGAAAAGAGACAACGACTTGCTAGGGATTCTATAGGATAGTGTTTGTGCTGTGTGCTGAAGAGGACTTTGTGCAGTTCCAATAATGCCAAGGTTTCAGTGAGATAACTTGCAATTTTCTATCAGCCAAGGGTCTGGTAATAGCTGGTTGCCGCCAGATTGTGAATTATTTGAGAAGGAGGGCTATGTATTCTGGAGCATGAAGAAAGGGAGACTTATAGCTTACCTTCTTCCTCTTTCTACTTTCCCTCCATCCCCCTATCTTGACGTTCCTCCATAATTAGGACTTCATCCTTATTAAGATGTAGAAAGCAAAAAATGCTAGTGAATACACATTTACAAGTAATGAAGCCACCCAAACTCGTCGTTTCTTTTTTTAATTGTGATAAAATTGACATAACATCAGCTTCACAATTTAAACCACTTCAAGTGTACAACTCAGTGGCGTTCAGTACATCCACAATGTTGTACAACTGTCACGTGTACCTCATTCCAGAACATTTTCATCAACCCTAAATGGAGATTCCTATGCCTGTCAGTGGTCACTCCTCATTCCTCTCTGCCAACTCCTGAGAACCACTAATTTATTTTTTCTCTCTATGGATTTGCCTATTCTGGACATTTCATATGAATGAAATCATGCACCATGTAGCCTTTTGTACCTGGCTTCGGTATCACTAATTATGATGTCTTCTAGGCTCAGCCACCTGAAAATATCTGTATAAACATACTACAGTATTACCAAAAGTAGATTATTCCTTTTATGCCTGATATGGTTAGACTTTGTGTCCCCACCCAAATCTCATCTTGAATTATAATCCCCAGGTGTTGAGGGAAAGACTTGGTCAGATGTGATTGGATCATAAGGGCAGTTTCCCCCATGCTGTTCTTGTGATAGTGAGCTCTCATGAGATCTCATGGTTTTATAAGGTGCTCTTCCACCTTCACTTGGTCTCCTCTCACCTATCACCATGTAAGATGTGCCTGCTTCCCCTTTCGTCATGATTGTAAGTTTCCTGAGGTGTCCCCAGCCATGTGGAACTGTGAGTCAAGGAAATCTCTTTCCTTGATAAATTACCCAGTCTCTGATATTTCCTTATAGCAGTGTAAGACCAGACTAAAACAAGGCCAAACCAATATTGCAATGTATAGCTGTGCCATATCTGATTTACCCATTCCTCAGCTGATGCATATCTGGGTTGTTTTCACTTTGGGGATATTATGAATAATGTTGCTGTGAACAATCACACCTGTTTCAATTCACATCTAGGAATAGAATTGTCAATACCTAACTTTGTTTTTAGACTCTCCCTTAATCACCTAGCCTTGTTTCCACATGAATAGGCTCTCCCTTAGGTAAGAAAGCCTGAGGAACTCCTTTTGGCTCTTTCATTTACAAGACATTAAGGACTCCTTATCCCACCCCTTTCCTTAAGGAGCTAACTTGCATAAGCTGGCTCTCAACATATCAAAGAGTCCAATTAACTGATAAGGTACTGAAGCAAGCAATGTTTAAAGTTCCCAGGATTTTGCTCAAAAGATAATACCATAACGCCTTGAGTTTTTGTCTGACAGAGCCCCCATATATAACATCTTATGAAAGATTTAGAGCCCCTGGACCTGGAACTATTTGTTTCTCTGTAATCATTTGTCTTTTTAATTTTTTGCATGTTTTTACTTCTGCAGAATTGTTGCAACTGATCTCCCCCTCCCTTTCCTAAACCAAAATATAAAAGAAATTGAGCGGGGCTGAGAGAATTTTGAGCGTTAGCAGTCTCAGTCACTGGCTAATAAAGGACTCAAATTCATCTCAAAGTGTGGCATTATTCTAACTCTCTCAGGTAAAACAGAATGACTGGGTCATATGGAAATTCTAAATTTAAATTATGAAGGAACTACCAAACTTCTTTAGAGGGGCTGAACCACTTCACATTCTCAACAGTGATTTTTGAGACTTCCAATTAAAATTATAGCTTTTTAACACGCATAAAAAAGCTAAGCGTTGACCTGGCTTGGTGGCTCATGCCTCTAATTGCAGCATTTTGGGAAGCCAAAGCTGGAGGACTGCTTGAGGTTATCAGTTCAAGACCAGCCTGGGCAATATAGAAATACCCCATATCTGCAAACAAATAAATAAACAAATTAGCCAGACATGATGCAACATGCCTGAAGTCCCAGCTACTTGGAAGGCTGAGGTAGGAGGATCTCTTGAGCCCAGTGGTTCGAGGCTGCAGTAAGCCATGATCACTGCACTGCAGCCTGGGTGACGGAGCAAAACCCTGTCCCCTCCATAGCACCCAGATAAAGGCTGATGATGCCGAAAAAAATACGTGAACTAGAATCCAGAATGTGGTGAACCTTCCTACCAAGAAGAAACATTCAGCTGCTTTCAGCTCTCATAGAGGTAGTGGGGAGATGAGGAGGAATTTAGCTGATGTTGAGTTCTTAACAACTGCATGTGAGCAGGCTGGCATGGCAGATCAGCATCCTTATGAGGCCCAGCCAGACAGCCCATCTGCAGCCAACTCTTCAACACACTCCCACAGTCTTCATAAAGCCCCCTGGGAATCCTACACCATGCAGTGCAAAAAGGCTCAGAGGGAGGTGGTTCAGGAAAGATCAGATGCACCCTTTCAAGGCACTCTAAGCCTTCTCCATGGGCAGTCACACATTTGTCCCTGTCTCCCAACCAGGGTGGAAATTTGGAATGACCATATCCAGGGTATGAGAGAAAACAAAGAGGACTCTTCTCTTCAAAAGCCCAACAAGTGAGCAGGCAGGCTGCAAACAGAGCATTACTTAGAGTCTCACCAGTGCTCAGATCCTAGGCTCTGCTAAAGGGAAAGTGTGGAACCCCTCTCAAAGCACCTTAAGCCAAGACGGTGAGCAGAACCTAATTAAAACTAAACAAATGACATCCACACTGACCGTAGCAGCTTATCAAATAGTCACACAGATGAAGCGTGAGATGTTTTCTAGGGGAATATATGACTGACTCTGTCTTCACTATTTTTACAAACAATGTCTATTATGCATGCATATTTATGTTTACATTTATGATATGTGAAATAGCATGAGATACTGAAATGTTAGAATTTTCATTTACAGCCTTTAAGACATCCACAGGAAATGCATTTAAGGATTCATAAAATAATCTAGCAGGAAAGGCAAACAGCATGTGTTAAGACATAGGGAATTTCAGGGACAAGATGAAAATACAAAAGAAGCAACAAACAGAAATACTAGATATAAAACCAAGTAGATATAACATCAGAAATAAGAAATTCATGCTATGAGCAAAGAAAAGCATCACAGACCTTGAAGACAGGTCAAGAGAAATTACTCAAATTAAAATATAAAGATTAAAAGGTAAAATGAAGCAACTATTTCTGTTCATCAAAAAATAATTTTAAGAATGTGAATGGGCTTTAGGCAATAGAAGTAAAAATAGACAAGTGGGACTGTGTTAAACTAAAAAGCTTCTGTGCAGGAAAGGAAATAATCAATGGAGTGGAAAAACAACCTATGAAATGGGAGAAAATATTTGTAAACCATATACTGATAACCATGTATGCAAAGTATATAATGAAATCTCACTCTCAATAACAAACATACACATAACACAGTTAAAAAAATGGGCAAAGGACTTCACTAGACATTTCTCTGAAGAAGATATACAATGGCCAAGAAGCACACGAAAAGATGCTCAACATCACTAATCATCAGGGAAATGCAAATCAAAGTCACACACAATGAGGTATCACCCCATGCCTGTCAGAACAGCTGCTCTTAAAAAACAAAAGACAAGTGTTAGTGAGGATGTGGAGATAATTTCTTTGCACACTGTTGATGGAAATGGAAAAAGGTTCTGCTGTTATGAAAAGCAGTATGGAAGTTCCTTGACAAATTAAAAAATGGAACTACTTTGTGATCTGGCAATCCCACTGCTGGAAATATACCCAACAGCACTAAAATCAGGATCTCAAAGTACTGAAATCTGCACTCCTCTGCTCACTGCAGTACTATTCACCATAGTGAAGATACGGAAGCAACCTAAGCACCTATCAAAAGACAAATGGATTTTTTAAAAAACATGGTATATACGTATGATGGAATACTATGGAGCCTTACAAGGGAGGAAATTCTACAATATATAACAGCATGGATGAACCTTCAGAACCTTATGTTAAGTGAAATGAGCCAGTTACAGAAAGACAAATTCTGCATGATTCCACTTATAAGAGGTATGTAAAGTAACTAAATTCCTAAGACCAAAATGTAAAGTGTCGGTTTCCAGAGGTTGGGGGAAGGGAAAATGAGGAGTTACGACTCAGCAGGCATAAAGTTTGAGGTAAGTAAGATGGATTAGCTCCAGAGAACTGTAGTCAAATATTGTACCTGCAGTCAACAATACTGTACTGCACACTTAAAATTTTAAGAGTGTAGATCTCATGTTTAGTATTCTTGTCACTATCAAATAAAATGTCTTTAAAAAACATATTGCATGGAACAATGACAATGGCAAATACTAAAGTCACCATTCATTATTTCACATTTTTATGTCTATTCTAAGAGTTTTGCTTGGAAACTCTGCCTAATAATATGTGCTTTTCTTAATAATTATGTGCTTGAAAACTTTCCTTAATAACAAATATTCATAATGTTTTTTATTCCAAACTTTCAAACCAGCAAAATGTCTCATCAGACATCAAAATAAAGTTTGCTTTTATAAAAAATAAAATAAATAAATAAATAAAAGACTATTTGAAAAGGCTAATAGAGTAATTGGAAGAGAACAATGGCTATTGTGGTTTCATCTTTTGGAAAGCCCTTGGGGCCAAGTTTGCTAACTGCAGAGCCAGGTTGCATCATACTGCTAAGTGACAAGTGGTGTCCCCCTGAGAGACCCTCAAGTTAGCTTTCTGGCCATCGTTGATCTTATAACCACAACATATCTCTTATTATATGCTGTTCCAACCTAAGTGAGCATTTTCTTGGTGGACTCCTTGAATATTTTCTCCCTTTCTTTTTTTTTTTTTTTTTTTTGAGACGGAGTCTCGCTGTGTGGCCCAGGCTGGAGTGCAGTGGCCGGATCTCAGCTCACTGCAAGCTCCGCCTCCTGGGTTCACGCCATGCTCCTGCCTCAGCCTCCCGAGTAGTGTTTTCTCCCTTTCAACTCAGCAACCATGACAAAACAGAAAAAGTGGTTGCTGAGTTGAAATATTACTGACATTGTGGCATTTCATCCAAACCCTTTGATCTTGGAACACAGCAAAGGTTAAGAAATTCCTTGACAAAATTCTTTGCTTGACCAAATACAACCCAGTTTCCTGAATCTTGTTCTAAGATTATCTGTGTACTTCTTTGTAAAATCCAGTTTTTGCAAGAAGCCCTCACCCTCAATATCTGATCACACATAATATCAGATCATTCTCTATAGGGTTCCTCAACTTCCACCTGCCCTCAGGCAATGTCTATATTCCTAGCATTACGTAGATGTTAAAAGTTTTTTTTTTTTTTTTTGAGACGGAGTCTTGCTCTGTCGCCCAGGCTGGAGTGCAGTGGCCGGATCTCAGCTCACTGCAAGCTCCGCCTCCCGGGTTCACGCCATTCTCCGGCCTCAGCCTCCCGAGTAGCTGGGACTACAGACGCCCGCCACCTCGCCCGGCTAGTTTTTTGTATTTCTTAATAGAGACGGGGTTTCACCATGTTAGCCAGGATGGTCTCAATCTCCTGACCTCGTGATCCGCACGTCTCGGCCTCCCAAAGTGCTGGGATTACAGGCTTGAGCCACCGCGCCCGGCGATGTTAAAAGTTAAGCACATAGATTACTCATGCATACATAGGCATCATTTTACAAGGTCAGCAATCCTGCAGGAGAAGCGAAATGGTAGTCTATATATTTATGCGACTAAGGATGCAAAAAAAAGAAAGCCAGTTTTTCAGATTTCCTTGAAAGGCATATGATGAAGAGTAGAGGAAAAAAAACCCAACAAAACAGGAAAGGTATTGGCTTATCTCAGCAATCAAGTATAAAGGTTCATTAGATCATATTAATGCAAAGTTAAAATAAAATTTTCCTTGGCAATTAAAAATGTCATGAACTAATATGTGCTTTCTAATGTGATTCAGTTCAACAATGTGGGGAAAGTTTACTACATTTCAAGCTTGATGTCAAACAAGTGGGGAATACAAGTTCCAGTTCTTCCAAGATTCATCAACTCCCTTCTTAGTTCAAGAGAGGGGCTAAGAAATGCAGACAGGAATAAGACACGAAACAGTCCCAACCTCCATGATCTGAAAGTAGGGAAAGGCCAGATTATTACCCATCAGGCAAATTAAACAAACAAAATGTTTTAATTTGTCTTATAATCAAAAGAAAAGAAAATGAACATTGAGGTTTAAAACCATATTGATATTAGTACCAGTATAGCTGTAAAATACAAATGTTAATATGTTTTATGTTTTTATATAATATATATTTATATTAAAATATATTTAATATGTTTTGCCCTCATGACCCATGAAAATCTTACTGGATCCTGGGGATGGGACCCTAGCCTGGTAAAGCAGCGGCTTTGCTCTACAAACATCCAGGGCAGAAATTTAATTAGAAAAATATTATTCTCTCTTCTGTCTTTTAATGGTATTCCTTAGCAAAACCAAACCAGAGCCAAAATACACCCTTGCAGCAGTAAGAGGTTGGATGATATGGGCATACTATTAGGACTAGAAGTGGCTCTCATTATCCCGAGCAATTCTAATAAAAAGGCAAAAAGTTTCCATCGAGAGGCTGCCAGTGAGTGCACGGCCATAGGGAGCTGACTTACTCAGAAGGAAAGGTGTTGATCATGTGGAGGCCCCTTAAAGCTAAAGCCTTGTTACCTTCTTTTTAGCGCCCAGAGAAAGTAACATGTGATGCACATGCCCAGAACCTCTTAAATCATAGCCATCTGACTTCTGTGGATCTTCAACCTTCTCCCAGGCCCATCTGTGCACTTGCTTGTAAAATCCAGTTTTAGCAAAAGCCTGTCAAGTCAATTCAGCAAGAACACTCTACCCACCACCCCGCCCCCCAATCTACTCAACCTGATTATCTGATCAGGCTCCTCAGCCTCCACCACTCCCAGGGGATGTGTGGTCACCTGGTCAGCCTTCTGATAGAAACCCCTTAGGTCAGTTTAGCAGGAATCCTGCTGGTCCTTGGTGTTTCCTCTTAGTAGTTTTCCATCCACTGATAGGCACCCTACTCTGTGGCTATGAATCTTCACTTTCCCATGCTGTATTCAGATCTGAGTCCAATCTTTCTCCCCTGCTGCAAGTCCCCATTGCTGTGGTCCCTGCAACTGATGCCATGGTCCTGAATAAAGTCTTCCTTACTGTGCTTTATCAAGTGCTACTGAATACTCCTTAACATCCTCCCACACCTTGTGTTCTGGAAAATGGCATATTGCAAAGAACCCCCTTCCCGATATGACTGAGAAAAGACCCATGGACATCCCTTGTCTAATAGGACAGAGACAGACCCTCTAAATCCTCATACTTTGTCTTTAAACATTTGTAAGTTAGCTGAGCCACTTGTCCTTCCTAGTCAAATGTTTGATAAGTTTCTTTCTTTCCCTCAGAGCCCTGAACATGGGTCCATCCTCAGTCTGAGTGAGGAGGCACTTCCTCCTGGGAACAGCCTGCCCTCAGGGCAAATATTTTCTCACCTACTGTCTAATGAGGCCACGCTCAATTCCACATCGTGGCTGTGACATTTTCTAGCCGTGTTTACTACTGTCTGTAAAACAAAAACCTGTGTTGCCTCTAGTCTTTGAGATGCTTGCAGACCTTATTGTCAGAATGTTTTCCTGCTTACATTAAGTCCTTTGAATAAAAGTCCTTCCTTACTAAGTCTGCTTCTTTTTTTTTTTTTTTTTTTTTTTGACACCAATCAAGGGAGACTTTTGGACCAATGGAGTTGCAGCCCTGTTGAAGTTTGATTTTTATGTAAAATAAACTATCCCTTCCTGGGAGACCCCTTAAAGACTAGAGAATCACAGCCCTGGGTGTAGCATCCTGCTATTGTGTATCGGAAGCCACAGGTCACTTATTCACCATAATGTTGATAAAAAAATGGGTACAGGTGCATGTCTGTCCCATCTCTTAAGATGTCAGTTACATCACTGTTACGCTGCAAGTTAGATAGCCCCTCTGATGACTCCATTGCTATGGAAAAGGTCTCTGACCAGCTTGGAGGAACAACATATCCCAATATGTTTGCTATGTACATGAGCTCATAATTAGCCCTCTGGTTCCTCTGCTATGGACAGAGGAATAGGCTGTCATTTGCCTGGGGGTGCTAAGCAGGAACTAGCATTGGTGCATGGTCCCAGCAGAAAAGAGAAGACACATGCAATATAGGAGAATGAGAGGAGAATTTACTGAAAAGACAGCTAGCAACAGTATGGACAGGAAGAGGAGGAAGACGGCTTAACCCTGAGGCTGGTACCACCCAGAGACCCAAAGGGGAAGGAGTGATCCTAGAGCTTGTGATGACCTTTGAGGAGTGCAGGATGCAATCCTGGGCAACCCTGCAAGAGGGATTATAGGAGATGAAAACCTCTATCTAGTTCTTGTTTCCCTTTATTTGTCAACTTTCCTTGGCCAAAAACAACCAGGACATCAGAAAGGCAAGACAGCTTATGGATGCCATACGTCTGGGCTTCTTCTAGGGTAGAGAGCAGGTGGGGATAGGTAGAGGGACTCCAGGGAAAACAGGAAAGATTCCAATTCAGGCCAGTCCCCATCGAGGGCATCATTCATCAGGAACCCTAAATACACAACTGCATCACTCCTTTCTCACCCTACATTAGGTGGTACTGTTCTTCTCTCCATTGCACAAGAAGTGAGGCTTAGAGGGTTCCCACATTTATCCAGGATTTGAAGAAAGAGAATACCAGAGCAAGAGCAATGAATGAAACCCTGGTTTATCTGCCTCCAAAATACCTTGTTCTCTCATTCCTTGGTTTCTACCCAGCGCTAAAGAAGTCATTGTACAAAAAAAGATACTTGCACACACATGATTACAGCAGCACAATTAGTCATTGCAAAAGTGTGGAATGAGCCCAAATGCCCATCAATCAATGAGTGGATAAAGAAACTGTCACGTATGTATGTGATGGAATACTACTCAGCCCTAAAAAGGAATGAATTAATGGTATTTGCAGCAACCTGGATGGGATTGGAGACTATTACTCTAAGTGAAGTAACTCAGAAATGGAAAACCAAACATTGTATATTCTCATGCATGAGTAGAAGCTAAGCTATGAGGATGCAAAGGCGTAAGAATGATACAATGGACTTTGGGGGGAAAGGTGGGAAGGGAGTGAGGGATAAAAGACTACAAACAGAGTGCAGTGTACACTACTTAAGGGATAGGTGCACCAAAATCTCACGAATCACCACTAAAGAACTTACTCATGTAGCCCAATACCACCTGTTTCCCAAAAATCTATGGAAAAAAATTAAATATCTTGTTCTCCTCATTACTCCCCATAGATGTGTAAATCCCCCATAGATGTGTAAATTCCTTTCATTCCACAAGGGAAGGAAAAACATTTAAAGAAATAAAACAGGAAACTGACTATGGTGGCTCACACCTGTAATCCCAGCACTTTGGGAGGTGGAGATGGGTGGATCACCTTATGATGTAAGGAGTTCGAGACCAGACTGGACAACATTGTGAAACCTCGTCTCTACTAAAAACACAAAAATTAGCCAGGTGTGGTGGTAAGCACCTGTAATCCTAGCTACTAGGGAGGCTGAGGCAGAATCACTTAAACCTGGAAAGCAGGGGTTGCAGTGAACCAGGATCGTGCCACTGCCCTCCAAACTAGGTGACAAGAACGAAACTCAGTCTCAAACAAAAATAAAAAATAAAAAACAAAAAACAAAAACAGGAGGAGGAGTGTACTGATTCAGATTTTTATTAAAGTATTAAGACAGTTAGTCATTCTTTCTAGATAGATGTGATTAATCAGAGACAATAAAACCACTGTGAGCATGTGCAGGCTTTAGAGGAATGGTTTTATGGAAAAGTTAAGAAAACAAATACATAGAGAAAGCTGTGAGAGTCGCTGATTTTGCACTGGGTGCCCCCTGCAATCAGTCAAAAAATAATGTGACTCAGCAGAAAAAGGAAATGTGTTCAAGGGGGGAAAACATGTAAATAGTGTTTATTGTATTCCTACCATGTACCAGGCATGCTTTGCATTTTATATAAGTCATGATGACAACAAGTCATATAATCTTTTACATTTTTATATTTTGAGACAAGGTTTTGCTCTGTGGACCAGGCTTGAGTGTAATGGTGTGATCATAGCTCAATGTAGCCTTGATCTCCCAGACTCAACCAATCCTCCCACCTCAGCCTCCGGAGTAGATGGGACTCCATGCAGGTACCAGCATGACTGGTTAATTTTTTAACTTTTCTTTTAGAGATACGGTCTTGCTATGTTGTCCAGACTGGTCTCAAAATCCTGACCTCAAGCAATTCTCTTTCCCTGGCCTCCCAAAGCACCATGATTACAGACGTCAACCACCACCACCACCTTGATTAACAGTCTTTGAAGTAGATATGCAGAGATGGGTGAGAGGAAGCAAAAAGTGAACTGGGACACACAAAAAAGCCAGGAGTGGCCTGAGAGAGGGGTTGTAAATTGTTTATTTCCTGAGCCTGGAGATGGACACAGTTTTTACACAAAAAGGAAACCAAAATATCCCTTTTTGAAATAATGAGGATTATTGATTGAAAAAAAGAAGGTTAAAAGGCAGTGCACACACAGCCCCTCCATCTGCTTTCCTCACAGCAAAACAGCAATTGACAAAGACAAGATCTTCCTGCCCTCCTGTCTGCCTTTGCCACCTTCCTGCCCTCCTGCCTGCCCTTCACTCTGAAAGATGGTCTGCTTTACAACTCTCATCTATTAGCTCAGAGACAGCACCATGGCAGCTAAAGGTAGATTTTACTCTTCCCAGAAATTTACCTTTTGGTAGCCTGCACATGTTCTCCTCTCTGTCTTGTCAGTACATGGGATTTATGGCTCTTTGTTAAAATTCTATTTGAGCAAGGCCCCCAAGCCACTGCCTTGAGACACAAGTATTTTTGAACTGAGGCCTCTCCTGTGTGACAGGTAGAGTATATGTCAATAAACTTCTGATGATTTTTCTCTTGCGAATCTGACTTTTATTTTCAGGACAGTGTCGCAACTAAGAACCTATGAGGGAAAGAACAGACATTAGACTTTCTCCCTTACACACACAAAATAAACATTAAGGAAGTGGGATGTCCATTAGAAGGCACTTCAGATTGTCTCATTTTTGACAGGAACTGCATTTGTAGATACTTACACAGCAAGCATCAAATTCAATTTCATTATTACAATTTAATCAAGCAAATTCACTAAAGTACAGTACTTGTCAGCCAGAAAATTGTTTGTTCAATGTAATTCGTCATCAATTACCTAGAAAGGAAAACATTTGGGGACATATATGTATAAATAACTACGTATTCTGGTTATACCAGAGGCATTATCTGCAGGATCTGTAGATGAGCTGTGTATTTAAAACAGGTAACTCCTGGGGCAAGAAGGCACAAAGTCAAAGGTGCACATTGTATAAAATTCTCTTTATAAACAGCAGTCTTTTGGTTCCCCTAGACTCTTGAGACAGAAATATTTTTTTCTTTTTTTTTTTGAGACAGAGTCTTGCTGTTGCCCAGTCTGGAATGCAGTGGTACAATGTTGGCTCACTGCAATGTCTGCCTCCCAGGTTGAAGCAATTCTTGGACCTCAGTCTTCTAAGTAACTGGGGATTACAGGTGCACGCCATGATACCTGGCTAATTTTTGCTTTTTAGTAGACACGTGGTTTCACCATGTTGCCCATGGCTGGTATTGAACTCTTGACTTCAAGCCATCTGCCCACCTCAGCTTCCCAAAGAGCTGGAATTACAGGCATCAGTCACCACGCCTGACCCAGTATTCTTTCTTAAGTAATCATTTATAACCACATCCCCTGCTCAATTCACATCTTCCAATAGCCATATTATCACTTGCATATGCCTAGACAGCAGCCCATATTGTACTTCTTCTCTTATGCATTGCTTAATAGACCTCATGCTGGGGATATTTGCCTATCTTACCTAAAAAGTTATTATTTAAGTATTAAAAAGTATTAAAAGCTTTATTATTTATATATTTTTAACATATAATACCTACTATAAATATATATTTATATATAAATACATTGATTAATTTACAACTATATAATAAATATTAAATAATATATTATATATAATATGTAATATATTAAATAGCTAAACATTTATGCATTTATAATAAATATAAATAAATATAGATTAGCTCACCTATTGTGGAGGACAGTTTGGCAATTCCTCAAGGATCTAGAACCAGAAATACCATCAGACCCAACAATCCCATTACTGGGTATATACCCAAAGGATTATAAATCATGCTGCTATAAAGACACATGCACATGTGTGTTTATTGCAGCACTATTCACAATAGCAAAAACTTGGAACCAACCCAAATGTCCATCAATAATGGACTGGATTAAGAAAATGTGGCACATAACACACCATGGACTACTATGCGGCCATAAAAAGAGGATGAGTTCATGTCCTCTGCAGGGACATGGATAAAGCTGGAAACCATCATTCTGGGCAAACTATCACAAGGACAGAAAACCAAAGACCACATGTTCTCACTCATAGGTGGGAGTTGGACATAGAGAACACATGGACACACAGAGGAGAACATCACACACCAGGGCCTGTTGGGGAGTTGGGGTGAGGCGGGGAAACTTAGAGGACGGGTCAAGTGTTGCAGCAAATGACCATGGCATATATATACCTATGTAACTGACCTGTATGTTCTGTACATGTATCCCATAATTCTGGAAGAACTAAAGAAGAAAAGTAAAACAAAATAAAATAATATATAAAATAAATAACATGAAAATAAACATGTATTTTCAAATCTGTATTTATTTTTGTATTGTAATTCATTTTCAAATTATATTTGAATTTTTTCTTTTTTAATTACATATCTTTTAATTAAATGTATTTAATAATTATGTATTTAAAATAAGACATATAATAGTAAGTGTAAATATATAAATATAAATATATTTATACAAACATATGCATTTATATATAAAATCATACATAAAACATGTAATATGAAAATAAATATTTTGAAAAATCTGTGGTATTCATCTTTGTATTGCAGTTCAGTTTTTAATTCCATCTACAAATATCGATTGAACTACAACTTAATGTTACCTGCTATGCAAGGCTTGGCACCACCGCTACATGTAAAAAAAGTCCAGAATCTATTGGCTGGATGGTCTAACCCTAAAACAGAAAGAAGAAAGGGATGTATTGTGGGCTAAGTAACGATCAGGCCCTGAGGCTCCCACGGCCTAATCCCTGGCACCTCACACACTTTACCTTACACGGCAAAGCGCACTTGGCAAGTGTCATGAAGGATCTTGAGATGGGAAGAACTTCCCGGATTAGCCAGGTGGGCCCACTGTCATCACAATGGCCCCTCTAAGAAGGAGGTGGGGAGAGACTGGAAGACACTAGGCTGCTAGACTTGAAGATGGAGGAAGGGCCTACCAACCTGGAATATAGGAACCCTCTAGAAGCCGCAGACAGCAAGAAGAGGAATTCAACCCCTAGAGCCTCCAGAAAAGAAGGCAGCCCTGCCCACACCATGATTTTACGGCAGTGAAACACACTTTGTGCTTATGACTTCCAGAACTGTAAGGTTATATTGTTTCATGTTGTTTTAACCCAACTGAGCTCACTATAACGTGTTATAGCAGTATTTGGAAATTATAGAAAGGAAAGGAAAAATACAAGGAAGGAGGAAGGTAGGGAGGAAAGAAAGAAGAAAGGAAAAGAGGAAGGAAGAAAGTGGAGAAAAATTTTGTGAGTCTACTCAGGAATTTTTCTCCAAGTCTGGAAATACAGGAAAAAGGGTCTGCTGAAAAACAGCAGTTTTTGTTATCACTGGAAAAGACACGGTAAAGGGTAGGAGAGACTGCTCTGTACTGTTTTTATAATTACTTGTGAGTCTATAATTATATCAACATAAAATATTTAAAAACAAAATTATAAAACATAATGAATATTAACCTAACATTTCTATACATTACACATACACAATTCTGGAATGACATGTATAAACTGTTTCCATGGTGAGTATAGATGGTAGCACTATCACATGCTTCTTTTCTATGCTTTTCTGATTTTTTAATTTTTTTCCAATAAGCATATTTTATTTTCATTAAAAATGAACAAAAACACTTTTAAAAAATAAATTACAAAGGGTTGAAGGAACACTCATTCTCTCTTGGAGAGAAAGAGCTAATGCCCAAGTTTCGTTAACTCATATTTTCACTGTATTGCAAATAACACAGCAAATGCTACTGCTTTGTATCACCGTGTGTGAGGCAAATGTTGGATTTTACCATAATAGAGAAGTGAGCATTTTAGGCTCTCTGTTGAAGGTTCCAATACCATGCAACTGAATGGTTGTTTTATCTGTTGTCCTACAAACCAGAAGGCTAGGAAACCATTCTTTTGTCCCTACAATCATCTCATCTCCTAGAGCAAAGCACAACAGGGAAAATATTTATGTGCATCTATTTGGGGAGAAGTCATTATATTAAATAGATATGTGTACCCTTGAGCCTGCTAAGAGTAAGTGAATAGTAGCCGATTCTTTCTGTTAAGTTATAGTATGATTCTTCAGTTACTTGTTAAGTTCCTGACCAGTTTATAATTATCAATGGTTTTACAAAAACACTATAAAATATATATGCAATTTCATTTGTGCCTAATGATCCTTCTCTCATTAAAGCTCAAAATTGATTTACAACATGAAAATACTTTGAACTCTGAATTTACCTATTATTACACTGTACTATATGGCAAAACCTTACTATTGAGACTTGGTTATTTCATCACTAGAAGATCCTTTTATGAAATCATTTAGGCAAAACATTAATATTTATAAATTCAATCAATATGGAAAACCCTAAACTTCCTTCCTGCCTAAAAGTGCTCATAACTAAGAATTTTTTAAGTGAATTGTTAAAAGTTAACCACCATTCTCCAAACCGCCACTTCCAGGTACAGTGTTAATTCCTGTAATTTGCACATATCATAGAAATGCTTGAGGACAATGCCAACAAAGTCATGTCTGCAATGCAAAAGAGATTTGAGGACAGTGTGCCAATTGTCACTTCTTGAATAAAAACTCAATTCAACTGAACAATGCAGAAAAATCAATCAACAACTCTTTAAAATGTGTTTCCTTTGCATGACGGAAGAAGGGTAATTTTTTTTTCTTTTCTTTTTTTTTTTTTTTTTTTTTTTGAGAAAAAGTCTCACTCTGTTGCCCGGGCTGAAGTACAGTGGTGCAATGTCAACTCACCCCGCTCCTCCGAGGCTCAAAGGACTCTCCTATTTTAGCCTCCTGAGGAGCTGAGACTACAGGTGTGTGTCATTGTGCCCAGCTATTTTTTTTTTCATTTATATTGGAGATGGGGTTTCACCATGTTCCCTAAGCTGGTCTCCAACTGCTGAACTCCAGTAATCTAACCTGCTCGACCTCCCAAAGTGCTGGAATTACAGTCATGAGCCATTATCCATTGTCCACCCCCACAGCCCAAGGTGTAATTTTTAATGAAAATTTTAAGCTATTAAAATGACGTATAGAAAAAGAATATCAATTTTGTTTGCCAAACCTAAACTAAGCAACTGCTTTTTTTTTCTCTGATAACTATTGGGTCTAGATGACATATCAAATAATAATTAAATTCATAAAATCTTTCAGCATAGCTTTTAGATTCATACTTCCTTAAATTGGGATTTAAATTTTATTCATACAGATACACACATACCTTTAATTTAAGACCCTTGGATCACACAGTTCTATATTTGTTTTGAAAGAAAAGGAAGGGTTTTCATTATTGACAAGTGGGACAACATCTCTTTTTCAAACTAATAGGATGAATAATTTGATATAGTCATTTTTACAGATAAAATATGATTATCAGCAATATCATATGCTGGTCATATATGGCCAGCAATCAAAGAACCAAAAAAAAAGAAAAGAAAAGACTGACCGATAAACAAGTAAATAAATAATAAAAGGATGGTATGAGAACAATACATTTAGAGAACAAAATAGAAATTTTGAAAACAAAGAACACCATAAATGAAATAATTCAGTGGAATGCTGGAAAGGTCAAGGTAAGGACATCTCAAAGAACATCAGAACAAAAAGGCAAGGTGAATAATAACAGGAGAAAAAAGATATGAAAACTAGGGTGTCATAACCAGGGGCCCAATCTTCAGTTATTAGATATTCCAGAGGAAGACAGAAAGAGAGAAAGAGAGAGAGAGGGAGGGATGGAGGGAGGGAGAGAGATTGCCAAAGCAATAAAGCAAAACATAGCTTTAGACTTGAAAGGCATGAATCTCAATATTGAACAGAACTGGGGGCCAAAAACAATGAAGAAAAATTAACCCAGAGCAAAGCTCATTTTCATGGAACCTGAGGATACAGGGGACCAAGACAAAATCCTGAGTGTATAGGGGGTGCAGTGAGTGGATGGGTTACATACAATCAAATCATGGCTTTGGCAGTTCTCCTGAGTGGTACAAGACAATCATGCAATGACTGAAATTCAGAGCAAAATTGATTTTCACTGAGAATGCTGGCTCACACATGTAATCCCAGCACATCGTGAGGCTGAGGCAGGAAGTTTGCTCGCGTCTGGAAGCTATAGCACAGACTGGGCAATATAGCAAGATGTTGTCTCTACAGTTGTTTCTTTTTTAATTAGCCAGGTACGGTGGTGGTGTGTGCCTATGGTCCTGGCTACTCAGGACACTGAAGTGGGAGGACCACTTGAGCCTAGTAGGAAGAGATTGCTATTATGATGGCATCACTGCACTCCAATCGGGAGTGCCATGCTCTTGCAACAGAGCAAGAGCCTATCTCAAGAACAACAATAACAACAACAACAAAATATATATATAGAAAGAAACAAACAAAAAAAAGAAAATAAACCAAATAATTTCCAATCTAGAGTTTTACACCAGCCAACCCCTCCACTCACAGTTGCACTGGCCCCTGAATAAAGTCAGTGAATACACTGAGTGCCCACTATTTGCTCCTCAAGCCGAAGGTCTCTGCTCCCAAGCAAGTTACCAGTCAGTGTCGGAAGAAAGCCTTCATGGCCAACTGATATCATTTTCTGTAGTTGCACTATCACATGTAAGATCCCCAAAGAACCACAGCATAGAGTTGTCACTTTTAGCTTGGGGGAACAACAAAACATGGTGAGTAATAATTGTAAATAATTAAATTCCCATTCTTTCTCTTCCTCACTACAAAATCAGGACATGGTGTGTAGGTAGGGAAAGCCCCTTACTTCTTTCAAAGGAATTAAACTAGAAAGAGTTGCTCCTGCTAAAAGCTTTCTTGTGCTAGCACAGATGATCGTGCAATCGCCCAAGGGTCTATTTTACTCAGACAGCCCCATGTCTTATTCTTTTTCCCTTGTCCATGGTGTCTGGGTATGGACACATGCCCACGCCTACCAGTGCATCTGCAACAACAGGCAACAGAAGCCCTGCTACTGAGCAGCACCTGGCCTAGAGTCATGTGAGCCCACAAAGCAGCTCAGCAAAACTATCATGATTATCCATGATCCCACAGTGGGGAAGGATATCATAAGTAATTGATGAGGGAGGGAGGGAAGAGAAGAAAGGAGGGGGGGAAGGAGGGAGGGAAGGAAGGAAAAAGGAGGGGAGATTTGAGATTTAGTCAATTTTCCTTGGGTATTTCCCAGATATACAGGAAGTATCCATGTTAATAAACTTCTACTTGTTTCCTTGTTTATCTGCCTTTTGTTAACAAGGGTCTGTCCTAGATAAGAACTCAGAAAGGGTAGAGGAAAAATTACTTTTTCCTCCTCTATTCAGGAATTCAGCTAAAGAAATCATGTCTAAGACGCAGCAGAGGGTATCCACAGACCTTACCTAGTCTTTACATAAACAGCTTAATATCTTTCAGCCTCAGTGTTGCCTTCTGCTATAAAACAGAACAGGTAGAGAAAGTAGTGGTTGTCATTGCTTTTAGTCACAGGAGCTTCTGTCCATAAGAATGTCTAATAGAGATGAAAATCAGTGTTGTTCTTATGGAAGTGGGTGGAATTAAACCTCTCACAATTCCCCGCCTCCCGCCTCCCTCCGCTCCCCCCATCCTGCCCACTGCCCCCACCGGACTGAAAAAGCTCCCAGGAGCAGCCTGAGGAACCTGAGGTTCCAATAGGAGCAGTTTGCCAAGCACTGCACATGAAGTCCAACATTCTAAGTGCTTTCACTACAATGGATGTAAAGGTAGCAAATTAAGTGTTGACTGCAGTGTCTGTAAGGTATCTTCTTATAAATGCAATGTTTTGTTCCTTAGGCACTTTTATACACTATATTTTGAAATATAGAACAAAGTTATTCTCAATTCTGAAGACAAGGTGTGCTTGCCAAGAAAAAGCAAAACAGGCTTTGTTGCTCTTGTTCTAATTTAAAAGTCCACAGAGCCACAGTACCTTTGATGATTCTGATTCCACAAACCATGCAGAATGGGAAGTGTGAAATCCACCACTATGTCTATGAATCCTGAGATAACTCTAGAGATTGTTCAGTAGTGATTATGTTGTCATATGAACCCTGTCTTGGATAAAAGAGTCAAAGTTGAGCAGTTTGGAGGGTGGTACAGGCATTACCAAAGACAAGTTCTAATTGCACTTCTTGACAAAAGTCTCCCATGTGGTGAATACTACATAAAGAAGCCACATGGAAAAGCAACATTGAAGCCTCCATACTTGTATTTTAAATACAGTCATGTACTACATGATGATGGTTCTGGCAATGATGAATCACATATACAATGATAGCCCTATAAGATTATAATTCCACATTTTTACAGTACCTCCTATTTTTAGACATGTTTAGATACACAAATAATTACCGTTGTGTTACAGCTGCTTGCAATACTCAATACAGTCTCATGCTGTCCAGGTTTTTAGTGTAGGAGCAATAGGCCATGCCATACAGCCTACATATATAGTGGGTTTTTGTGAGCACACTCTATGATGTTCACTCAATGACAAAAATCATCTATTGTTGCATGTCTCAGAATGCATCCCCATCATTAAGTGATCCATGACTGTATCACATAATGAAGCAATAGGAATGTGAAAAAATGCCTTTGCAAAATTATGACAGTGAGAGAAATATAACATAACTTGTTCCATCTTGCTTCTAATGTCACAAGCTAGCTGCCCTTGCTCATTTCTGGGTAGGCCAAGCAAACTATGGGAGGATTTTAGTTTACAGTTTAACATTAAAGCAAGGATGATAACACTCCCTTCCCAAAACTACCCCGCCTTATTCAGAGACATTAAAAAAATTAAAAAACAACACATGTAATGAAATTTCATTCTTTGCAAGGTATAAATCTCTAGGCCCCTTAGTAAGGAAGTTGAGCAAGAAAAAAAAAGTCAGATTTCAGCTCTCATCTACCTCTTGATGTAAACCTGTAAGGACACAACAACACCTGTGTAGAGTACCTGAGTCATACCTTGCAAACCATGAAATTTCATTAAACGTGTTTTTGTTGTTTTTTTGTTTTGTTTGTTTTGGTTTTTAATTAACCTGGCATAATGCAGCTTCCTTTCCAAGCTGACTGTTGTATGGCATCACATGACAGGTCACAGGACTTCTTATCTTGACCATTCCATTACACTGATTGCAAGTGTTTAGACAAAACTTAACTCTTTCAACCAATTGTCCACCAAAGAATTCCTAAATCTGGCTATGATTTGTAAGCCTCTACTTTGAGATGTCCCTCATTTTGGTGCTGAACCAATTTTACTTGTAATTCTGTAATCCAACCAACTCGAGTGCACTCTCTCAAGACCTCTTGAGACTGTATCCCCATGCCATAGTTACTCATATCAGTTCAGAATAAACCACTTTAGATATTTTGGCAGAGTTTGTACTTTATTCACCATCGTACATGATTCCAGGCACTCTGTAATCAATCAACACATAGTTAAGGCTGTAAGTTCCAAATTGCTCTATCTCCCCTACCCATTTACCTCTTAACTTTTTCTCCTTTATTTTTTCTGCTACACTCCAGGCAGTAATAATTTTTGTGCCAAGTTACTAGAATTAGTAACTTGACACTAAAATGTGCTTCTTATTTTCTATATTCACTACCCTAACAGAGCCTTATTAAGCACTACAGTGCACTTAAAAATTTTTTTCACCATCAAAGGAATAAAAAAAAAAACAACTCACTATTCTGGTATTCACCTAAGCAAAATTAAGCCGAGAGACTTCTGATAGGCTCCTTCAAATAAAATGGTAAGCCATACAAAGGAAATTGTCTTTTTTTAATTCTTAATACAATTATATTTTCCTATCAGTAAGCCTTTTTATTTGGAGGGGAACAAATCAGGAAAACTACAGACAATATAAGCATTTTCCTGACAATCCCCAAAGTCTTCATCCATTTAGGGGAGGGAGAGAGTTTAATACTGTGTGTAAGAACCCTGAATTCTGAA
Organism: Papio anubis; assembly: GCF_008728515.1. NCBI lineage: Eukaryota > Metazoa > Chordata > Mammalia > Primates > Cercopithecidae > Papio > Papio anubis. The sequence goes on from NC_044997.1 coordinate 3,320,895, forward strand.
TTGTGAAGCACATTAAAATGTCTCCATGAGGATGGTTTTATGCTAGTAAGATAGAATGGATACTGTTGTTAGATATTTAGAACAAATATTTTAATGCCTACTGCAACTCTCCCACTTTACCTCAGAACATGAAGAAAGGATAAAGAATATTGTATTAGTTTATCATGAATTAATCATAAACTCTTTCAGCTGCATATTTGTAATGAGCTACTGTGTCTGTCAATTTTTTCAAAGCCTTTCTAGCTGGGTCTAGAGAATGCCAATCTTTTCTGTATATTAAAATGACCAAAAAAAAAAAAAAAAAAAAAAAGGTACTTAAAGCATTTCCCTGCAAAATGTACAGTTCCCAGGGGAATAAATAAAAATAAAACCCTGCTTAGCCAACGCTAAAAACTTTGAAAGCAAGGTCAGAAATTCAAGCCAGCCCATGTATTATCAATGACCTTCAGAAAATAAATTATTCTTTAAAATGCTGAAAAAGTTTGTTTCTGAATCATATCCTTTAAAGAACAAATTACAGGAACCACAATGGAAAAAGAATCTGTTAAGGTGCTCAGTGTTAGAAATGAGTAGAAGCTGAGGACTTCAGCCTCCACGGATGTTGCTTTTAGACAGAGAATCCTCTGTTATGGGGTTTAAATTCAATAGAAAGAAAAATCCTAAAAGGTCATTGTCATTTTGTTCTCTTTAATTCTTATTCTGACTCATATCCCTCAAAGTAAATGACCATTGACTATTCTAGGAAGAGAGAGAAGATTAAGTTAAAGCCTCTTATTGCAGTGAGCAGAGTCTGTCGCCCTCAGCAGGACACCGGATTCGTGAGGAACTGTGGGTGCACCGTGGGATGGTTAGCGGCACTCCTGGCCTCCACCCACTACATGCGCCCCAATCCAAAATTCTCACGACCAAAAATGTCTCCAGACTATTAAATTCTCTCTGAAGGGCAAAGTCTACCCTGGAACATAACTACTACCATCCCTAACCCCTGAAGCTGCCTGTTGAAAATCATTAAATCCCTCTGCAAGCCCGCTTTCAGCTCCCATCGCCCTGGCTGGCAGGATTATCCAGGTTTTCACCACATTTTCCCAAAACAGGGGCCGTCTCTTACCTTTTATAAGCACCGCATGAAACTGTCACTCATCTACCCCGCGCCCCACCCTTTTTTTTTTTTTTTTTTTTTTTTCTTTTTGAGACGGAGTCTTGCTGTGTAGCCCAGGTTGGAGTGCGTTGGCACGATCTCAGCTCACTGCAACACCCGCCTTCCGGGTTCAAGCGTTTCTCCTGCCTCAGCCTCCCCAGTAGCTGGGATTATAGATGCATGGCACGATGCTGGGCTAATTTTTGTATTTTTAGTAGAAACGGGGTTTCACCATGTTGGCCAGACTGGTCTCAAACTCCTGACCTCAGGCGATCAGTCCGCCTCAGCGTCCCAGTGTGCTGAGATTGCAGGCCTGAACCACTTTAAGTCACTTTTTACAAAGGAGGAAACTAAGGCATGCAGAGGTGAAACATTCTCCTGGGAACACACTGCCAGCTTGGGATGGGATGGAATCCCCAGCCCCAGGGTCTCTGAGTTTGGGAGTCTTTTCACACTGCTTTGAATCAAATATCTCCTCCAAAAGCATCTTCCTGTCCGTTTCTTTGAGCCAGCTGCTGTGGTGGACCATGAATGCTCTGAATGGCCAAATATTGTGCCCCCTGGTGTTCTGATAGCATAGTGCCATAGTGGCGCAGACATGTCCAAGAACAGTTGTGAAATAACAGGGATTCTTCCCCGCAGGGGCTTTTAAAACTATGTTTCCCTCATCCACCCTAAAGACTTTCACCATGCACACTCACCTCCCACCAGCGAAAAGAGCTCTTCCTGCAGGGAGGGACCATGCTCTGCCCCTCAGGCCTCACCTCCACCAAGGGGAGGAGCTCTTCCTGCAGGGAGGGTCCTGGGTATGCCCTCAACCTTCAGCTCCACCAGGGGAAGGAGCTCCTCCTGCAGGCATGAACCTGGGTATGCCCTTAACCTTCAACTCCACCAGGGGAAAAAGAACTTCCTGCAGGAAGAGACCTGGGTATGCCCTCAGCCCTGGCCTCAGGGGGAGGAGCTCTTCCTGCAGGGAGAAACCTGGACATGCCCTTAGCCCTCACTCCACTAGGGTGAAGAGTTCTTCCTGCACTGAGAGACCTGGGTATGCCCTCAGCCCTCAACTCCAAAAGGCAGAGGAGCTTCTCCTGCAGGTAGGGACCCCATTCTGCCCTCGGGTATTGCAGCAGCAGACCACTTGAGAACAAGTGTACTGTGAGCCTTCCCACTGGGCCACGGTTCTGTACCTTTGCTGATTCAACTAAAGCCACCTCAAGGGTCCAAGGGAAGCATTAAATCATTCGTAAGCCCCCACCTCTATATTCCTCTAGACTTCCATGTAACAGGCCACTTGCTTATGTTCAGGCTGTCCCTATTGGCCCAGCACAGTCTTTTTCTATAAATATATATTTGCCGGCCGGGCCGGTGGCTCAAGCCTGTAATCCCAGCACTTTGGGAGGCCGAGACGGGAGGATCACGAGGTCAGGAGATGGAGACCATGCTGGCTAACCCGGTGAAACCCCGTCTCTACTAAAAACTACAAAAAACTAGCCGGGTGAGGTGGTGGCGCCTGTAGTCCCAGCTACTCGGGAGGCTGAGGCAGGAGAATGGCAGGAACCCGGGAGGCGGAGCTTGCAGTGAGCTGAGATCCTGTCACTGCACTCCAGCCTGGGCGACAGAGCCAGACTCCGTCTCAAAAATTAATAATAATAATAATAATAATAAATAAATAAATATATATATTTGCCTTACAGATGCTCCCCTTTGACCTTTTATTCAGAAAGTTCTTTCTGAATAAAAGATAGCTGCAGTAACACCATGTCCATGTCATCCCAGCAATATCAGGATGCCTCAAACACCATTATGAAGGTCACCGCACACCACTATTTGACTTAGACCACGCGGTCCAGGTGAATCAAACATGGGAGTATCAGGGTGAAGATACAAACACATGCACCTCTCATACTTACGCTATGTTCACCTGAAAATGATCTTGCTCTGTTGTCCTCAGGAAGATTTTTTTTGAGACGGATTCTCACACTGTTGCCTGGACTGGAGTGCAATGGCTCCATCTCTATCTTGGCTGGCTGCATCCTCCACCTCCCAGGTTCAAGCGATTCTCCTGCCTTAGCCTCCTGAGTATCTGGGATTACAGGCTCCTGCCACCATACCTGGCTAAATTTTTGTGTTTTTAGTAGAGATGGGGTTTCACTATGTTGGCCAGACTGATCTTGAACTCGCCCTCATGATCCACCCGCTTCAGCCTCCTAAAGTACTGAGATTACAGGCATGAGCCATCTTGCCTGGCCAGGAAGATCTTAACTTACTAAGATGACTATGTCCTGGTTCAGCAACTAAGAGGCTCTTAGCAGAGTCAAACCAACAGCATCGGGCTCTTCTTGTGAATTCATTCAAAAGATCAATAATCACACATTGGGTAATCATATATTGACACAGTTAATGACATGATGTAAAAAAAATTTTTTTTTTGTATGCAAGGTCACACTCTGTTGCCCAGACAGTGGGGTGATAATGGCTCATTGCAGCCTCGAATTCCCAGGTTCAAGTAATACTCCCCGTCAGTTTCCAGAGTAGCTGGGATTACAGCTACACCACCACAGCTGGCTAATTTTTGTAGTATTTGCAGAGATAGGTTCCACTATGTTGTCCAGGCTGGTCTCAAACTCCTGGGTTAAATGGAGCCTCAGCCTGACAAAGTGTTGGGATTACAGGTGTGAGCCACTGTACCTGGCCTCATGAGCTCTTTCTTTACTAGAGCAGGGTTCCCAACCCCCAGGCCTCTTAAGAACCAGACTGCACAGCCAGAGGTGAACCGCCAGTAAGCCAAGCTTCATCTGTATTTACAGCTGCTCCCCATCATGCACATTATTGCCTAAGCTCTGCCTCCTGTCAGATCAGTGGCAGCATTAGATTCTGATAGAAGCACAAACCCTATTGTGAACTGCACATGCAAGGGATCTAGTTTGCACACTCCTAAGGAGAATCTAGTGCCTAATGATTTGTCATCCCCATCACCTCTAGATGGGACCGTCTAGTTGCAGGAGAATAAGCTCAGAGCTGTCACTGATTCTACATTATGGTGAGTTGTATAATTACTTCATCATATATTACAATATAATAATAATAGAAATAAAGTACACAATACATGTGACACACTTGAATCATCCCCAAAACATCCCTGTCCTTGGAAAAAATTGTGTTCCACAAAACTGGCCCCTTGTACCAAAAAGGTTGGGGACTGCTGTTCTAGAGGATTTCTCTCCCCACTTTTTTTCCTCTCTCTGTCTAACTCCTACCCATCCTCACGTCTCGGCTTACATCACTGCCGCAAGGAAGCCCTCCATCATTACCCTATATGAAGCAGGCTTCCTCACTGTTGACTATCATAGCACCTCTATTCCCCCAGATAGCAATTATTACTATTTGCATAATAGATTCATTTATTTCCTGATTTATTCATGTAACAGCTGTCCTTTCCACAGCTCTAAGGATCAAGAAGGCAGAGACCACATCTCATTTGTTCACCATAGCAAACACTCAATAGCTATTTTCTGAATAGGGCTGGGTTTGCACAAACAGTGGCCTACAAGAAAAATCTGTCCTGATACCTGTTTTCATAGAAGGTTTACATGCTTAAATGGTTGGAAAAAAAAAGGATATTATTTTAGGATATGTGAAAAGTACGTAAGACTCGTATTTCAGTGTCTGAAATACAAAGTGTATCAGAACACAGCTGCCTCCACTCCCTTACTGCTTTTGTGCTGCAATATCAGAGTTGAATAGTTGTGGCAGATACTATTTGCCCCTCAAAATTGGAAATATTTATTTACTATCTAACCTTTTACAGAAATAGGTTTTTTGGGTTTTTTTGACCTCTAATACAGAGTCCTAGACATGAATAGAAAATGGTCTCAGAAGAAACCCAGGAACATAGCTTTGAACCTATTTAGGACTTTTCTTTTAACTTGTTGACATTTAGACAAAGAAAACAACTATATGGTCTTGAACAATTTATTAATGTATAAATCTATTGTTTAAGCTTTGAAATATAAATCATAATACCACTTGTTAAAAAACATTCAGAAGAGAACATCACATTAGAGAAAAATTACTATTCCTTATAGATTTTTGTAAACATTGATTTTGCTTTATTGAAGTTAGGCTTCTAGCAACAATTTCTGAGGTTCAATCTGAGTCTCAGAAATGTTATTTTATTCCCCCAGAGATGGTATCTGCAACTGTAATCAATCTTCCAGCATGACTTTTCATGTTAGATTCTTCTTGAAATGAGATAGTTTGCTGTCAATATTGATCCTTTATCTCCCATTGCAGAATGATGATGGGACAAAAAATGATTTTGTCCATTGACAAAACCACTGGGCAGGGTTGCCCATTCTGCTCATTCAGCATGACATCATCAGGCAAGACTAAGATTGCATGCTCGTGAGTTTGAACAATTGGGCAACTCTCCTTGTGAGGTAAGAAAGATGTTTATTTTCCCTTTTTTTTCATGCACACCTTTTACTTACAGAAAATAGATTTTTTTTTTTTTTTTTTTTTTGGAGATGGAGTCTCAGTTTGTCACCCAGGCTAGAGTGCAGTGGCATGATCTCAGCTCACTGCAACCTCTGCCTCTCAAGTTCAAGCGATTCTCCTGTCTCAGCCTTCTGAGTAGCTAGGATTACAGGCTTGCATCATGACACCTGGCTAATTTTTGTACTATTAATAGAGACAGGGTTTCATCATGTTGAGCAGGCTGGTCTCAAACTGCTGGCCTCAAGTGATCTGCGCACTTCGACCTCCCAAAGTGCTGGGATTACAGGCATGAGTCACTGCATCCAGCCCAGAAAATAGAACTTAAGGTATCAGCATGAAGGCTCTTTGACCCATACTTGATACTCAGTGCTTACCAACCCCTGAGTGAGAAATGAAGACAAAGAACATATCTGAAGGGATTAAGTCACCATGCCTGTCACAGCGGTACTGCCACTAAGAGCCTATACTTACAGAATGAAACAGCACAATGGAAAATCTAAAGGCCCATATTTTGAGGACATTTTTCAAATTAGTATTAGATAGATTCTTACCCAGTAGCAATTTTGCCCCACTAGGAAAAACAGGTAATATGTAGAAACAAGTTTGGTTATTGCAATAGGGGGGTGCTAATGGTATCCAGTAGGCGGAAGGCAGAAATTCTGGTAAATATCTTACAATGCACAGGTCAGCCACTACCACAAAGAAGTATGCAGCCTAGTGCCCACTCTCAATCAACAAACAATGGTCTTCTCCCAAATGTCAGTAGTGCCAAGGTTTAGGAATGTTGTGTTAGACCACTCATCCAATACTCCTTAAAGTGGTTGTGGCTAAAAGCACAGGAAAATTTAGGGTTTGAGGGAAATGGTACCCAGTTGACTCAAACAATCACACCTAGTAACTATTTATGGTGGTTCCTCTGTTACTATCACAACTTATATGCAAGTAAGTCTTTTCTATAAAACATATAACCCAAACCAGAGTCACAGAAGATTGAAGAAGATCAAGAGTTTAAGTCTGCTTTATTATGAGGAACCTCCATTCTGATTTGTGTGTTCAAAAATATTAAGTATGCATTTTTATCCCCTTGAGTCTCTATAATTTTCATAACTATCATTTGCTTGGCCATTTTTTCTCATCATTTGCATGCCCCCTCCAAATGAAGTTCCAGTTGTACAAGGCTAAAAATGATTGGGATCTAAAAATAGCATTGGGATCTGCCATCCATTGCCATAATTCTGAGACACAAAAAGTCCTGAAAACAAAATGATTTTTGTAATGCCCATTTTGTTGTATTGAGCATCAAAACCCAGACTGAACTAACTTGAGGTATCAGTCTTGTCTCAGCCTACTAGCTTCTGCTGTCCATTAGTATTGTATTACTTTGTTGTGATTTCAGGTTTAATGGCATGGGTTTAATTTTGACTGTGAAAATGTCAAAGAGTTAAAGGCATCCTACGTTTAACAGTGAGAAGAAGGAGAACACATTTGTCCTTAGCCATAGCCCAGGTAGAATAGTTATTAAAGAAGACTGACTGTGCTATTTTTAGGAAAATAGGAAATAACTGGAAAAGTTAGTTGTTGAAATTTGACTGATGGGTTTGCCATAGGGTGAACCACATCCCTGTGTATCCAGGACTGATGAGGTCCAGTTTTCAAACTAGGACAGTATCAGGCAAAGTCAGATGAGTCATTCACCCTACTTTCTCATGAAAGCTTCCAGAACATTCCATGTAGAAGTAAACACTGAAAACAAGTGTGAATATCCCAGAGATAGACTGAAGGAATTTATAAGGGTAAATGGTAATCCGGGGTGAAAAAGTATATCTTGAAGAGGAAGACATAGAATATGGTGTTGAGGAATTTGCACAGAGAATGTCCTTGGTTGGTGATGTGGTAGGAATTTAGATGTCAAGGGAAGACCCAAGTCTTCCTCCCCCAGCTACTGCTGGTAGTTTTGATGGCTGACACACTTAGCAAAGTCTGTCTCTGGAAATCGGCCTCGGTCAAAGAGAACTACCTTTTCCCAGGGGACAGCATCTCCTTGCCTCAAGGGGGAAACCTCTGAGGGAGTTTCCCAGCTCCAGAGCTCCCTGTGAAATGGTCTGAAGTCTTTGTTGATAGCTGGGCTGCTCAACTCCTCCCTCGGCCTCAATTTCCTTTCCTCATGTCCCTGCAAGTATTGACCCCAAAAATACACTTCCCCTAAAATATCTCGTAGCACCTCAGAATCTATTTCCCGTGACTTGACCTAAGATGACATCTGAATTTTAAAAAACTACTCCCGAAAATATTTCTGATGCTGATCAAATAGCCTCATCTTGCTGATCAAATAGTCCAACTTGCTACTAAACTATAATCCTAGAGAATCTCTAATATATAGGAGCACTCTTGACATAAGTGACTCAATCATAGGAGAAGACTCAATCTTGTTTTTCAAAAGGCATCCTTCTAACAGGACCAGATGTTTGCCTAATCAATACAGACTGCATTCAAGCAGTTGAGGTTGTAACTCTTTATTGTCACCCCTCACCAGCGAACTTGGAGGGATAAAAGAGCAGGACTTTACCAGTTCTACATGGTGACCCGGTTTTGCTGTCACTTGTGGTCACCTCCAGGAACCTGCTGCTGAAGGCGTTGTCCAAAGCAAGGCCTCTTCTGCCAGATGTGGTAGCTCGCACCTCTGTAGTCCCAGCACTTTGGGAGACCAACATGGGCAGATTACAAGGTCAGGAGTTCAAGACCAGCCTGGCCAACATAGTGAAACCTTGTCTCTACTAAAAATACAAAAATTAGCTGGGTATGATGGCGCACACCTGTAGTCCCAGCTACTTGGGTGGCAGAGGCAGGAGAATGGTTTGAATCCCAGAGCTAGAGGCTATGGTGAGCCAAGATTGTGCCATTGCACTCTAGCCTGGGCAACAGAGTGAGACTCCATCGAAAGAAAGAAAAGAAAGAAAGAAAGTCTCTTCTTTACGTGAACAATTGTCCAGATCAGCCCAGGACACTCTCATTGTCTGTGTCAGTCTCCTTGGACTCATTTATTAACTCCCTTTCCTATCCCCTTTATATGAATGTTAAATGTTTCTTTGTTTGTTGTGGAAGTTGAATCTAGAACATTTATATAATAAGTACATTGCCATGTTTGGTTTGCAACATTGACTGTTGTAAATTGGCTTGAGCCTGTGTGTTCCTGGCTCTGGCAACCAAGTGAATGGGATGTACTAAGAAGTAATAAGGAGTATTTAGTACTAAGGAGAATTGGCTCTTGTTTCTTTTATGACTGAAGAAGCATTTCCACAATTCCAACGGAAAGACACAGACATATGTGGATCTTGTTGTCTGATCTTGTGCCATTCACAACACCTAACAAAAGCCAACAAGAGAGAGATTTGCAAGCTCAGATTGACAGTCTGCTTGTGTCAATGCTCCAGGCAAACACAAAGTTGTCAGTGACTGGTAAATCCAACATCCATGATGATGGAAATGTTAACTCAATTTATCTATTCATAATCATGCAAATAAGAATTTCCTGAGAAATATCTTTTGAGTAATCTAGTAACAAGCATACCAGTAGCAGACGATCTGGGCTAACAGAAAAACCATAAAACATATAGTTTCTGGAGCGTCCTCCCTCCTTCAGACATCATTAAAAATGAAATGTTTTAGGTACTGCTCTTTTCCTCAATATGAAATGTATTTAATATAACCTTATGGCCAAGGAATTTTGTATTCCATCAAGAGCAGATGTGCATTTTCTTTAACTCTTTTTTCGTCACATACTGATAAGCATGATATTCATAGTAATAATAATAATAGAATTGTGAACCACAATGAAAAAAAAGTCACGTTACAGGGGTCACCTAAATATGGCCATTGGCTAAACCCAGCCTACCACCTCTATTTGTAAGTAAAGATCTACTGAAATACACCATAACCGTTCCTTTATACATCTACTTTTGCACTACAACTGCAGAACTGACTATATCCTCCACCAGGCTGAAAATATTAATTGTGTGGTCCTAGATAGAAAATGTTTGCCAACCCCTGACCTTGGTGATAGGGTTAGAATGTGTAATCTGTTCATTGTTGGCCTTGAGAATGAGCAGGTAAGAGAATTTGTTCAACTAGAGAGAAAATGCTCTGAGAGAAAGCCAGGTTCACAGGGCAAATGGCAATGGGAGAAGTCTTTTAAAGGGTCATTTTTCACATTGCCGTTTTGTCCTTAAAGAAGTGGTTCCCTTATCATACTTGTTCTCTAGCCATCAATACATGGTCAACTCAGAGAGACCAATGACATCCCTGAGATGCAACCTCTTCTTAAAAAAATAACAGACCAGTGACATCCCTAATGCTTCTTCTTCTTAAAAAAATCCAAGCATCCAGAGGTCATGGATGTATATTGCAAGTATGTGTAAAAGTATTTAACTTATTTTGAATTGATTCTTTCTGATGTTAGAAATAGGAAAGTCCAGGTTATTGATAATCTGTCATAATACAATTTAATTTATCTGTGTATTACTACAAAAAATGCACTTTACTATACCACTTGTGGTCTTCCTGCATCCCACTTACAGGAATATTCATATATTTTTTTCTGCAGAAATATTAAAATGTTTGATTATTGAACGTTGCCCTAACCTGCTGAGAATGTCTTAGGAGGTAAGGCAAAGGCATATATTATCTTTCTACAATATGCATAACTGAATTTCAGAAAACACCTGGGTGTCAGGGCTTCATTTGTAACATATATCAACATTCAGCATGTGTTACCCAACACTGTGGAAATACTCTAAATTTAATCAAAGCTGGTGTCAAAGCTCGATACATAAAGAAAAAAATGGAATTATCAGACCAAATCAGTAACATTCTTGATTCACAGAAGCCCCTGTCTTGAAGGAGAAAATTTTAACTGGCAGAGTAAAATATTTTTTTTTTTAAATTCCAGGCAATAATTTCTTTATTTTGCATGGCGAAAACGCAGTCATTTTGCAAGGAGACTGGCATATTATGGCTTATTTCAAAACCATAATAGAAATTGCTAGAATTTTTGGTAGTCAAGCCTAACTATAAAAAAGCATTGATGCCTAAAATGGAACCAGATTTGAATTTATGATGAAGCAAATTCCCTATATCAACTAAACATAATAATATTGACCCAATAAGGAAGAAGAATTTCAACCACATAATTTTCTTCTGCTGCTTCCTTGTGGGTTGGGGATAGTTTCAACTGGCCAATGAATTTGATTTGTGTTTTGCACAGGTACTCAGGCCACTTTTTGCCTTGTTCAGGGTGGGAGAATGGTTAGTCTTCCATTTATGCTAAGGGTATTGCAATATTGAAAGAGTTAACTGGTAATTTGATATCTCGAAAAGAATGGAATCTCAAAAAAAGATTCAGAATCATTTGATTATTCTCATTCCTATGCTCTACATAATGGAAATGTCTTCATCTGCAAGATTACATTGGTGATGCGATTAATATCTACTGTAACCAACTCTTTGTGTCTTAGGAAACAGTAAAAACTGCTGTGGATCAGGCACAGTAAGGCTCAAATTCTAGTTCTGTGAGTCATTACTTATATGATCTTGGGCAAGTAATTTTGCCCTTCTGCATCTTAGTTTGGAGGGCATTTACATCTTGTCTCCCTAAATCCACTGTGTAATTCTCCCAATGGAAGCCACATCTTTTTATTTCCATTGTCCACAAGGTTGTGTCTAGTAGCAGACAGAGGGAGGTCTTAATAAGCATTTGCAGATTTATTGCTTAAATTGTACAATGAGTTCTGAAGGTTTCTCCTGGCAAACTATGAATAGTCTTAGGGTTTAAGATTAACACAGAATTGGACATGAAGACCTGTGTAAAAGTACATCTTATAAATATTAACCAGTATAAAAACTGTAAATATAAACACATGAAGCAAAATATAAAGCATTTATTTGATTGCTGGCACTCCTTGGCTCATAGATCTATCACCTGAATCTCTGCCTCTGTGGAAATAGGACATTTGTGCTGCATGTTTTCACATCATGCCTCTGCAAGTGTCTTCTTTTTTGATAAGGACACCAGTCATATTCACTGGGGGCCTACCTTACTCCAGTATGACCTCATCTTAACTTTGCTAATTACATCTGCCATAACCCTATTTCCAGAAAAGGTCACATTCTGAGGTTGTGGGAATGACGTGATTTGGGGGGACTATTCAGCTCATTGCAAGCAGAATTGAAGGAGCAACTGATATAAGGTCCCTTCTGTAAGAACTGATGGAAGTCCTGGATTACTGGCCCTCACAGAGTCTCGAGAGGTAAGCAAAGGGAATGCAAGGCTGATTGGGAGCTCACTGTCTTTTGCCATATTTGAGAGTTGTTAGGGTAAATTTCCTCATTTTGATCATTTCTCAAAGCAGCATCCATAAATCAACCCCAGGGACCTTATACAATCCATGTGTACTTACTGTAGTTCAAAGCACTTTCCTATCCAATATTCCACCAATCTCTCCAATAACAGGATGTGTTTATGAAAAGACACTACAGGCATAAGGAACAGAGTGGTGAAAGGTCAGTGGGAATGCTAGAATCCATTTCTGCTTGTAGTTAGGTACCCGGCCCCAAAAGCTACCCGGGATGCCTTGATACAAGTTACAGCTACCCCATGACAAGGAGTATCTGCCAGCTGAGGCCAGGGGAATAGAACTTGCTCAAGAGGAAGTCAGCACCCCGCATGTGAGGACACAGTATCAGTACTGAGCCCACCCCTACGGCATGCATGTGTGTAATAGCTTTACCTCTCTCCTCTCCTGCTAGCCACTGTTTTTGGTAACCACTGCAGGATGAATAAGTGCCTGCTCTAAGATTGTCAGATAAAGCCAATATTCAGGGCATCCTTAGAAAATAGAATCAAGGTATAACAGAAACAGTCATCACTGGTTGTTTTGGGTTTGTTTGTCTGTGTTGACCAAGCTGGAGTGCAGTGATGCAATCTCAGCTCACTGCTACCTCTACCTACCAGGCTCAATCAATCCTCCCACCTTAGCCTCCCAAGTAGCTGGGACTACATTTGATTAATAGCCTCCCAAGTAGCTGCCACCACACTTGGCTAATTTTTATTTATTTATTTTGTTTCGTCATTGCCTAGACTGGTCTCTAACTCCTGGGTTCAAGGGATCCACCTACCTCAGCCTCCCAAAGTGCTGGGATTATAGGCATGAGCCACCACACCCAGCTTGATCATTGTTTTTTGTTTGTTTGTTTTTCAAAGGCATCCCTGCAGCATCAGCCCATAGAACAAATAAGCTTCATCTCAGCCTCAAACAGGAGACTCCTGAAACTGCTACCAAGTTTTCAAGGCCACAGCTAACTAAGTCAGAAAACAACCTGAAACCCACTGCCTCTAGGTGATGTTGGCATGCACGTGGGCTGTGACAGGTGTCTGGTGGGGATGCCCAGGTTCATGGGCCAAAGGCCAGTTCACTGTGAGCCCTGGATCAGCACACTCCAGGGGTCCTTTGCAGAGTCACTTCTGATGCTCTGAGGGTGTTTCTCCTGACACCTTACAGTTACCTTCACAGGAGGCTCTAAAACAGTATCTCTTATTCTTCACCCTTTATGTGTCTTGCCCTGTACTTCCTTTATTAACCCAGGTGTTCATAGTGACAGCTTCATCAAATGAGTTTTGATTTGATGTCTCCAGAATCTGACAACAGACCGGTATTTGTATTTTTAACCTTATAGGCTAAAAAAACAATAGTTTCTTCTTTCTTTTCTTTTTAAATTTTAGATTAAGTGGGTACATGTGCAGGTTTGTTACACGGGTATATTGTGTAACACTGAGATTTGGGGTTCTAACAATTCCATTGAAAAATGACACTTTATTGAATTCATAAATGTGTGCAGAACTTTAAAAGCATAAGTGGTTAAGCATTACTTTCTTACTTTACTATCCAATAGCATCCATCTTTTTTGGTGAGCAGACATAGCGGCCATGCCTACCAAAATAAGAAGGGTTCGCTTAGCGGGCATTAAACATTGCCTTCCATAACACAGCAACATTGAGTTACCACATTTAGAAGCATGCCATCAAGGAGAGGCAGCTCTGAGTTTTCGATGCTGCGAACAAGTTGATAAGTGGTGTCTGATTTATGACAGTGTGTCAATTTTTGGAATGTGGATTATAAAAAAGTGATTTGGAGGCAAATTCATATTTACTTCCTTTCCGTAGAAAGTTATTAATCTTGGGTAGCTGGGGGAATTTATGCAGCTTGTCAGCTCTCTCAAGTGATGATTTTTATAAATTACCTGATGTTTGATTACCACTCCTCCAGCAATGGTGGTAACATTCATTATATTAACACCTAGTTTTACAGGCAGAAGTAACCTCGGGACAGTCAATGTCCAATTTTTGCCTGCAAGCTTCGGAGAATGTGAGAGTGAAGGTTGTATCCACTTGTACGCTGACTCTGTGGAGTAGGGGTCCTTGGCCCCAGGGCCATGGAATGGTACTGGTCCATGACCTGTTAAGAATCTGGCTGCACAGCAGGAGGTGAGCAGTGGGTGAAGGAGTGAAGCAGTATCTGTATTTATGGCCACTCTCCATCACTCTTGTTATCTCCTGAGCTCCACCTCCTGTCAGGTCAGTGGCAGAATGAGATTCTCATAGGAACATGACCCGTATTGTGAAATGCACATGTGAGGGATCTAGGTTGTGTGCTCTTTATGAGAATCTAATGCCTGATGATCTATCACTATCTCTCTCATTGCTTCCAGATGGCACCTTCTGTAGTTGCAGGCAAACAAGCTCAGCTACACTATGGGGAGTTGTATAATCCTTTTATTATATTTTATAATGTAATAATAATAGAAATAAAGTGCACAATAAATGTAATGCATTTGAATCATTCCAAAAACCATCCTCCCTCACTGTAGGTCTAGGGAGAAATTGTCTTTGACAAAACTAGTCCCAAAGGTTGAGGGCCACTGCTGTTGAGTATGAGGAACACTCTCTAGGAATTATAATATGAAGACAGTGCTTTATATGCATACAATGTAGAATGATTATATCAAATCAATGAACATATCCAGTACCTTATATACTTCTCAGTTTTTGTGATTAAGAACATCAAAGCTCTACTTTCTTACCAAATTTCAAATATACAATGCATACAAAGTTACTATTAACTTCAGTCACCATGTTGTACGATGGATCTCCTGAGCTTATTTCTGCTGTCTTACTGAAATTTTGTACCCTTTAACCAACATCTCCCCATTCTTCCACTGGCATCCTTTGCCCCTGGTAACTGCCATTGTACTGTTGTTTCTATGAGTTCTCAGAGTCAGTATTTTGTACCTGTTAGATACACTGAATCATGGACAGTAGATGGATAACTAATCTCAGGTGCCGAATGGTTGTCAAGAAATGACTTTCTAACAAATGGGGGACATTGTTGACACATCCTACTGTTCCATTGCCAGTTAGTTTTGAAATCAAAAACCTGGGTCTGAATGCCTGTACCATGGAGGAGATTCAATGAATATGAAAGTAACCATAGGAGAAGAAATAGAGAAAGCTAGTTACCACTTTCATGAGAAGGAGTGGAGAATGACAGTTACCAGTTTCATGAGAAGGAAACTAGAGAAAGCTAGTATCACTTTCATGAGAAGTTCGTCAGGAAAGGAAAGGGGAATGTTTTACTTGAGGTCATTTAGAATTAAAAGGATTTTGTAGGAACTCACCCCGGGAATATGTTTTTGGAGTGGAGAGAGGAACCTATGCCAAAGGACAAAATCAAAGGCAACAGTAAAGGGAAAACTGATGAACTCAGCCAACACAGGCAATATCCCTGATGCCCACAATGCAGCAGGAGGTGTATACGAGTCTGGAAGGAGCTGAAATTCCCTTCATTGTATCTACAGCTAAACATCTTTTCCTCCAAATTAGGTTCAATGAAAAATTGAACAACAATCACCAATGGCAGCATCACTGAACAGAGAGATAGCGTATCTCAGTATCAGCAGCATTACTGAACAGAGAGATAGTGTGTCTCAGCACTGAAGGTTGGGTAGCAATCAGTCGATCAATCAATCAGTGGAAAGGGCAAAACTATGAAGAACATTCTGATTTTTTTTATGTGCATTGTGTTAGCAGAATTAATGTACTATACAAAAAATCTTATGTCTCTCTCTACATCTCTACATCCATCAGACGTCCCTGAACTGGCTCAAGTATATCAATCAGAATAAAAAGTCAGAGACTTTCTGGGCATGGTGGCTCACACTTGTAATCTCAGCCCTTTGGGAGGCCAAGGTGGAAGGACTGCTTGAGGCCAGGAGTTTAAGCCCGGCCTAGCCAACATAGCAAGACCCCATCTCTCAAAAAAATTAGCTAAAAATGGTGGCACATGCCTATGATCCCAACTACTTGAGAAGCTAAAGTGGGAAGATCACTTGAGCCCAAGAGTTTGAAGCTGCAGGGAGCCATGATGGTGCCACTGCACTCTAAACTGGGTGACACAGCGAGACCCTGCCTTAAATATATATATAAAAATATATATATATTAAATATATATAAATTGTATATCATATATATTTAAGGCTGGATATGGTGGCTAATTCCTGTAATCCCAGTAATTTGGGAGGCCGAGGAGGATGAATAACTTTAAGTCAGAAGTTTGAGACCAGCCTGGTGAACATGGTGAAACCCTGTCTCTACCAAAAATTCCAAAAATTAGCCAGTCCTTTTGGCATGTGCTTGTAATCCCAGCTACTCAGGAAGCTGAGGCACAAAAATTGTTTAAATTCAGGAGGCAATGGTTGCAGTGAGCCAAGATCATGCCACTGTACTCCAGCCTGGGTGACAGACTGACATCATGTTCTCGCCTCCAGAAAAAAAAAAAATTTAATTAAAATTCTGCTGTAAAAAATTGACATGTAATGACACAGAAGAAGTTCACATTCACAGTCATGAATTTGTTTGTGAATAGATCAATATTACTACCTACCTACTTATGATTTTATTTTAGCAAACTATTATACTCATTATTAATGATCTCCTAAACATATAAATGGCTAAGTGATGTGCCCGTAAGAGATTTCGATCAAGCTTCATCTTTACAAACTATGTCAGTGGAAACCAAGTCATGTAGACAAGACCATGGCCCCCAAAGATGTCCATATTCTAGTACCCTGATCCTGAGAATGTTTCCTTCCAGGGCAAAAGGGAGTTTGTAGATATGATTATGTTAAGAGTCTGGGGATGGGGAGATGATGTTGGATTATCCCAAAGGGCCAGGAGCAAGAGTTTTGCAAGTAGGATGAGGTAAGTTTTTAAATAAAAATGACACATGATGTGAGGAAATTATTCTCATAGAGGTATAAAATGGGTTTAACTTGTAGATCTAACAGAGTTTTGTGGGAAACAACACCAGCAACAAGTCAATTCCAATAATGTAAGCCACTAGTCTTCAAACTAGGGCTCACCTACTGATATTGTTTGGCTGTGTCCCCACCCAAATCTCATCTCAAAATCCACACATGTCATGGGAGTGCCTAGTGGGATGTATTTGAATCATGGGGGTGGTTTATCCCATGCTATTCTTGTGTTAGCAAGTAATTTCTCACAAGATCTGACGGTTTCATTAGAGGCTTCTTCCTTCACTTGGTTCTTATTCTTCTGTCTTCTGCTGTCATGGGAATAAGGACATGTTGCTTCCCCTTCTGCCATGATTGTACATTTCTGGAGGCTTTCCCAGTCATGCAGAACTATGAGTCAATTAAACCTCTTTTCTTTATAAATTACCCAGTCTTGAGTATTTCTTCATAGCAGTGTGACAACACACTAATACACCTTCTCTTAGAGATACACACCTTCTCTTAGACACTTGCTGAAGGGTTGGGATGCTCTAAGGAAATCAGTTTCCAGTTCTTCCACATTCATGTGTGCTCTGCCTTAAAACTCAGCTGCTGGAGTATGCCAGGTATCTCAGCATTAGTCAGTTTTCAAATCCTGATCTGTTCCTAATCAACTTTCTTCCACTTTGCACAAACAGAATTCCTCTCACTGCCTGTTTCCATGCATATCACCCTTGGCTAGTGACTTTGGAACTAGGATGATCAGGAAGTAACTGGAAAACAATGAAAATGATTCCAAAGTGACAGTACAAAACTGGAGAACATTCTGAATGGGAAGGAGATGAACTAAGGAACTAACAAGGAACCAGGTAAGCACAGAAGCTGAGGGTTAGTGGAGAAGTAAGGTAGAAACATGAAAGAAAATCATAGACTTTTACAACAGAAAGGGTAGTGGTGCCCACAGGTTCAAATGATGTAATACTGTTAAAGACCTAAGGATGAGATTCAAAGGTGGTAACCATGGAGACAGAGTGGCGGTAAATTCAAGAGTTATGTCAGAAACTCATCCAAACAGACAGATGACTAAATGGATAAGAGCATGGAGAATAAACATTAATGGTTCTAGCCCATGAACTGGATAATGGAGGACCCCAGTGATTGAGCTAGGAAGTACTGAAGGTGCAGTGATTGAGCTAGGAAGTACTGAAGGTGCAGTTAATCTAGAAAAGAGATACTAAAGGATTTATTTTGATTATGTTGCCTTTGGAAAATATTTGTAGCTTATGCTGGAGGAAAGAGACAAGGCATGTGATGATTCATCAAATCACACAGGGTCCCTCCATTTAGGGTCCCTGACATGCACTGGGGCCTGTTGGGAAAGGGCAGGATCAGGGGTAGAACATCAAGAAGAATAGCTAATGCATGCTGGGCTTCATACCTGGGTGATGGGTTGATTTGTGCAGTAAACCACCATGGCACATATTTACCTGTGTAACAAACTTGCACATCTTGCACATGGACTGCCAACTAAAATAAAAGTGAATAACCCTGACTGAGAACAAAGAAAAGAGCTGCTGTTAATCTTTTAGTTGGGCAAGGTTTCCAACAAGTATCCCACCTGTCAAGTCCCACATTACCAAGAAATCAAGCTTCTTATCAATTTTGTTATTTGCAGGTAAGATCTCATTATTCACTGCCTGGACCAGGCCTGATGGTTTATTGTATGTTCCCAAATTATACTGCTTTGGATTTCTTCTCTCTCTAAAAAATTCTTTCTAAATGAGATCCTACATGCTTCCATGTCTAAGTTAAAGCTTTGCGATTTGCCCTTTTTTGGTATAACTATGTAATGTGCCAACATTTGGTAAGTTTCCCTTACTCTTCCTATTAGCTGTGTCTTGAAATAATGATGCACATCTCCAAATGATAGCAGCCAGAGATGCACAAGCAACAACAGATATTGACTTGACTATAAGAGAAATCAGTCGTAAGGGGCTAAGTACAGGAATGAATTCCATAGCTGATTTGTAGAAAATCACCATAATTAGAAGTGGGAAGAGAAGTCAGACTAATGGCAGAAGAGGGGTGCTCAACAGTGCTCAGGCAGAAAACAGGACGGTATCATGAACAGTGAGGGGCATGGGGACTTCCAGAACATGTGGGTTTTATTTTCCCATGCTTGAGCAATTTTGTTCTAGGTCCTTCGAAGGTGCTGGGTATATGGTCCCATGATATGGTCACTTATTATAGGGTCATATCGCAGAGTAATACAATCTGATGATCATCAACACCCCATAGGACAAAATTCACATGACCTGGGTTCAAACAAATATGATGAGGCCGAGAAAAATGCGATTTCTTACAAATGTATTCAGGCAGGACATGGGGATAGCAATGGGCTTGAAGAATCTCCCTTGGGTGTTAAGAATGTCCCCAAAGTGGTTTACGGTGATGATCACACAACTTGATGATTTAATAAAAACCAATAACTTGGTGAATTAAATGCAATGTAAAATAAACAGCAAAAAACCTGTAAACATGTTTTTAATCAATATTTACATAAAAGAAAGGGTTCTAAGAAGCTACGAATGTAAGGAATGTCTTTAATTATTTAAAGAAGGCCTCTGAGAGTCACTATATTCCCTCCAATGGAGCTTATCAAATGTACAATTCAGTATGACATATGTTCTATAGACATTATTGTACCAGGGATGCTTCATTTCCTATTAATGTCTGGGTAGTCCACAGGAATACTTTTTGCTGGAAAATAATTTGGAATTAGTCACTCAGCTACTTCTATGCTACTATGGCTACTAAAACCCCAAATCTCATCACTTACAGTCTGGGTGCAATTGTGGTTGTTGATGGTGACAACATGGGATTGCCAACACTCAGCAGGGAGGTGTCCCATCTAGGCTGGTAAATCAGCAGGCAGTCTTCTGACCACACACCTCGGGGGAAAGTCATACCCCAGGAAAAATAACTTACAGTGTTCCTCTTTTGTTTCCTTGTTTTATTCATTCTTATAGCATTTACAGAATAAGGAAAGGAGGAAGAGAAAATAAAAGTCAAATCCGAGTCTTTGTTTTCATTATTCGACTTCTATAAATAAAGATTTGCTTACTTCTAATTATTCTGTGTGCCTCTGGCTCTTAGTAGGCAGTCAAATAATACATAAGCAGTGTTAATCTATTTTCTGTTTTCAATAGTAACCAAGGATATGAGCACACTGAAACCTGAAAAATATTTTAACATGAATAAATATGACTCGGATTTTACCAAAAGGCAATGTTTTGTCTCCCAGGGTCTCTATAAAATTTACTTATTGCAGAAATGTCTTATACCAGCTGGTGGTCAAAATTCCAGCATGTTCCATGATGTTTCTGGTCACTGAATGCTTTGAAGACCAAAATTAAATGTCAAGTGCAATACTAAATCTTGATAGTGTTAATTCCAAGGTAAGACTACCTTTCTTCCCTACCCTACCTCTAGCTAAGACTTGCTTTTTTTGGTCCTGAAATGGAGGGCACAAACAGGGAAGTGTCTGGCTTTCTCAGTTGTCCTCCTCCCTCATTCCCCCTGCTGTGGTTACATGTCTCCCCACCTGAAGAGTAGCAGGAAAGGAAGGCAAAAAGGAACACAAGGTTCTTCTATCACTGGTACTGACATGAGTTCCTGGAAGCCAGTGAGCTGGATTGCCCCTCATCTGCAACTCCTGAGAGGTTGGTGGTATTTTTTCTCCCTCCAACTGATTTTCCAGTGGTGCCACTCTGATAGGGTCCCTTCTTCATCCCAGCAGATTTTGTGGGCCAAAATGGCAGGAAGTTTTCCTCCTGCTGGTCCTATCCAGTCATTAAGGTTATCTGGTCATGCATATTAGTTTGAGGGACTCTGGAAGTGAAGGCTAAATGAACACATCCCCCTCACCTGTGAGCTCAGAATTCCCTGGAGCACGTCAGGCAGGGGTCAGGTTCCAGCCTTTCATGCCTCCAATGGATGCACAATCAAATATCAACCTCTCTGAGGGATGTCGCTGAATCCTCCTTACTGGACTGAGGCCAAGAGACATGCATTCCATGTCACTTTCTTTGTTTCATTTAGGGAACAAGAAAAAAGAAAACCTAAACCTGCTGGGGAAGAGGTAGGGATACAAATGCCACAGAAACCTCTTCATAAGCCCAACCTCTCTCCTTGCTGTGAGGCCAGAGAACCATAAGGTTCCCAGCTCTCTACATGGAAAAATCTTACAAGATGCCTTTTTTTTTTTTTTTTGCATCTCATTTGATGATGCTGTCAAATGAATATCCTGTTACCATAAATATTCTCCGGAATAATTTATCTTAATATGTAGTTGGGGGACTTTGGAGTAAGACAGACATGGTATTCTGATTCCAGCACCCACTAGCTGTGTGACCTTCAAAAAGTGCTTAATCACTTGCGACGCCAGATTTTTCAGCAGTAAGGCAGGCAGAAGTATAAATCCCAGGCCCCTCTAATCAATAACCCTTTACTGATTAGTATAATGTCCCAGTCCGTGTTGCCTGGCAAAAAGAAATAGATGCTTCCTTTTGGCAATTTTGAGAGGGCAGAAGTGAAAAGATTTTACTTTACAGAGCTATGAAAACCATGGTGCTTTAAGGTCATGAAAAACACAGATTTCGGTATATGAATCTATGTAGATACTTAATGAAATTGTTCAGGGTTGAACCTACCTGATGTTTGACATTCCTATAACTCTGCCAACCATGAGAGGCATTGCACAGGAACTCACTAGCTAACACTGGGCATATCTTCATACTTGGACATTTATCTAGAAAGAGCTCAGTAGAGACTGTTCGTAGAAAATCCTGGAGTCCCACTGAAAAACAGCATATGCATTCAGAGATTAACAAGCAAAGACTCATTCTCAAAGACTGGACATGCAGCAAATGCAAGAGCAAATTCCTAGGCTTGATAATTAGGGTCCTGAATCAAGGAACAAGCATCTCAACACAAAGCAGGCAAGTGGGACGAGAGGAACACAGTGCTCACACAAGGGTTCTCCTCTTAGCCATGCAGAAGGAATGGGTCTGGAGCCCCAGAATCCAGTTTGTAGTCTCCATATTGCATCACCCACAACTGCAAAAAATAATCAGCAGTGAGCTCTGGATACATTCACAATAGACTCAACTATTCTCCTCCAAGTCATTTGTCAATTTTATAAAGTGTAGAAACATTAAAAAGCCAAACCTGCTCTCAAATCTCTCATTTGGGGACCCTCGTCTATTTTTATTTTTTTTAGACAGATTCTCACTGTCTTGCCCAGGCTGGAGTGCAGTGGCCCGATCTCGGCTCATTGCAACCTCCGCCTCCTAGGTTCAAGCAATTCTTCTGTCTCAGTTTTCCATGTAGCTGGATCTACAGGCAAATGCCACCAGGCCTGGCTAACTATTTTTGTGTTTTTAGTAGAGACAGGGTTTCATAATGTTGCCCAGGCTGGTCTCGAACTCCAGAGCTCAGGCAATCAACCTGCCTCAGCCTCCAAAAGTACTAGCATCATAGGCGTGAACCACCACACCCAGCCTATTTGTGGTTTTCAATTATCATTCACTTCCCATTCTTCAGGAGTAGGTTTAATTACAGCATTTTCCTTGCTATATTGCATTTCCGTGTTTCAAGCTATAGCTCTATTATTAAATCAAACCCAAGTCCTCATAAATTACCTTTTTTTAACTGGTATCCAAGTTTACTCCAGAAGGAATGAGTCATTGATTGCCTCTAAGATTCTTTCAGAGTGGTTTCAATGGCCCTAGGAAATTGATTTGAAATAGATGCTTTCCAAATGTTATTGTTTTATGTAATACAACAATCAAAAAAGCATATTCAATTAAAATGTGCCCACAAAAGAACAAAATTAAACAGGTAAAACAAAATACATACATATATTATAAATAAAGACCTTTAATCTGAAGTTTGTTAAAACCACACATACATCCAAAGAGAAGCAAGAGCCAACTAAAAATAAAATAAGAAAATCCACAATGCATATATCTATATGTGTGTGTAAAAAAGTAATAAATATATTTACATCATAAATACAATGTCTTCACTAAATGTCAATAGATTCTCAGATTTCTTTTTCTTTTTTTTTCTTTGGAGATAGGGTCTTGCTATGGCTCCCAGACTGCAGTGCAGGGGCATAATCAGAGCTCATTGCAGCCTTGACCTCCCAGGGTTAAACGATCCTCATGCCTCATCTTGGAAAGCAGCTGTGACTACATGCATGCCATCACATCTGGCTACTTTTTGTATTTTTTGGTAGAGATGTGTTTTCATCATGTTACCCAGGCTGGTCTTGAACTCTTGAGCTCAAGCAATCCACCTGCCTTGGCCTCCCAAAGTGATGGGATTACAGGTGTGAGCTTCCACATCTGGCCGATTCTCAGAAATTGCAACTTTAAGAAGACCAATATACAGCAGGTTGTTTCATTCAGTATTATTTTGTTATAAAGTTGAAGAGAGAAAAATAGGTTTTGTTACATATGACTTTGCTTGAAGTCACAGTTTGCAAAAACCTACCAACAATGTTAAGTGAGAACCTACTGTAATCATCTTTCCTCTTAACTTTGTTAATGACATGCACTTGCATTATTTTTAATAATATGTAAATTTGCGAATATATACAAACCAAACATATGTAAGTTATATATAAAAGCATTTTCTCTTAAGTTTTTAAAAATCAGACACACCAATTTATTATTTATATAGATTATATAATGTATTTATGTGTGTATATATGTATACCCATCCTGTTTTTTAAAACAGGATGATTAAGATTTTTAAAATCTTAACTGTTGGAAGGACCTAAGATTCTCATTCTCTGAGTTTTACCCTGTAAATTTACTCTGGTTTTCAAATGTGTTTGGTGTCACACTGACTTGGCAAAGTCCCACAGCCTTACTAAATGATCGCTTCAAGAAAGTCAGTGGGGGAGGCAAAATTTAAATCACAATGGATCCTATGCCTAACAGCAGTCTGGCATTTCTAACCTGCGTTTGAGGGAGATACTTCTTTCTTTTTTAAGAGCATGTGTGATGTTCTCTGTTGAATAAGTTTGGGAATTGTGTTAACAAAAATAGGAAGGCCATTATTGACCACAGAAGTGGTAGTTTCAAGTGTACACATGGCTTGTGGATTGATGAAGCAAGGACCTATTCAGCACATTTTCCAGGTTAATGTGATTACAGGGAAGCTGAAAGAAGTGGCTATGCAATCAGCTTTCTGTTCCCTCCAGATGTTAGCATGCACCAGGAAGCACAGGAGTTGAATGGAAGTAAAATAAAGTCAGAAACTTTCAATTCTAGAACTGACTGGACAATGTTATCGCTGACATGCTACACTGATATCAGAATTGCAGAAAACAAATGTTTCTTGTTTATTTTTTGAAGCTTCCTTCTCTTTATTGTTTTTCCCCCTTCATTTGGACATTCATACTTGTATTTGATTTTATCTGTTCACATGTGGTATTATTTACCATGTAAGAAATTTTGAAAATGCATAGAAAACATAATAATACGTAGGTTTTGCCTTTTGGCTCTTTTTGAGAAAGGAAACCAATGGAGGTTCAACTCTCCATCCTGATTGCTTTCAGGTATACGACTTGTGGCAAGGTGTGTCCGGAATTGCTGGGTTCTTGGTCTCACTGACTTCAAGAATGAAGCCGCAGACCCTCGCAATGAGTGTTACAGTTCTTAAAGATGGTATGTCTGGAGTTTGTTCCTTCAGATGTTCAGATGTGTCTGGAGCTTCTTCCTTCTGGTAGGTTCTTGGTCTTGCTGACAGGAGTGAAGCTGCAGACCTTTGTGGTAAGTGTTAAAGTTCATAAAGGCAGCATGGACCCAGACAGTGAGTAGCAGCAAGATTTATTGCAAAGAGCGAAAGAACAAACCTTCCACAGTGTGGAAAGGGACTCCAGGGTTGCCACTGCTGGCTTGGGTGGCCTGCTTTTATTCCCTTATCTGACCCCACCCACATCCTGCTGATTGGTCCATTTCACAGAGAGCTGATTGGTCCGTTTTGACAGAATGCTGATTGGTGCATTTACAATCCTTGAGCTAGACACAGAGTGCTGATTGGTGTGTTTACAATCCTTGAGCTAGACACAAAGTGCTGATTAGTGTATTTACAATATCTTAGCTTGACATAAAGGTTCTCCAAGTCCCCACTAAATTCAGAAGACCAGCTGGCTTCACCTAGTGGATCTTCCACCTGGGCTGCAGGCCAGCCCAGAGCCCCGCCCGCTGCTCATCAGCTCTTGGGCGGTAGATGGGACCCGGCCCCATAGAGCAGCGGGCAACGTCCATGGGGGAGGCTGGGATCCAGCGGGATCCCGCTGCAGAGGCAGGGCTGGGACATGGCGGGCTGCAGGTCCGGAGCCCTGCCCAGCCACGAGGCAGCTAAGGCCTGGGGAGAACTCCAGCCACAATGCCGGCCCCCCAGTACCCTCTGCAGGGGCTGGCCGGTGTGCTAAGGCCCTCACTGCCCCGGGCCGGGGTGCAGGCAAGCCGCAGCTCCTTGTGCCTGTGTGCAGGGTCCACGTAAACCATGCCTGCGCTCGCCGAAACTAACGCCACCCGCTAGGCTGCGTGCAGCACCTATTCCTGCCCCGCGCCTCTCCCTCCACACCTCCCAGCAAGCCGTGGGAGGCGGCTCCAGCCTCCGCCAGCCGAGAGGGGGGCTCCCACAGTGCCTTGGCGGGCTGAAGGACTCCTCAAGAGCTGCCAGAGTGGACGCCTAGGCCGAAGAGGCTCTGAGAGTGAGGGCTGCTAGCAAGTGCCACCTCTCAAAGGTACCTGACTTACCTCAAGCTCCATTTCTTTTTTCTGTAAGAAGCAGCACTCTACTGTTTACCTTGCAAAGTTGCTGAGCTAATGAAATAAGATCATTTATAAAATTGTGACTACGTCCTAATTATATGAAAGACTGGTGGCTATTACAATAGTAGTTATGAAACAATGAGCCAGTTGTAACCATGAACAGCTAATCACTGTTTCACCTCAGGCTCACAGCAGGTGCCCTTTATAATAGACTTCTGAAAAGTGATCAGAGCACCATATAACTTGAATGAAATGTGACAGGACTAAGAGCCTTGCAGGTGGGCATGTAGTTTGTTCAGTAGCAGCGATGATGCAAGGCACACATTAGAGATGGCACGCAGCACTCTGCATGGTGAACTCCAGCTATGATTCTATTCAAGGAGAGACACTTCAGCTGGGAGTGCCAGTGGGTGCCCCTCCTTGTGAATGTGGTGCAAGACACTGTTGAGGCCCAAGATGCTGGCATCCCCAGTTGTATCCATCATGGGTGCATGGACCCCTCACAGGTCCCGGAGGGAGGGGGCTATGCCAGAGGAAATATCAGGAAGGAAAGAAAAAAGGAAAAGAGGGAGGGAGGGCACGAGAGGGGGGAGTCAGTTTAGGAGGAAAGGAAGGGAAGGAAGCAGAGACGGAAGAAGTCAAGGAAGAGGATAGGAAGGAAGAACAACTGGAAAAGAGAGGAGGGAAGGAAGAGAAGGAAGCAGAGAGCAAGAGAAGAAAGGGAGTTGAGGAGGAAGACAGGGAAAAAGAGAAGAAGGAAAGGAAGGGCAGGAAGGAGATAGGGAAAGCTGAGGAGGAGGATAGGAGGAAGACAGGGAAAGAGAGGAGAAGGAACAGAAGAAAGGACAGAGGGAGAGTAGAGGAGGAGAGCATAAAGGAAGGCAGGGAAACAGAGAAGGGGGAAAGGAAAGGAGGCAAGAAGAGAAGGAGGGAGTCAAGGAGAAAGACAGGACAGAAGACAAAGAAAGAGAGGAGGAAAGAAAGGGAGGGAAGGAGAAAGGGAGGGAGTCTAAGAGGAAAAGAGAAAACAAGACAGAAAGAAAAAGAAAAGGAAGGGATGGAAGGAGAAAGCGAGAAAGGGGCAAGCGAGGAGCGAACTCTTTGGAGTTAGGAATCCTAAATCCTAGAACAATACGATATTAATGTGTTTTTGATGCCACCATACTGTAGTTTACTGGATTATATCAATTGTATCTTACAGTTGCCAGGAAAAGCAAATTATTGTCCCACGGGGAAAACCAAATTGTACAAAAATAAACTATAATTCATGGATGGAAATGCTTCTATGTCCATCTTTGGCTGTTGGAGAATTATGAAAAGCTAAAAGCTAACTTGTTATATGTGTACACATGACATCATTAGAACAAAATTTTATTCTTTTCCAATCTAGCTTGTGACAGAGAAGCATTCACACGTTTTGTTTTCTTAAGCAGAGGAGTCTTCTGTCTTATGCAAAGACATGTTACTAGAAAGCGTAGAATGTAAAACTTATTGAAAAAATGATGTGAACTATGTTTTCACATCTGTGAAGAGCTTAAGTACATAAGGTTTCCCAATCTGTCTCTTCTACAACTGCTGTGAGGCCTTGTCATTTCATCAAATGGCACTGGGGCCTTTTTCCTCTTTGAAAAATACTTTGTGAACCTAATGACTAAACGGAAATGTGACATGGTTATGATACCAAAAAATAATAGTAATTATGATATGTGTGCATCCTTTTGTTTCCAGAGAATAGAAAGAAACTGGGAGGCAGAATTCTTAAGACTCCAGGTGGCAAATACTGTCATACTTACTGCAGATACCACAGCAATGTGGGTGGAATGCATCCATTATGGAATTGTGTGCCACAAAAATATATGTTGGAGTCCTCTTCCCCATTACTTCGGAATGTGACCTTATTCAGAAACGGGATCTTGTCAGAGGAAATAAAATTGAAATGTGTCATTAGGGTTGTCCTTAGTCCAATAAGACTGGTGTTCTTTTAAAAGGAGAAAATTTGGACACAGAGATACACATAGATGCAAGATGACAGGACAAGTTACAGGGAAAGGAAAGCCACGGTCAAGGGGTGAGGAGAGAGGCCTGGAGTAAGTCCTTTCCTCACAGCCCACAGAAGGAATTAAGCGTGCTGACATCTTGGTCTGGGACTTTTGGCCTCCAAATCTGTGGGACAATACATGTCTGCTGTTTAGGTCAGTTTGTAGTACATTACCATAGCAGTTATAGCCAACAAATACAGAAACCATTAGTAACTGCATTTGAGTCACAAGTTCCTTCCTAATTTGCTCATAACTTGCCTTCTCTGAAATCCAGTCCTCAAAGGGAAATCACGACTGCATTAAAGGATGAAGCTCTCTTATAGTATTAGCTCTAAAAACACATAATTTTATTGACTACATACTATGTATTAGTACAAAGGGCTTGACCTACCTCACCTCCTGTATAACCTCCATTTTCACCCAGGAGGAAACAGATACAGGGGCACTTTGCCTATCACAGATGATAAGCGTTCTTGCTGAATCTAGGCATACCCCCATCCACTACGTAGGCAGTAAACTAGAAATATACCCTAATGTTTTTACACCTGCATTTTTTGTCTTTTTCCCCTTTTGTGAAGAATGGGGTCTTGCTGTACTGCCCAAGCATGTCTTAAACTCTTGGGCTCCAGCTACCTTCCAACCCCCACCTCCATCTCCTTAAGTACTGGATTGCAGGTGTGAGCCACTGCGCCCAGCATACTGATGTTTTTGTTTTTTTTTTCTTTGAAACGGAGTCTTGCTCTGTGGCCCAGGCTGGGGTGCAATGGCGCAATCTCGGCTAACTGCAACCTCTGCCTCCCAGGTTGAAGCAACTCTCCTGCCTCAGCCTCCCGAGTAGCTAGGATTACAGGACTGTGCCACCACACCCAGCTAATTTTTGTATTTTTAGTAGAGACGGGGTTTCATCATGTTAGCCAGGCTGGTCTTGAACTCCCAATCTCAGGTGATGCACCCGCCTCAGATTCCCAAAATGCTGGGATTACAGGCATAAGTCACCACGCCAGGCCACATTTGTTGTCTTAAAGAGTTCTTATTTTCGCTTCCCAAAGGGCCAATCCTTGTCCTTAAACATGAATATACCATATAAAAGAACACGAAATAGAAACAGGGACAAAAAAGAATTTTTCCAACGATGGCTAAAGGAGAGAGAGAAATAAAAGCTGTTTAGGTTACATTTGAAAAGTTTAAAAAGGAAGAAAACTCAGAGTATACCAAAAGGCAGACAATACCTAAGAAGGAATAACCAGCCAGACATGTTGACGGTTAGTATTATTTCAGCATCCTCCTTACGCAGCCTGGCTTTGCTCTGGGGCTAAGCACCAGCCAGGTACAGAGGTTGCGGAGCCTCTCCGCACACTGCTCATGCGCGGCCGCCGCTCAGGTCGCAGTTCTGGACCACGGGCCCGTAGGCCAAGAGGACAGAAACCCATCCACGGTTCAAGGACTTGCGTTCCAGGCTCAGGCGAACCACCCGTGACGAATGCCATTTGTCTGCAACCTAATGGCTCGCAGTCATGCCGCCCTGAGCATCTTCAACTCCCTCTCCCCACTCGACAGCCCCTTGCATGGTCCCTCCGTTCTCCTTCACACCCTTGATCCAACTGGAGCAGTCACTTTGCTCCCGGCGAGGGCCTCGGCTCTGCGCGGCCGCTGGTTGACTAGCTTGGCCCAATTCCAGTGTGAAGTGAGAAGGAATGGATGCAGGTAAAAGCTTCGCGCCGCTCGCACAGCATCCCGGGTCTGCCGGGGCTACAGCGGCTAAAGCCCGAGGTGCGCGTGCGCGAAGCAGCACTAGGCAGCCCAGGAGGCGGGGGCTACTAGCAGGTGGAGGGGCCGCCCCATGAGCATAAGCAGAGCCTCCAGGGACTCACGAAGAAGTGCTGAGTGCGCGTGCGGGGGGGGGGGGGTGGCGTGGGGCGGCCGCAGGCGCACTTCCTTTTCTGCACCACCCATACCCAGAAGGCCGTAATGGGGCTGTGTCCACGCTCTCGCCCCGGAAGCAGCCCTTCACCCACCTCATCTTTGACATGGAGGGACTTCTTGGTGGGTAGTCTGAGGCCACCGCCTCTCGTGAGGGCGGTCTTGGGTGGGCGTCGGGACTGTCGGCGGGGGGTACGTCACGGCTGGGTTGCGGCGACTGGGCGGTGTTCGAGCCAGGGACCCGCCGGCTACCGTGCATTGTGCAGGGAGCAGGCCCCAAGGTGGAGCGGCTGCCAGCAGCGCCGGCAGGCTGGGCTGGTGGCCTGTGGTCGCGGCGTCTGTGAGGCCCTAGCACCTGCTTCCGGTCGCCGTATGCGTGGGACCGGAGCACATAGGTGCGGTACTTTGGGACTACCGGGAGGGCGCGGGGCTCTGCGTCCTCTACACAGAGCGGGATGGGTCCGTACTTCTGTCCTCTCTTTTGTTACCCAGGCATGCGGCCTTGAGCGGTGCCCAGCCTTGAAGTGTTGCACCTCACACTTGAGGGCATTAGCTGTGGGTGTCTGACCGCAGACCCTGACCCAAACCAGGTATGAAGAAAAGGTACACTTGAGAGAAGGTGCTGCTTTACCGGTCCAGCAGAGTGTCCAAACTCCTGCCTCAGCATCCGGAGTATCTGGGATTACAGGACTGCGCCTCGCACGCAGCTAATTTTTGTATTTTTATTAGAAATGGGGTTTCACCATTTCTGCACACCAAGAGATGTTTGTCACTGCGGCGGCCGTGAGCAGCTCGCACTGCATTCCAGCCATTTATTATTTATTTCGTATACAATTAGCGACACAAGCTTTGAGTAAACAAGCTTTGAGAAAACACACTTGTGGATAATTGACGTGGTTAAGAGAATAGTTCTAGGAATGATTACAGCTCAGGTATTGAGGTCTAAGGTAAATACCATTGGGGGCAGTCTCCCTAGTCAACCTCCCCCAAAGAGGGCCATCTGGCTCCAAGGTTAGTTAATGGAGGTAGGGTAAACAGACTTAACTGGGAAGCCTCTATTGCCGCTAGTATTTACTCTATGACCTACTGCTGTAAGGTGAGAACCGGCCGCCTTTAGCCTGTTCAGTTATTTCAGCCGTCCAAAAATGTTTGTGACTATTCCCTATAACTTTCCCTAATATTTCCCTGTAATATTTCTGCCTCCAGCTTGAGTGAATGCCCAACATAGCCTCAGTTTTGCTGTCTGCAAAATAGCCTGGTTGATGCTGAGGGCGCACCTTGATGGAAGCATCCTACATGGTAGCGGTTCTTCACCAGGCAGGGTTTTGCCTCCCTGACAGCATCCTGTAATGGCATGTCGGGAGACATTTTGGATGTCACAGCTGGCCTGGAGGGATGGGGTCGCTGGCATTTAGTGGGGTCCTGACCAGGGATGGTACTAAACTTTCTACAGTGCACAGGAATGTCCTATGCAACCATAAGAAATTACCCACGGGGTCAACAGTGTAGAGGCACAGAAGATCTGCCAAGTGGCCTGGCTGCTAAGGGTAACCAGCACTAGAGACATCACCTGGGAGCCACTTGTAAATGTAGAAGCAGTGATTCCATTCTACCCCAGCCCAGTGAGAATCTGCATTTTAACACAAGTGCATGAGTGTTTGAGAACCTACTGTAAGGATCTGAGACATTAACAAACCCGGTCATAGCGCATGTGAACTTCACCAGCCAAGAGGAATTCAAGTAGAATTCAAAGAATAAAACCCTGTTTTAAACTCAAGACAGAATTACGCTGAGCTTTACCCAAAGCCTCAACAGAATTAACACTGGGAAACATATGTTGAAACCTCGTGTTCACCAGAGGCTTCACAGATCTGTAAACCTTCCTGCATACTCTGTGTAGACTGGTGACCTGCTTGTTTATGTATATAATTTCTTCATTCCAAACTCTGCCCATTAGGATAAAGAATTTGCATTTCACTAATTTAAAAAAAGAAAAAATCCTTCAGGTCAGAGAGGTAAAGCTACTAGCCCAAGGTCACACAGCTAGTAAGCCGAGGTGAGAAATGACTCAGGATTGATCCGATTCTAAATATAAATGATGTTGAGCTCATCTTAAATTGTGAATGTGACCTTGTTCCTGCTTATCATATTGCTGGGTAGCTCACTTGAATTTTCTTTTAAAAAGGCACACAAAAACCAGTCTCTTCATTTTATGAACACAGAGATATAAATTGATGAATTCCAAAGGAAAAATACTCCCTATAGAGGTCGCTAATTGGAGCCAACGGTGTACACAGCTACTAAATTTGAAATGAGTCATTTTCAGAAAACTTCTGGGATACGTACGTATAGATTGTAGA
The DNA here is from genome assembly GCF_008728515.1 of Papio anubis. Taxonomy (NCBI): domain Eukaryota; kingdom Metazoa; phylum Chordata; class Mammalia; order Primates; family Cercopithecidae; genus Papio; species Papio anubis. The sequence continues at coordinate 3,353,044 of NC_044997.1, forward strand.
CATGATTTTTCCTTCTTCGGTTGTCAAAAAGTTAAATTGTCGAATATATTTCTTACCTTCTAATGGAAGGTCCAGAGAACCTGTTCTGGGAGTCTCATGAATTTTAAGGCCAAACAAGATATCTCATCAAAATTAAATTTATTAAACTTCTAAATGAGCTTGATTCCTAATTCTGATTCTAAACTTGCACAAAGTAATGCCCTAAAGTGATGAATGTGACTTAAATGGCATTTACAAAGGTGGACCTCACATTGTTACCCAATTCTCTGATCTAGTCAGATAACCAAGATTTAGTGCTATTTGGAAAAATATGCCATAGCACTTTTTATTCCCTTCCCTCATTTTCTATCGATTTCCTCCTTTCCTGCCCTACCTCTTCTTTGAGGTGGTAAGGCCTTGCAAAACTTGCTTGGCAATGTACTTTTGCTTATGCCGTTCTTTCTCACAAAATGTATGAATACAAACTACAGCCTTCCAAAGTATACCACTTTAATCTACCAGATTATGCCTGTTGTCATTCTTTAGTACCTTACTTCAGTATATCTCTTGTTTGCATAACAATCTATCATCAGTTTATAATGAGTTATTCTGCAGTAGGTCTGTTTTTTGTGAATTTTGAATGCATTTTCCTAGGAAGTTGTGTTTGTTGATGTAGCCCCAATACTTGCTTACTTGGGAAAGTAAAATTACAAACAAATAGTTGCCTGAAGAATGGTTATCATTACAGAAGACGCTTGTTTAATCAGAGAATGAGGAAGTAAATGGAAATTTTACAGAAAATGTTGACCAGGAAGAAAACCAGGGCACTTTCCCATGCTTTTGACATGTATGATGCTGTTAGTTATCCTTTTTTTTTTTTTTTAAATTTTTATTTTTATTTTTAAAAAGCACCTGTGGGATTTGATTTCTCTTGACTGAGGAAACAGTCAGTTATGATTCAATTAATATTAATAACTCTAATAACTCTGGCTCTTGAATGCCATTCAGAAAAGGAGAAAAAGGGACTGAGATTAGTTATAAACTGGAACAAGATTTTGAATGAGGATGGCAAGTATTAAACTATCTCAGCAGCTGGACAGGAGGGATGATTCACTTTGTAAATAACTGAAATTAGGAGCACAAAAGGTGGTCCCGGTTTCTTTAAAAAGAGAAGACAGTTTGGTGTCGATAGCAGCTTTGTCTCATAGAATAGAGTGGGGCCAGGTAAAATTTTCTGGGTGCAACTTTTAATAAGTGAAAGATACAGATGACATTGATTCAGATGATGTATGTTATATATCATAATGTATCAAAAATGGTATTTAGGGGAGGAGGGAGGGGGGAGGGATTGCATTGGGAGTTATACCTGATGTAAATGACGAGTTGATGGGTGCAGCAGACCAACATGGCACAAGTATACATATGTAACAAACCTGCACGTTATGCACATGTACCCTACAACTTAAAGTATAATAATAATAAATAAATTTAAAAAAATGGTATTTAATACAAAGTCAATATAAAAATCATTGAAGTGTTTGACATTAATTTTGATACTAGATTCTCAAAATCTGTATGTATTTTATACATAAACAACACATCTCAGTTTGAACTAACCTCATTTGAAGTGCTCTGTAGCCTCACTTGGTGAGTGGCTATTGGCTTGGACAGCATGGATCTAGGTCTTTGTGGAGCAACCCATGATACCTGTTGATAATGGCTGTGCTGGGAGGGCCAGCCAGAGGGTGGGTATTAAGAATATTCAGAATTAGGAATTGTGGTGTATGTAAAATGTGGTATGTGTAAAATGTGTTTTATTGGAATCTAATACAATTTTCTTTAAAGTTCTTTTAAAAAATCAGAGGAAAATAAGCTATTTTCAAATTCTTAAAACATCATAAAATAATAAGGTAGATTGCAAAGAGTAAGAAGAACATTTGCAATATTGACCATAATATACTATGTCTTTATAAATCGAAATCGATGAATAATCTGTTGTTTCGGGAAACTCAAAAGATTTCTGGAAACCAAGCACAAGACGTGTACCTGTTAAGGGTCCAAAGAGATTTGGAGTAAGATGCTGTACTGTATGTTGGAGAAGCAGCATATAATTGTATACCTAGCTGCGTTTGGTTCTGTTTTCTAGTGGACCTGAACCATGCCAACTTAAAATTATTGTAATAAGTGGTTGTTTGTCTGCTACAGCTGTTTCTGTTTCTAGAATAATTGAGAAGGGCTAAGACTTAAATTGCAAAATTCTGCAGGTAAGTAGAGTTTTGTCCAGCTTGCTGCACAACTTAAATATTCAGCAGATTTCTAGGCATGCAGGTGTAAAAATACCCTTTTTCTTTTTTCTAGGTCTCCCTTTCAAATAAAAATAGTATGGTTTTATTTAGAATCTTCACATAAACTGGATACAGGCATACCTGAAATTTTGTGGATTCAGTTCCAGACCATCACAGTAAAGCAAACATTGCAATAAAGTGAGTCACACGAATTTTTTGATTTCCCAGTACACATAAGGTTAGGTTTATACTACACTGTATTCTATTAACTGTACAATAGTATTATGTCTAAAAAATGTACATACTTTAAAAATGCTTTATTGCTAGAAAAAATAAAAGTCCTAGGGATCATGTCATCCTTAGTGAATTGTAATTCTTTTGCTGGTGAAAGGTGTTGTCTTCACGTTGACTGTTGACCAGAGTAGTGGTTGCTGAAGATTGGGGTGGCTGTGGCAATTTTTAAAAATAAAACAGCGACAAAGTTTGCCACATCAATTGACTCTTCCTTTTACAAAAAACTTCTCTTTTGGCCAGATGTGGTATCTCACGCCTGTAACTCAGCACTTTGGGAGGCAGAGGCAGGTGGATCACTTGAGGTCAGTAGTTCGAGACCATTCTGGCCAACATAGTGAAGCCCTATCTCTACTGAACATACAAAAAATAAAAACAAAAACAAAAAATCCGCTCAAATATATAGACAGGCGTGGTGGCACGTGCTTGTGGTCTCAGCTACTCGGGAGGCTGAGGCAGGAGAATCACTTGAACCTGGGAGGCTGAGGTTGCAGTGAGCCGAGATTGTGCCACTGCACTCCAGCCTGGACCGCAGAGTGAGACTCTGTTAAACAAAACAAAACAAAACAAAACAACAAAACAGTGAATTGGAGTCAGTCCTCTCAAACTCCACTACTGCTGCTGCTGCTTTATCAACTAAGTTTATGTTAATATAGTGAATCTTTTGTTGTCACTTCAACAATGTTCAAGGACATCTTCACAAAGAGTAGATTTTTGTCTCCAGAAACCGCTTTCTTTTCTCATCCCTAAGAAGCAATGTCTCATCAGTTCAGGATTTCATCCTGAGATTATAGCAATTTAGTCAAATCTCCAGGTTTCACTTCCAGTTCTAGTTCTCTTCCTGTTTCCATCACATCTGCAGTTACTTCCTCCACTGAAGTCTTGAATCCCTCAAAGTCATCCATGAGGACTGGAATCAGCTTTTTACAAACTTCTGTTAATGTTGGTATTTTCATCTTTTTCCATGGATCATGAATGTTGTGAATGGCATCTGGAATGTTAAATCCTTTCCAGAAGGTTTTCCTTTTACTTTCCCTAGATGCATCAAGAGAAATCACTATCTATGGCAGCTGTAGCCTTAAGAAACTCATATCTTAAGTAGTAAGACTTGAAAGTTGAATTTACTCCTCATTCCATGAGCTGCAGAATAGACACTGTATTAGCAGGCCTAAAAACAATATGAATCTCCTAGTACATCTCCATCAGAGCTCTTGGGTGACCATGTACATTGTCAGTGGGTAGAAATATTTTGAAAGAAATTTTTGTTTTGGAGCAGGAATTGTCAATAGTGGGCTTAAGATATTCAGTAAACAGTGCTGTAAACAGGTGTACTGTCATCCAAGCTTTGCTGTTCCATTTACAAAGCCCAGGCAGAGAAGAATTAGCATCATTTTTAAGGGCACTAGGATTTTCAGAATTGTGAATGAGCGCTAGCATCAACTTAAAGTCACCATCTGCATTAACCCCTAGCACAAAAGTCTGCCTGTCCTTTGAAACTTTCAAGCCAGGCACTGACTTCTTTCTAGCTGTGAAAGTCATGGGTGGCATTTTCTTCCAATAGAAGCCTGTTTTGTCTACATTGAAAATCTGTTGTTTAGTGTGGCCACTTTCATCATTGATCCATTAGCTAGCTCTCCTGGATAACTTGCTGCCGCCTTTCCATCAGCATTTGCTGCTTCACCCTGCACTTTTATGTTATGAAGATGGCTTCTTTCCTTAAACCTCATGAACTTCTGCTAGATTCAGACTTTTCTTCTGCAACTTTCTCACATGCCTCAGCCCTCATAGAAGTGAAGAGAATTAGAGCCTTGCTCTGGATTAGGCTTTGGCTTGAGAGAATGTTGGGCTGGTTTGGTTTTCTACCCAGATCATTGAAACTTCCTCTATGTCAGCAATAAGGCTGTTTCACCCTCTTTTCATTCATGTGTTCACTGGGGTAGCACGTTTAATTTCCTTGAAGAACTTTTCCATTGCATTCACAACTTGGCTAATTGGGTGCAAGAGGTCTAGCTTTCAGCCTGTCGGTTTCTGACATGTCTTCCTCACCAAGCGTAAACATTTCTAACGTTTGATTTAAAGCGAGAGATGTGTAACTCTTCATTTGAACTGTTAGGGGCCTCTGTAGGGTTATTAATTGTCTTGATTTCAATATATTGTGATTCAGGGACTAGGGAGACCTGAGGAGAGGAAGAGAGATGGAGGTGTCTGGAGCAATCAGAACACACATAATATTTATCCATTAAGTTCTCTGACATACATGGTCGCCTTGCATGGTGCTAAAAACAGTGACAGTAGTAACCTCAAAGATCACTCAGCACAGATTGACATAATAGATGTAATAATGAAACGATTTGACATATTGAAAGAATTACCAAAATGTGACACAGCGATGTGATGTGAGACATGCTGTTAGAAAAATGGTGCTAGGCTGGGCGCGGTGGCTCAAGCCTGTAATCCCAGCACTTTGGGAGGCCGAGACGGGTGGATCACGAGGTCAGGAGATCGAGACCATCCTGGCTAATCCGGTGAAACCCCGTGTCTACTAAAAAATACAAAAAACTAGCCGGGCGAGGTGGCGGGCGCCTGTAGTCCCAGCTACTCGGGAGGCTGAGGCAGGAAAATGGCATAAACCCAGGAGGCGGAGCTTGCAGTGAGCTGAGATCCAGCCACTGCACTCCAGCCCGGGCGACAGAGCCAGACTCCGTCTCAAAAAACAAAAAAAAAAAAAAAAGAAAGAAAAATGGTGCTGAGGCAAGGCGGGATGGCTCACGTCTGTAATCCCAGCCCTTTGGGAATCTGAGGCGGGTGCATCACCTGAGGTTGGGAGCTCAAGACCATCCTGGCTAACATGGTGAAACTCCATCTCTACTAAAAATACAAAAATTAGCCAGGTATGATGGCACACCCCTGTAGTCCAAGCTCATCAGGAGGCTGAGGCAGGAGAATCACTTCAACCTGGAAGGTAGAGGTTGCAGTGAGCCGAGATTGTGCCACAGCAGTCCATCCTGGGACAGAGCAAGACTCTGTCTTACGAAGAAAAAGAAAAATGATGCTGATAGATTTTCTCGATGTAGCATTGCCAAAAACTTTCAATTTGTAAAAAACAATCTGTGAAGCACAATAAAATGAGATATTCTTATTTAGTCATGGGGTAGCAGAGCATTGTTTTTTTGAGCCAGATTTATGCTTTTCTCCTTGAAAACCTATGTGTTAGAATTTCTTTGGTCCTTTTTATCTTTGTGATTATTCACTCTACTCTGATTCTATTTCTTTGTTTTTAAACTGCTATAATTTATGTACTATTTTCTGTCATTTTTTCAGGAGTAGATGGAGACTTAAAGCATTGTAAAGGAGTAAGGTAAATTATACTTCCTAAGAAATCTGTGAATACTTGCTGGTGATTTATATGATAAGTATTTGTTAGCTATAGAGCAGGAATTTGAACTGAAAGCAATCCTTATATCGATGCTCAGGCGACTGGTCAGATCTTCTGATGAGATGTTTGAAAAGTGATTGATAGACGGTCTAGAGGTTGAAAGCACAAAACTGTTATCCTGGAATACATTAAACTTGAAAATAATGATCGTACCATCAGCTATAAGGGAATTTCAGTGATTAATAAATGCAGCATTTAATATGTTAAGAGCTTCCTTTAATAGTGTTGAAATGCTGGAGGGGGCAGCCTTAGTTTTGTGTTGCAGGTATTTGAGGTTTAAAATTGCCTTATTGGTGCTTAAACAACATTTTTCTGAAGACACTGTAATCCTAACACGTGTATTTCTCCTGTGTAAGAGCACAAAAAGGCAAACTTTGTTTTCTTTTTGGATTTTCATAGCTGGACTATCCGTGTGGTTGCTCTTTACATACCTTTTCAGCAGTGTCTGGCAGGTTGATCACCACCTTCCCTGATCCTACTGTATCCCCTGTCTCCCTTGTGTCCTTTGCTGTGATGCCAGCAGTGAGTAGCAGCTAAGGACTTGGGTGCAGCTGACCACGAGGCAAGGTGCCCACGCATGGGAGGAGGGTGGTCCCCTCTTCACAGCCATGCCTGGCAGGCAGTTTCACGGCATTGCTTGTGGCGCTTGGAGGGGCCCTTGACTCCCTTCTCTGAGTCCTGGGAGCTGGGCCAAATGATATGCCGTTTTGTGATCAGTGATGCCCGTTTGAAAAACACTGCAGATGACACAGTTGGTCAAAAGTTTGCTGTTTGATTCCCAATAGAGTGTACAGTGTGCCTATGAAGGTGAGAGCAAATGATCATGGTTGGTACATTGAAGCTTATCTGAAGCCTTCAGATAAAAGCCAAAATAAGCACCACCCTCCTTCCCACTTGTGTGAGCTGCCATGCATGTGTATGAGAACTACATGGTCCGTGAGTACTGTACTTCTGTCTGCTCTCTAGCCCAGCCCTTTCTCTCCAGCAGACCTTTCTGCCAGGATGAAAATATCCTATAATTGTACTGCACCTGGTAGAAGCCACAGCTGAAAACTGGGCTCCTGAAATGAGGCTCATGCAACTGAGGACCTGAATTTCTTATGTTATGTACTTAATTTTAAGTAGCCCCCAATGACTAGTTGCCAAAATGTGACATAGACACACAAAGTGAAGAGTGGACAGCACAACTATGGAGGAATGCATTCACTCATCCTTAATCTATTTAGAAAATAATCTGCTGGGTTATACAAAGCCTTCAAAATTAGTCTCTTCCTTTAAGGATCTTAAGAGTCCTGCTGGAATCTAAAACATAATTGGTAAAATCTGTGAATAATTGCTGGTGATTTACATTTAAGAATGTGTTAGCCACAGAGCAGGATTTTGAACTGGAATCATGTTGTGGATAGCATACTGTCAAGGATAGATGGGAGTCAAGAAGAGAAATGGATGTTCTTGACCAGGAGAAGTGGCCAAACCATAGGCATTGTTTCTAAAGCACAGAAGAGAAGGATTTTTTTTTAATCAAGCAAAGACTATGTTAAAAAAGAAAAAATATGTTGCTAATGATTTCCTTAAATTGTGGAAGTGAAGAGAGATTTGAAAACATAATAATCCTGATACATGTATTTTTTTTTCCGTGTAAGAGCATGAGAAGGAAGAGTTTGTTTTCCCCTTGGGTTTGCATAAATGGACCATCTGTGTAGCTCCTCTTTACATCTCTTTTGAACAGCGTCTGTCTGGTAGAGATTAGAAATCTCTATTTACTGTTTCTTGAAGAAATACGAGACTAGGTCTGGGCACAGTGATTCATGCCTGTAATCCCAACACTGAGGGAGGCCAAGTTGGGCGGATCACCTGAGGCCAGGAGTTCAAGACCAGCCTGGCCAACATGGCGAAACCCTGTCTCTACTGAAAATACAAAAATTAGCCAGGCATGGTGGCGTATGCCTGTAATCCCGGCTACTTGGGAGACTAAGGCAGGAGAATCACTTGAGTCTGGGAGGCAGAGGTTTTAGTGAGCTGAGATGGTGCACTCCAGCCTGGGATGTAATGCTGGAATGCTGGATTCTGTCTTTAAAAAAAAAAAAAAAAGAGAGAGAAATACTAGACTAATCTCTCTCAGGTTGAGATCAAACTGAGCTTCCACTGGTGATCTCCTTTTAGCCTATTTTAAACTGAAAATGTCACTGCATCCTGCAAGCACACACTTGGTGGTGTTTTACCTAATGACTTTTGGAAGAGTCTAGGATGGTTATTGTGACACCATCCTACATTCTGGATTTGTCTGTTTCCACATTGTATCACCTTACTTGTTCTTCTGTCCCCGGTATTTTCTCTTATCTAGAAATTATACTTAGTGCTTCAGTTGGACACAGGTCAGTTGCCTCTGTCAAGAATAGTGCTGCACCCCTTCCTCACCTTTTTAGAGATATGTTTCTATTGGGTTTATACAGGTTCAATACCTTTACACTATCCTCAGCCCTGCAGGGGAGAGTTGTCCCCAGGAAAGCTGGTGAGCTGACTCCACTCTTACGGTGGTGCATGGAACTTTTTAGTAAGAAGTCCAGAGCCTGAGAGACAAGTTAAAAGTACTGGGCAAACTGCCTGTGTGTGTAGATAGCCAGAACCCTGAAAGGAACATGCCCTGAGGAGATGTGGCTGATTGTAGGGTCTGGGGCCAGTAAAATACATGAGCACAGAGCACCTTCTCATGCCAGGATGCAGTAGGGGGGATCCCACTGGCATGATATGAACCATTTGTAATCAAAAGAATAATGACCATAAGAGAGTATAATATTCTATTTTTTTTTAAAGGAGACTCTGTCTTATGATTCTCAAAAAAGAGAGAAAAAGTGTGACTGGGAGTGACCTCTTGGACAGAAGAATGCCAGTTAATAAGTATGGACAGAATTAGCCAGGTCACCATTTTGGGATCCTGACTGTAAGTGGTTCCCACAAGCATTGCCAGTGGAAGCCAAGACCACAGAATATTATGCAGGAGACGAAGGTGCCCACAGTGCCATGCCGCAAGTCTCTGACTGATAATAGAGGCAAACGGGCCTTCAGAGAGGGCAGCTCTGGGAGTCGCGATTGACCCCTGGAGCCCAACTTATGTAGGTTTGCCAACCAGAAAGCAGCGTGTCACCTCACAGATGCTTTCTGAAGTGACCTCAGAAGTCCAGATGGACCTGAATCCATCTGGATCTCTAGGAGTTTCAGAGGGGTAGAGGAACACAGAAGGTGCCATCATATAGAAACAGCAAGACAAATCCTGAATTTTCCGCCAGCTACCTCGCCTGAGTCCTTGAATATGTTGACTATCATGGGGAAAAAGTAGGAGCTGGCTTTTCCACTTTAAGAGAGACTAAAATTCATTGGACCTTACATTGGGGAGAAATATCCAAAGAAGAGATTTTTGTCATAATTAGACAGCTGCAATGTGTGCTGATTTAGAGGTTACAGTGAAATATTGCTCATTTGCCTAGGTTTGGCAGTGGTATTATGGCTGTGTAGTAGAGTGTCATTTTTAGGAGAAACGTGCAGAGAGCTAGAGGAATGAAGAGTTACGGCATCTGTGTATTTTGTATATGGTGTCTGTGTATTTTCAAGTGTGTTGCATGCAGGTATAGGGTGTATAGATATTTCCTGTGCTACTGTTGACTCTTTATACTTGAAAAGTTAAGTGGGACAGGGAAGATTTAATCTTAAGTATGAGCCACTAAAAAGAACCACAGAAGTAGTTGGGTTCAGGAGGTTATTTAATATTTAGGTACACTGGCCCAGTCGGATTAACATCTAATGGACTGAGCTCTGAACAAAGAGTTAAGTTACCTTTAAGTATTTTGTGGGGCATGGGAGATCTGTGCATGGGGAAGCATTACAGAAGCGAGAAGCAAAGACGGTTATTCAATTAATTGAGACATGCATTACATCATTTCTTACTCCTCTAGGAAAAATACATTTTATGACTTGAGTTTATGTGTCTGAGGACCTTGCAGCTGCACAGCTAGAGAAACAAGGTCTTCACAATGCCTAGGAGACGAGGAGAGATAAGGCTCACTACCCACAGAAAAAAATGGCAGTTAATTTTTAATTTTTAAAGGACTCCAGCTCTTTGTTTTTCTCAGGGGGAATCTGGTTTTCTTACATACAACTGAGTTTCTGCTTACACATTCTTTAATTTCTTTTAATTCCTGTTCCATTCCCCCTTTGGTGCTTTTTATAACAAAGGTGTTAATTGAAAGCACCACTATTTGCCACCTCTTCGTCGAGCTGAGCTTTTTATTCTACAGGCAGTGGCTGATATTTGATTAATGCCATCAACTGCTTGGTAGTGTGTCAGGTTTCTGTTGCCTCTATAGTGCACTGATTACTCCTAATAAACAGAGGTAAAAGGCAAGGGAGGATGAGGCAGATGCCAAGAATAAACAGCAACCCACCGGTGAGGGTTCTGGATCCTCCCAAGGCTGAGAACCATCCTCCAAACAAGGAGTCCGGGGACTGTCCAGACCAAGTCTGAACTGGAACATGGGGCCCATACAGTATTTCAGAGCTGTAGAATTTCTTCCTTGTACTTTATTTCTTTACTTCCAGCAGTTAAAAGTTAAAAGTCTTTCATAACACTGGCTGGTCCTTTTATTTGCACCTTGGAGCACCACTGAGATTTTTATATTGGTTGCCTTTTTCTTTTACAATCCTTTAGCCTTTGCAGAAGTACTTCTTGGCACCTTGTAGATGCTGAAGCTGTACTGCATCATCTGGGTCCTAGTAGGGGTCCTCTTGTCCTCTTAAGAGTGGTAAGCGTAACTTGGGCATGGTCAGAGCTGAGACGGCCTGACTTTTTGAGCCTTTCACTTTAAGTTCCCGGAGCTCTGATTTCTCCTTCTCAGATGAGACTGGGAGCCTGTATCTGTTTGAACTTAACTCTTTAGAGGCAGTTAGCCTTGGTAAAGGGGGGTAGATTGGAATGTAGAGAGGAGGGGTCTCTGTCCCCTTCTGTGGTTCTTACAAAACCGGTTTTCTCTTTCTTGACACTTGACTTTTGTCTCCCTAGCATCCAGGGCAGCTGATTTTTACTTTCACGTTTGGCTCTGCAGTGCTACAATAGCCTCTGTGGCTTTCCCTTTAACTCTGTAGTTGCCAGTGCAGCTGATTTGTCTCAGTGTTAGCTGTGAGCATTCTACAATAAACTGCTAGGCAGGGCTGCATTCATTTAGCCATGAGTCAATATGAAGACTAGGTCTGAATGCCCTGGCTATCCTCCGACCCTAGTCACTACCTTAAAGCTCACCGCCAGTTTCTGTCTAGTGCCTTCAGCCAGCCATCTGACACTGAAAGAGGGCTATTCTAATTCATAGTATGTCCTCAAGTGTTGAACATCCAGTTTTATTCCATAATTACCTCTAAATGCTTTTTAAAAATTCTTTATCATGCACTCCAAAGGAGTTAGTTTCGATGCTTTCCCTCCCATTTCCTCCCTTGTGGTAAACTTTCACTCTCACTTTCATCCCGTTATAGCCTGCTGCGGCTGCAAAGCTGGTTCTATCAGCTGTTTGCAGTGTCCTATATCTGATTTTCCTACACTTGCCTTGGAGCACACAGCCTGTGCTAAGGGACCTGTGCCTTGGCACATCACGCTCTGCACTGGCCTCTCCCGAACTGTGTCTTTCACATACATCTCTTGCCCCAGGACTCCTCACAGGGTGAAACAAGCCTCTCTTGTGTCCCGGTTAAGTGTAGTTAGGCTCCCACTTTCACACACATACACACACTCCTCCTACCCCAGGTCTGAGATTCTGCTTTGAAAAAAATCCATGTAGGAAAAGCGAGAAGGAAAGGAGGTACACAGGAAAGAAGAGCCAATTCATCTCTGTGACCAGAAAAATTAATTTAAAAGTTCTTTTTGCGTATGTCACATACTGCCAAACATATACTTTTAAAAAACAGAGACAGCAATATGATGTACATAGTGATATTATTCAGTATCATCCTGGGTTTTCTCCTCTTCATTATGATTATCAGGTTTTTGTGCAAATGCATATAAACACACACATACCCCCCCCCCACACATATATGTGTATATATATTTATATCATATATATATTTATGTTATATATATATATTTGTTTTTGGAGACGGTCTTACTCTGTTGCACATGCTAGAGTGCAGTGCAGTGGCACAACCATAGCTGACTGTAGCCTCTGACTTGTGGGCTGATTCTCTCATCTCAGCCTCCCAAATAGCTGGAACCAGAGGTGCATGGCACTACACCCAGCTAACTTTTAATTTTTTTTATAGAGACAGGGTCTCCATATTATCCAAGTTGGTCTCTAACTCCTGGTCTCAAGTGCCTCCTGCCACAGTTTCCCAAGTGCCTTATATTATAGGCATGAGCCACAGCCCCGAGCTAAGATATTTTTTAACCACATTACCTACAGGATTTAAGACTCACTGTGTTGGATAGCTCAACGTAAAAGATCTGGTATTTCTTGTGAATTTATAAATCCAAATTAATAGTTATTTTTTCTCCCAAGCTAGGGACCCACCCTCCTTATGGTTGCAGGGTTCCCTGGCACACTGCATGCTAGTTAGAAAGCCCTGACACTGACCCCAGGCCCCTCCTGATATGCCTATGCCGGTTGGCCACCTACCTGTGGGTCATTTCTCTCTGGGAGCCTCCTTGTTCTCTGTGTTTGGGACAGGCTGTCACCTTCTGTCAACTGGGGTAACTTGCTCTTAAATTATCCCTTCAATCCCACCTCCACCATAATTAAAGGAGTGGGACCAGCTGTTAGCCAGCAGTTATTGGGCTAACACCCAATGTGGATGTTAAGTGGAGGGAAAGCACCCTGAAGCCCCATGGAAGGAATGGCATCGTACCATATCTGCTCATCTGTGCACCATGAAGAATGGCACTGAGGACAAGAGTCCCAAAACACGGGCATTCCCCTCTTCCCTAAGAAGGCTCAGCAGAGGGTTGTTTATGAAGGGAGGTTGAGAAGTCCCAGGAAGAATTCCTCACATTGGACTCCAGGGGTCATTTACTAGTGTTGTGATGGTCTCTGGGTATTTTTTGTCATTCAGGACTATTTGTATTAGTAATGTAACTGTTCATTTTTTTTCCCAACCTAGTAAGGTTTTGTTTTTAAACTTTATGGAGGTTAAATTGGAGTACAATAAACTGCACGTTTGAAGTGTACCAGGTGACCAGTTTTGGCATGCGGTTACCTGTGACACAATTCCCACACCCAGATGACAAATCCCCCAGAAATTTCTCATGTCCTCCGCAATCCCTGCCTTTCTCTGCCCCCATACCAAGGGAACCACTGGTCTGCTTCTGCAATTATAGGTTTCCTAGAATTTTATATAGAACCATACAGTATGTGTTCTTTTTTTAATCTGACTTCTTTCAGCACAATTTGGGATCTCATTTATGTCATTGTGTGTACCAATAGTTTTTATGCCTTTATTCTGTTGTGTGGCTGCACCATAGAATGCATATTCATTGACTTATTGACAGTCTTGGCTTCTTTCCAAGTTTTAGGTATTACAAATGAAATGGCCATGAATATCTGTTGATAAGTCTTTGTGTAAACATAGGCTTTTCTTTATTGGGTAAAGGTGTAGAACTGGACTGATTTCCTTCGGAGGATTGTATATAGTTAACATTTAAAGAAACTGCCTAAAGAGTTTTTGCTATGCGTTTCTTATTAGTGCTGTAACCAGTTGTCAAAAACAGTGGCTTTAAACAACAAATCTATTGTTGTCTTACAGTTCTGGAGGTCAGAATTTGTCTCAGTTGGTAAAAATCCAGCTGTAGGCCAGGCACAGTGGCTCACTCCTGTAATCCCAGCACTTTGGGAGGCCGAGGTGGGTGGATCACGAAGTCAGGAGATCGAGACCATGTTGGCTAACACAGTGAAACTGTGTCTCTACTAAAAAGACAAAAAACTAGCCAGGCGTGGTGGTGGGCACCTATAGCCCCAGGTACTCAGGAGGCTGAGGCAGGAGAATGGCGTGAACCCGGGAGGCGGAGCTTGCAGTGAGCCAAGGTCGCACCACTGTACTCCAGCCTGGGTTGGCAACAGAGCGAGACTCCGTCTTTAAAAAAAAAAAAAAAAAAATCCAACTGTAGGCAGGACTGCGTTCCTTTGTGGAAGCTGCGGGGAATTGGCTGTTTCCTTACTCTTCAGTTCCTAAGTGGCTGCCATTCCTAGGCTCTGACCACCATTCCTCTTTACAGCTTCTCTCTCGCTGTCCTGGCCGCCTCTTGTAAGGACCTTGTGATTATACTTGGATAATCCTGGGTCACTTCCGCGCCTCAAGGTTCTTAATTTATTTTGCAAATTTGCTATTGCCATGGAATTTAACATTCACAGGTTCTGGGAATTAGGACTTGGACATATTTGGGGGACGATTATTCTCTCTACTGCAGATTGTGTCGTCACTGAGTTGTAAAGTTCGGTTCCTTACATACTCTGGATACACGTCCTTTGGGTGTCTGTGTGTGCATGTGTGTATGTATGTATTGTAATTATTTTCCCTCAAATCTGTAGCTTGCCATTTCTTTCGTATGTGTATGTGTCTTTTAATTTTGAAGAAACCCCTTTTTTCCATATGTTCTTGCGTGGCCCATGCTTTTTGTGTTCTATGTATAAAACCTTCACATAATCCAAGCTTCCAGGATTGTTCTTCTGTTTTCTTGTAGATGTTTATGATCCTGGGGATCAAAATTTTATCCCCAACACAGATATGTATCTCCATACAGGTAGGTAAGATGTAGCAAGACTTTTTCAACCACTGCATTTTTAAGTGACTTTTTAATTTAAATAGGGGTTATCAGAAAAAAATCCTTAGACCAATTCCCATACTTACTAAATGGAATTGCTAATGCCTGTGAGTTATGCCACATGCTAATCAAGAGTTTTACTTTGCAGATGATTACACAATTAAATTATCATTACTGACCCATTTTAAGCAACCTTTTTAAAATTTTTACTGTTTTTTTCTCTATGTGTCAAATATGATAATTACAGCTACAGGAAGCAATATATCAAATGCTTTTTTTCTAAGCCCAGTAGAGCATGCTTCTCATTTGAGGCAATGTTACTGAGACTATAATTTTATGCTTAATTATTCACTTCAGGTGTTGTTCAGCTGCAGTCATGGGTTGATCTTTTTGTAAATTTAAGAAATGTTAATAAAGTGAAATGCAATTGCATATGCAGTGTTTTATATTCCTGGTCCCCTGCCTTTTGCTTTTGTATTTGAGTTTTTACAGTACAATTAGCTTTTTCCATTATTGCCTTTCCCTGCGAGTTATATGGAATACCCGTAATACGAGTAATATTCTGTTGTTGAAAAAATGTAGCCATGGCTTTACTGCAGTATCTTGGGTTGTTATCAGTTTTAATTTTTTCTGGGATTCCCATTACCGAAAAGCAAGATAAAAGATGTATTTTAACATGAGCTGTAGCTTTCCCTGTTTGACATGTGGCCCAGATAAAATGTGAATAGGTATCTACTGAAACATGAACAATGGGCAGTTTTCCAAAAGCAGGAATATGTGTTACATTCATCTGCCAGATGGAATTTGGAGATAAACCTCTAGGGTTAACTCCTGTTCCTTGATGTGGCAGATGCAGGACTTGGCAGGCAGAACAGTGTTGCACAATTTCTTTAGCTTGTTTCCATGATAGACCATATGTTTTTCTCAGGTCTGTGGCATTAAGATGGGTTAAAGAATGGAATGTTTGTGCATCAGCAAAGACCGCAGACACCAATGCATCCGCCCTTTGATTAAGTTTAGTTAAAGGGCCAGGGAGGTTAGTATGTGCTCTCATATGAATGATACGAGATAGAATGATATAGAAAGGGGAATGCCTTTGTTTTACTGCTTGCTGCAAATAATGAAATTACATTGTTCATCAGTCACGTTTTGAGTTAAGGCACATTCAATATTTTGCATGGCTTGCACTACATAGGCTGAATGAGAAATAGTGTTTACTGGCTGTTTAAAAGATTTTAACACTGTACCACAGTCATAAATTCAGCCCTTTGAGCAGAAGAAGCAAAGGCGGTTTGAAAAACTTGCTGTTGAGGTCCTGCAAATGACTTTTCCATTACTAGATAACATTTCCTTTTCTACATTCCTTTTGTCCAAATTGCCCACAATTAAAGGAAGAGCCAGAGAAATGGGGCATATTCTTTCCTACCTTAATGCAGCCATAGCCTGAGCTAAAAGAGTAGCCTTATGTATATAAGTTACCTCCAATGCCATCTCAAGCCTTAATATATTCAGCTAAATGGGCCTTCTGTTTCAGGGAAGCATTATCATATGCAAGAAGCTGTATTACAACATCCTGAGCCGTTTTATCAGTTACAACTTTATACACAATCTCTTGGAGCTAAGCAGTAAAATCAATATATGGTTCTTTAGGTCCTTGACAACAGAACCGAAAGGATTTTTTTGCCCTGTAACATTTATTCTTTCCCTTGCTTGTAAGCTCACAGAGCGCAGTTGAACAATGGCAACATCCTCGTTACTGCTTGATTCTCTAACGAACGCCAATTAGGGCCAACTCCTATTAACTGTTCAAAGGAAACAGGCACAGGTGGCTGCCCTGGTGTGTTTTCCCTTGCCTAAATTTGAGCTTCATCAGCCCACCAAGTTTTAAACTGTAAATACTGAGACGGAGTGAGAACAAATTTTGTTAAAGTATCCCAATCATGCGGTATTAACCTATTATTAAGAGCCACATTTCTCAACAAAGTTTGCACAAAAGGAGACTTTCGTCCATATTGACTAATGGCTTGCTTAAATTCTTTTAATAATTTAAAAGGAAAAGTGGCCCAATTAGCTATATTCTGACCTACTTACTGGGTTACTGGAAATTGCCATGCTTCAAGGTCTCCCTCAGCTCTAGCTTTTTGAATAGAATTTTGTATAGCACCACCAATTGCTCCAGGTTTTAATGTTGCAACTACAGGAACAGTAAGTTTTTCAGCTAATTCATTTTCTTGCTCATTAAGGGGAGAGAGAGGAGGTGGCCATTCACTTAATTCAGCAGGTAGAGCTGACAGGTTAGTAATACCTTTTTTAGTTTTCCTTTGTTTTATTTAATCTCTTCTGGTAGCTAGCTGTTCCTCACACTCAGAATCCGAAGTTAGTTTTTTACACTCATCCTCCTCTTCCTCATCTGAATCTGCCTCATCATCTGTTTGACATGGCTCAAGAGCTGCCTTTATTAGCACCCATATTGACCAAATGGAAACTGGAATTTTTGCTCCATCCTTATACGCCTTTTAAAAATACCTTCCATTTCTCTCCTGTACAACTCCGTAGTCCCTTGTTCTGGAAACTATGGGCAAAACTGTTTTACTGTACTAAAGAGTGACAGTGAATTCTGATTATTAACTTTCACTCCCCCTCTTCGTAATAAATGCCTTAAGAAATTCAGAGAAGCAGAATGTTTGCTTTCACTTTGTCCCATTGTTACCATGGTTCTTCCGGACACTCAGGTTTTGCACTGAGCTTCTATCGGTCATCCTTGGGTGTCCTCTGACAGTACATCCTATATGCTCTAGCATTCCTTAACTGGGGTCTTGTCACCACAGGTTGGGTGGCAGGAATGTTGGGGTGATCGGACCCAACACCAGGCTGTGGGGGCGACAAAGTTCAGCAGAGTCAAAGGAATGAGAAAAGACAAGTTGAGAGAGAAAGTTGGACAAGGGGATCAGCCGCTAGTGTGGAGGCTGCAAAGGCCCCGGGCTGAGCTGTGGGAGCCCACACTATTTCCCCGTGATCGAACAAAGAGACAGGTGGTAAGAATGTGGGAGTTGAAAGGAAGCAATGTATCAAGTGAATGAACTACAGCTGTGATTGTTTAGCATTTTCTTTGCAACATATAGCTACTTGAGATAATGAGAGTGTTAGAAGCAAGAAGCCAGCAAGTTTGGACACATTCGGAAGGCCACTAGAGTTTTAGACCCCGGATCCTGGGTATGTTCTAAGCCCAGTCTTGGCTTCTCTCCCAACACTCAGCTTTTGTCCCAACAACCACCAAGGGGATGTCCCAAGCCATTCATGAGGGATTTGCTACCATGATCCATACACCAGCCACCAGGCTCCACCTCCAGCACTGGAGATTACAATTCAACATGAGTTTTGGATGGGAGCAAATACACAAACTATATCATTTTGTCCCTGGCCCTTCCTAAATCTACTGCCCTTCTCACTTTGCAAAATACAGTCATGCCTTCTCAATAATCCCCCTAAATCTTAACTAATTCCAAAATTAACTCAAAAGTGCAAAGTCTTACCTGAGATAACACAAGTCCTTTCTACCTGTGAGCCTGCAAAATCAAAAACAACTTATTTACTTCTAGGATACAATGGAGGAATACTCATTGGGTAAACATTCCTATTCCATAAGGGAGAAATCACTCAAAAGATATTGGCTGCAGACCCCACACACTCTCACACCCAATAGGACAGTCATTACATTTTAAAGCTCCAAAATAATGTCCTTTGATTCCATGTCGCATTTTCAGGCCACACTGTTCCAAGAGGTGGGCTCCTAAGGCCTTGGGCAGCTCCTCCCCTTTGACTTTGCGATACGCAGCCCCCAAGCCTGCTATCACTGGCTGGAGTTGAGTGTCTACAGCTTTTACAGGATGCAAGCGATTGATGGATCTACCATTCTTGGGTAGAAGCAGAGTTTCCGCTGCCTGCCATAGAGACAAAATGTTTCCCAAGCCAATCCCATGGGGTGCCTCACTTCTAGTGAGCCACCCCCAGATCCCATGACAACAGCCTCCAGTCAGGGCCCACCTGAGGCCTCCCTTTTCCCACTGTAAAGTTTTCCTGCATCCCCATCTGCATTTGAGCTTCTGCCAGAGGTGAGTATCAGTGTCCAACTCTCTTGCTATGCAAGCTTTGAATAAACAGCCTCTTCTCCTCTTTTGAGGATGTTCTCGTTTACCTTCACACATGTACAGGATCTTTATAACTTAACTCAGTGACTCCTCATTTACCAGAATCTGTTCTTTTTTGTGGGCTTCTCCTCTCTTCCTGCAAATCTAATAATGCCTTCCTGTGACACTAGGATGCTTTGAGGAGGTAAGACTCTTCCAGTCCGTGCAAAGAGGTGGTGTGGTTTGGCCTCACTCTTCACTGCAGGCTCAGGCCAGCTCCCCTTTGCAGCCATGTGCGTGGAAGCAACTCTGAGAGTGAAGTGAAAGAGCACTGCCTACAGGATCTGGGCTCTGTGCTGTGTGCCAGGAGCATAGAGAGTAATGTTAAACAGCTCTTGCTAACAGTGACCTACCAGAACATTTTTTGCCTTAGGGTTCTAGGGATTATTAAGTAAAGTTGGCTGTATAAGAAGGTCAAAAAAATCCCAAGGCAACCCTAGATATCAGAACTAGCCATTTCAGAAGGCTGAAACCTTTCTGCTGTGAAGGGCTGGATTTCCAAGCTTATGTAGCTCAAAGCTCAGTTTTTAGGATTGTTGTGCTACTGACTGAAAGTTAGTTTTTGGAAATGAATGCTTACTTTCCAATAATTGCTTTCATAAACCTGCAGATGCTTTCACTAGAAGAAAAGGAGGATTTTATGTTAGAACACACATATATAGCAAAGATGTAAAAGTTTCAATGGTTACTCTCAAAAGAAGGTCACCAAGGACAATTGTGGTTACATGTGTAATGATTCTAGCCTAGAAAATTGTTTTTTCTTGATTTTCGTTTAAGAGAGATGACCCAATTAATCTTCGAATGTAGTATGTTCCATTAAATTGTCAATGTTTTTATTCCAAGATTCATGTTTCTTTAAAAGAACTAGTGTATCAGGGTATGTCTTCATAAGCACTTTACGCTGGCCGTGTCCGTGAGAATGCTGTGCATAACTTTCATTGAATTGTACATCTGATTTGATCCAGACCTAATTAACTATGATTGAGAACTCCAATTTATTGGAATTATTTACTGCAATTAACTTGAGAAAGAGTGGGGTATATTTAAAGGTACTTACTTTTAAATCTTGTTTTCATTACAAACACATTAAGGTAAGTCTGATTTGGGAGTAACAAAAGGAAATAGGAAAAGAAATGTAGCTAAGTCATAATGGGGTATAATACAAAGGAAAGTAAGGACTGGGATGAATGTCATCATAGATAGCTTATTCTTTAATTTGTACTAACTTGTACATTTGTATATGTATAACTAAACACTTCTTAGTTAAGATTAATACATTTTTAAAATCACAACTGAGTACACATTCAAATCACTGAGAGAGCTCTGTAAAACATGCATTGCTGGGCCCCACCCCAGTTTTTGATTCTGTAGATCTGGTGTGGGGCTTACTGTTGGGTCATGAAGACTCTGCCCTTATAAATGGACCCTTTCATAATCAAAATAGGGGTTATGGAATTGGGAGCAGTCGCTGTGTTCCTCTGCAGCCCTGGGAATTCGTTAAGAAGTGTTTGTGAAGCTAGTTTAATGTGTCTAGCAGGTGTGATGTATTGGTGAATTCCAAATAATTTGTAATTGTTGTTTTGTTTGCTTATTTTTCTTTTTTTTTTGGCGGGGGGGTCAATAGTCTCACTCTGTCGTTCATACTGGAGTGCAGTGGTGCAATCTCGGATCACTTGCCACATCTACCTACTGGGTTCAAGCGGTTCTCCTGCCTCAGCCTATGAGTAGGTGGGATTATAGGTGCCCACCACCACGCCAGGCTGATTTTTGTATTTTTGGTAGAGATGGGTTACATCATGTTGATTGCACTGTTCTCCAATTCCTCACTTCAGGTGTCTCCCCGCCTTGGCCTCCCAGTGTGTGAACCACCATGCCTGGCGTGTGTTTTTTTGTTTTTTTTAAGCAAAATATTTGGTAGGCACTTTAGTTTCTCAAGTTCAACAGGTATTTGCTGTGATTGGAGCATTGGTGTTAAGGGAGACAGCAGATCTTGTCAATTACACATAACTCAGAGTTAACAAACACATTCCCTAATGACTCCATATGTTGATGCCTAGAGGCAACCCTGGGCCAAGCACTCAGCACAACACAGATTATTTCACTCCATGGACGCAACCACCTAGAAGGTGTGTGGCATGACTACGTCATTAGGATTCCATTTTAGAGGCGTGCAAGCCAAGGCACAGGAGGCTTATAAGACATGCAGTATGACTAGGATCCTAATTTTATAGGTGCTTTACCCAAGGCTCCTAGCTTCTAGAGTTTCCAGCTAGAAAGCTGCAGAGCTGGGGTTTCCCGCAAGGCCACTGAGCTTTAGGGTGCCTGACTTCATTCCCTGGCCTGTCTGCTGTCTCTCACACCTAGAGCATCTTGCCCCCCACCACCACCATTTTAAGGCCATCCCCCTCTCCAGACCAGCAGCTTTTTATTAAATACAGTTCTCTAACAGACACAGTATGTCAGACAGGCTAAGCAACTTGTCCCAGCATGTGCAGCTGAGCTGGGAGTTTTCTGCTGGACTCTTGGGTCTGCAAAGACCTACGTCTTGTTTGAACGGGGGGTAGGAGCAAAATCCCATATATGTTAATGTTAGTTTGTTCTCACACTGCTATACATAACTTCCCTGAGACTGGATACTCTGTAGAGGAAAGAGGTGTAATAGAGTCACAGTTCCACATTGCTGGGGAGGCCTCAGGAAACTTCCAGTCATGGCAGAAGGGGAAGCAGGCACTTTTTGCAAGGCAGCAGGAGAAAGAGGGGCAAAGGAGGAACTTGCAAACACTTACAAAACCATCAGGTCTCCTGAGAACTCACTATCATGAGAACAGCATAGGGGAAACCACCCCAGTGACCCAGTCATCTCTCTCGCTCCACACATGGGGATTACAGTTTGAGATGAGATTTATGTGGGGACACAACCAAACTGTATCACCATATATGTGCCTTAATGACAGTCGGCTTAAGGTGTTTCACCTTAAATAACTCAGAGTTATAAAATTGAACATAGGTCTCCATTTGCATGGTAAGCAGATACAGCTTCCTGAGAGAGCAGTGGGGGAGAAACTTTCACTTTTTATATCTTTGTTGGATAAAACATCGACCACAGTATCTCAGGGTAGACTTAGCATTTAACGTATGTTTTCAATTATAAAAGATGTTACTTGATTTGTTGCAGTTACCCAACCTTTGCCTTAGAAACGTGAGGCCATCAGCCTAGGCTTCCTCCAGGCCCAGCGTTTCATAACAATTGAATTTATTTAAGCCTCAATGCCTCCCATGAGCCCCCAGGAACTCTGACTGCCTCTAAAGCTGAAAACAGCCACCAGCCTTTGGGCCTCAGCCTGGGGCGCCCTGTAGCTTATTCAGAGCTTTCCCCACCTCCCCATGCTGCACTTGCAGCTGCTACAGAAGCTGCTGTCAACATGCCACACAGACTGCAGCTGTGGGGAGGGGTGTGCTCACAGTCACAAGGGATATTTTCTAACTCACCTAAGGAAGGTAGTAGTGTATATGGCCCTAGCATGTTAAAAATTACATGACCTTTCCTAGTAAAAAGGACACTGAAGCAATGTTAAAAGCTGTAAGCTTGTTAGTAAGCTTGTTAGTACGCAGGGAAGAATATGCATCTGATGGCTAGTGCAACTGTTTTATGCTCCTTTATTTTATTTAAGCATTTTTCCTTTCACAACTCTGTCCCTTTAAGTGTGCCATCATCAACAGCTATAGTCATCGTTTGATCTGAGGAGTTTAATTACTTGTTTAGATTCTTTCTTATTCCATGGTTTTAGGATGATTTTATCTAAATGGTGAGGAAAAGTGTCTGTCTGCACCGTCCCCTACAGATTTATAATCCCACAGTCCTGTATCTTTTAAATTAAAAGCTCCATGATATTGTAAGCTTTAAATAAACACTGTTGAAAGCATTTTTAGAGGATACAGCTGTTTTTCTGCCTTTGTCCACACTCCTTTCTTCCTGCTTGCACACTCGCCTTAGCCACGGTTCCGTGGAGCACCTCCTTCGTCCTGCCTGGCCTCTGTTCCTTCGCTTGGCTTTTCACACCCGATGGTGGTGTCTCACTTGTTTGATGTCTGCAGTTTCCTTTTGTTAGTCTTCCTCTCTGAACTACTAGAACAAACACTCGAGAAGTAGAATGTACTGCCTCATTGTCAATCCATCCATCTCCTGGCCCTGAGAGCCTTGGCTCTTTTTCCCTACCACAGAGAAGAAGGAGATAAAAGGAGCACTGCTGCCTGGGCAACCCTCCCTTTGAGGAGGCTTTTCACTGCTCAGCTTTTGAGAAGGAGGGTGGGCCAGCCCTTCTTTCTGTTCCACAGCTTCTATAGGGAGACCGAGTGTAGGTTGGGATCCAGGAAGCTTTGAGTTACTCAAATTGTTACTCAAACTTCAACTTGTAGAAACTAGCCGAGAACTTTTCTGAGAGTTCTGTCTTTTGTACTCCCCTAAAAGGTTTTGACCCCTCCATTCAGGGATTGCGCCTTCGCAATCTCCAGTATCCAGAATGGTGGAGATTCTGAGGTTGGGTGTGTTTTACAGTAATCTTAATAAAATACAGCTTATGGCCAGGCCCAGTGGCTCATTCTGTAACCCCAACACTGTGAGTCCTATTTTGGAGGATCACTTGAGCCCATGAGCTTGAGACCAGCTTGAGCCACAGGCCAAGGCTCCTATATCTACAAACAATAAAAAACAAATAAAATACACCTCATGGTAGAAAAGCAAGGAGAAAAATATTATAGTGCTGACAATGAGGTGGCACCTGATACGCAGCTATGGGTGAATTTGCCAAGAAAAGCAAAGAAAGAATAGAGGAGGGCTTTTCTTGAAGATGGTAGCAGTCAAAGCCAGGGCATCCATCAGGAGGCAGAGAGCCCAGGAAAGAGGACCACAGAGAGGGTCAGTGCTCAGGGGAAGGAAGGAGGACGACAGTGCAGGGCAAGGGATAACCCAAAAGCCCAAGGAGGAGATCTGTCCACAACAACCAGCCTCTCCCTGTCCACAGGGCAGACTGGGCCCAGCCTTGGCCCCATCCCAAGAGGAGAAGCTAGTTTCCCAGGCAAGTTCAGTGAGCCTTGGGACCAGGAGAGAAGAGTGCACAAAGGCAAAGTCCACATCATGGCAGCCAAAGCAATCAACAAGCCCAGACCTCTGAGTAAAAGGCGGCACAAGTTGTAGCTGACACTGCAGGTGCTGCCAAGAGGTGCAGTTTTTGATGCTGAAGGGACAGGGTGCAGGGCCCCGCAGAAAACTTCTTTTCTCAGGATGGCAGCACTCTGCCCTTGGTTCATTCAGGAATTTTGCAAATAGGTGGTGGATATGGTTGCCTGCCCAGACCCTGTGTCTGTACAGATGACTGTCACCTTCTGTGAGAAAGATGCAGGAGACAAAGCACAGGGAGCCCTACCTGAGCAGTGGCTCACAAAACATCTTCCCGGCCTCCTCTAGGTGCAACACAGTGAATCACACCCTGTGGTGGAGGCAGCCCTCTCCATGCCTTTCTGAGAGTAGCAGATATTTTGGAATTAAAACCTGCCTTAACTCATTTCCCCCCCACCTCCTTGACAGAATCTCACTCTGTTACCTAGCCTGAAGTGCAGTGGCACAATCGCAGCTCACTGCAATCTCCCAGGTTAAAGTGATTCTTCCTGCCTCAGCCTCCTAAGTAGCTGGGATTACCAACACATGCCAGGACATCCAGCTAGTTGTTTTGTATTTTTAATACAGATGGGGTTTTGTCTTGTTGCCCAGACTGGTCTTATACTACTGAGCTCAGGCAATTCACCTGCCTCGGCCTGCGAAAGTGCTGGGTTTATAGACATGAGCCACTGCCCCTAGCCTGATACTCTTTTAATAGCAATTCATACCCTGCCAACTTTCAAGATGCATCGAGACAGTTACATGCCTATGTGCATGTAAGCATGTGAACGTACATAGGAGTATGAAGACTTATATGCCTCTTGGATACACACAGCCCTCTCAGTGCATACACATTACTTCCCTCAGTATGTCCTGGGTCTCCCAGATACTATCTTACAGGAAAAAAAGTAGTATTTAGGGATGATTATTATATTTTTTCATGTCATTGTGGGACCGTTAAAGGCCATTGAGATCACCTGCTCTTTTCAGGACTTATTGTTGGGTCCAGCTGTACATATTCAGGGTCGACTACATCCTGCTAATGCTGCTCCACGCCCCGTGGGAAGGCTTCAGTGCTCAATCTAGAACAGGTGGTCAGTCTCCTAACTGAATTTGAATCCCGATTTTTTTCAGATGCGTCCGTGTGTCTTCTTTTTAAATCAGGTGTGAACAGGGCTATTCCCAGCCTCTCGGGTTCAGGCACTGCCTCTGTGCCACTGCAGACTGGAAGACAAGGGCTCTGGCCAGGCCTGGGAACAACCTTCTGCCTTCACTGGAGCCTTGGGGGGATTGTCACCAGGCAACATTCAGCTCCATGGAGCTTAACTGGTTTTGAAATTCTACTTGGTAGGCATTCCTCTGTGTTGAAGCATTTTCTTTTTTCGTGAATAATGCCTCCTAGCAGGTCAGTTAGTTGGTTCTTCAGTAAAGTAATCTTTCTAGGCCCACACTGGAGACAGTAAGAGTGGGGAAGACAGCTAGTGTGTAAGAAGCGTGCTCTAGGAGGCTGGCACTGGAATGTTACTTATGTGCCCTGAAGTATTCATTCTGTAAAGTAGGATTATTTCGCTGTAGTGGCATCCTCAGTAGTATTCTTATAGGTAATATGAGTGCAATTGATGTTATGTGTATATTAAATATACATACAGAAAAAACACATGAATAGAAATGGGTGTGAGCTGGTACTAGTTATTATATTGTACGCAGTATAATGTAGCTTATATTATTGGTACTGGTATTATTAACACCTGTTCACCTTGTGTAAACATGAGGGAAGGCCTCACCTGCAAGTCCACTGTGTTTCTGAGGCTATGCTCCGATTAAGTGCCGAGCTGGGAGTTAATTCTCAGGTCAACTTTCACCGTCCTTTGACACAGCCTGTGTGTAAAATATTCTGCTTTCACCTGGGAGCTTCATAGCAGCATCCTGGCCAGGTATGGTGGGGACTCATCCCACTGGGCAGTGGAAATGTCCTTAATAGTACTGGGCCATGCAGTGGACATTGTCAGTTGATGCTGGCTTTCATGTTGGGTATACCAAGTAATGACACCTTGTGCTATCGGATGGAATTGACCATTCCAAGAATATATTTACATTCAAATATGTACGTTTAAACAGAAAACACAATCATACAGATTTCATTTTTCTCCTGAGTTCCGCATTTCCAGATCACAACTCCAGAGATAATTCTTGCAGCCTTTAGAAGAGACTGCCCACAGTACAATTTAGTGAGAATGATCTGCACTCCTTTCTTTCTACTGTTCACTTAGGTCTCCAGGACAGCCTTTGTTCATGGAATGCGACCTACACAGTGTATGTTTTTGCTGACTGGATATAAACTTACTGTTGTATGCACTCTAAAAATCTCTATATCCTTATTTTTCTGCACATATTGATTGACTGTACTCAGCGGTGTTTCAAGAAATATGTGATCACTATGACAGGAAATACAGGTGGGATATACAGTCCCTGGTTATGGGTAAGATGGCATTAGAGGTGGCACAGATACACATCTTGCAGCTCCTGATGCTCAAAGAGGAACTGGTAGAAGAAAACCAAATGAAGTTAAAGGGAAGTGTTCCCCACAGCTGTGCTTATGTCAGGTGCTGTTGCCTCACTGTTTGCAGGACTGTTTGTGAATATTGGCAGTAGGTTTTGTAACTCAGCTCTAAAGTCTAGTGCAGGGCATACTTTGTTTGTCCTCTTTTCTTCAGTCTCAAAACCAAGCCTCTCCTCGGTGCTTCTGAGGATGCTGTGATTCAGTTTTCTCTTTAAGGGCTTCTTAAATTGATGTGCATTAGTTTCAGTGATTTCTGGGTTCCAAAAACATTTGAGTATTGTTTATATTAGTATCTATAAAGTTTATGTTAATGACAGAATGGCTTCAAAGTTTAACTTAAATAGATGGTTTTGCATTTTTGTTTTCAAAATCTGATATATGATTAATATTTCAGCAACTATTCAAACTTAGCAAATTGATAAGCAACTAAATCTCCCTAAAGAAGCTTCATTTAAAAAAAGTAAAAAGCCCAATTCATTTTTACCCTGTGTGTTTGTATCCCCTTGAAGCCATTTCTGTACTTGTATCCAGTTTTCTTCTGAAAGGAAAGACAGCATTGTTCCCTTCAGGCTTCTTAACTTTTAACTGACGTCAATCAGAATGGACTTTCTTGTTGCTTCTTATTCGAGAATGGTCTAGATTACAGACCTAGAAAATAGACTGTTTGAAGATTCTGCTGAGATAACAGGATGAATACTCTGTCTTTACAATTCCTGGTGCCAGGGGAGAAAAAAAATTGCAGTTATGTGAGTAATCTTGGATTTGAAATTGTATTAATATGAAGCATACATACTTTTGAAATTTATGTTATTTATATTTATACATATGTCCAAACGTGTGGATTGACTATTCTTGGGAAGCACACACACACATGCAAACACACGCTCTTTGTAATCACTCTGTCTGCATCTGCTGCAAATGGCAGTGTTTGTGAATCTCAGGCATGGGTATGAGAACCATGATACTCAGTTCTCTGCCTCTAGTGTCTTTCTGCACCATTTGCACATAAAGTTACTCTGACAAGTCTTGGTGAAACAGAACCAGACAGTTACTATATAAAAATTTAATTGTGGTAGGAAACACACACACAGACATACACTAAAATTTAAAATATTAAACTAAAAACTAAAATTTACCATCTTACCTGTTTTTAAGTGTACACATCCATAGTATTAGGTCTGCTCACATTGCTATACAATGGGCTTCCAGAACTTTTTCACCTTGTAAATCTGAAATTCTGTGCTCATTGAACAAGTCCCCATTTCTCCCTGCCCTTAGGTCCTGACAACCACCATTCTACTTTCTATTTCTAAGATTTTTACTACTCTCAGTACCTCAAATAAGAATTATATAGTATTTGTCTTTTGGCTGGGGGTGGTCACTCACGCCTGTAATCCCACACTTTGGGAGGCCAAGGCAGGTGGATGACCTGAGGTCAGGAGTTCCAGGCCAGGCTGACCAACATGGTGAAACCTCATCTCTACTAAAAATACAAAAATTAGCCCGGCATGGTGGCAGGCCGCCTGTAATCCCAGCTACTCTCAGGCTGAGGCAGGAGAATCACTTAAACCTGGGAGATAGAGGTTGTAGTGAGCCCAGATGGCGCCATTGCATTCTAGCCTGGGCAACAGAGCAAGGTGCCATCTCTCTCTTATTTGATTGGCTCATTTCACTTAGCATAATGCCTTCAAGTTTCATCCATGTTAGAGCATGTAATAAGGCTTTCTTTCTTTTTAAGGCTGAACAATATTTCATGGTATGTTAGACCACATTTTGTTTATTCATAGTTCATTTGTTGAGGGCCATTTGGGTTGCTTCCACTCCTTGGCTGTTCTTGTAATAATGCTTATATGAATACGAGTGTACAAATATCTGTTTGAGTACCTGCTTTCTGTTCTGTTGAGATATACTCAGAAGTGGAATTGCTGGATGAGATGACAATATTATTTTTAATTTTTTGAGTGATCACCATATTGTTTTCCATAGTTGTTAAACCATTGCATATTCTGATTAACAATCTATAAGGGTTCAAATTTTTCCACTTTCTCATCAAAACTTGTTATTTTCTAGATTTTTTTGATAGTACTCGTCCTAATGGGTGTGAGTTAATCTCTTATGATTTTGATTTGCATATCTGATGATTGGGGATGATGAGAATCTTTTCATTTGCTTTTTGGCCATTTCTGCATTGCCTTTGGAGAAAGGTCTGCACACATCTTTGTTTTTAATTTTTGTTTTTTTATTCTTATGTTGTAGGAGTTCCTAACTATTCTGGATGTTAAGCTCTTTCAGAGAATTATGATCATTTTCTGCCTTTCTGGTTGCCTTTTCGCTTAGTTGTCACCTTTAGTGTGCATAAGTTTTTGATTAGATGAATTTGACAAATGTCATCTCATTTGTCTAATTTTTCCCTTGTTACCTGTGCTTTTGGTGTCATAGCCAAGAAGGAGTTGCCAAATCCAATTTCATGAAGCTTTGACCCACATTTTTTTCTAGCCGTTTTAGTTTTAGGTCTTACATTCAAGACTTTAATCCATATTGAGCTAATTTTTGTATATGGTGTTAGAGTGCAGTTTCATTCTTTTGCAGGTGGATATCCAGTTTTCCCAAGCACTATTTCTTGAAGAAACTTATCTTTTCTCCATTGAATAGTCTTGACTGGCTTGTTGACAAATATGTGACAATTTGTTTCTGGGCTGTCTCTTCTATTCTATTAGTATTTAGGCCGGTACTGCACTGTTTTGATGAATGCAGCTTTGTAATATGGTTGGAAATCAGGATGTGTGAGACCCCCAATTTTGTCCTTTTTCAAGATTGTTGTGGCTATTTGGGATCCCCTGAAATTTCATATGTATTTTAGGATGTTTTTCTCTATTTCTGCCCAAAATGCCATTGGGATTTTGATAGTGATGGCATTGAATCTGTAGGATTGCTTTTCACGCTATGAATATCTTAGCAATGTTAAGCCTTCCCATCCGTGAGCATAAGCTTTCAATTTATCTGTCTTTCTTTCTGTAGTGTTTTGTACTTTCAGTGAACAGGTCCTTCATCTTTATTTCTAGGTATCCTATTCTTTGGATACTATTATAAATGGGATTTTTTGTAATTTTCTGTTCAAGTTGTTCATTACTAGTATATTAAAATGCAACAGATTTTTGTTTGATTTGTATTCTACAACTTTGCTGAATTGATTTATTGGTTCTAACACTTTTTTTTTTAAATGTGTTGAATTTTAGTGTTTTCTATATATAAGATCGTGTAATCTGTGAGCAAATATGCAAATATAATTTTTTTTCTTTCCAGTTTGGATGCCTTTTATTGTGTTTTCTTGCCTGATTGCCTGATTCAGGCGAGTATCCTTGTCTTACTCCTGAACTTAGAAGGAAAGCATCAGTGTTTGTTAAGTATATTAGCTGTGAACTTCTCATAGATGGCCTTTAATATGTTGAGGTAACCTTTTTTTTTTTTTTTTTGGACATGGAATCTTCCTCTGCTGTCCAGGCTGGAGTGCAGTGGCCTGATCTTGGCTCACGACAACTTCTGCCTCATAGGTTTAAGTTATTTTCCTGCCTCATCAATTTGAGTATTTTCATCATGAAAGAGTGTTGAATTTTTCAAATGCTCTTCCTTTCTTCATCGAGGGTTTTTTTTTGGTTTCTTATTCTGTAAATGTGGTTTCATACGTTCAGCTATATTTGTATTCCAGGAGTAAATTTCATTTGTTCATGTATATGATCCTTTTAATTTGCTATGGAATGTTTGCTAATATTTTACTTAGATTTTAAACTCTATATTCATTAGGGATATTGATCTACATTTTCCTTTTTGTATAGTGTTTTACATGTTTGGTAGAATTCTCCAGTGATGCCATCCAGTGCTTTTCTTTGTGGGGAGGTTTTCTTTTATTACTGATTCAGTCTCCTTACTACTTACAGGTCTGTTCAGATTTTCCGTATCTTCATTTTTTCCCACTTTTCAAAATCATCAGAAATTCTCTGTCTTCATGATTCAGTTTTGGTAGATTGTTTGTTTCTAGGAATTCTTTATTTCTTTTAGGTTATCCTATTTGTTGTCAAAGGATATGCCCACAAATAGTATTATCCTTTAATTATTTTTGTGGCATTGGTTATAGTGTGGGGTTTAGCATTTCTGATGTTAGTCATATGAATTTTTTTCTTTGTTACTGTAGCTAAGGTTTGTCCATAAAGGTATTCTGTGACTCAGTGTTTCTTCTGACTTAATATACAAAACACTTAAGATGCATGAGGCATGCATGTGTCTTATTTCTTCCATATCTACCCAAACCTTTCACATGGTTTGCCTTCTATACTTTTTATTCTATATTCTAAGATATATTTGAAGTATATTCTACTGCAATTCTTTAAAAAAAAATGATGTTTTATCTAACTAGCCTGGTAGTTTGGGTGGGTGCTAGTGAATTTGCTTTATGGAATCTGTTGGGTGATCTCATCAACGTAGTGTCTTCATTTGGCTTTCTAAGTGAGCAGGTATCAGATTAAGTGAGGTGCTAATCATAGAAACTCACAGAAAATGAACAGCTACCAAGGAGCTACGTTTTCAAAGATAGTTTAGTCCTACAGAACTTATCTAGATGGCTCTCCTATTTTTTAAACTACTTTTTGAACTCTTTCAGGTGACAGGGTTAAAGGAAGTATTTAATTTTGTGTTGACAAATCCTGTTTTTTTGGCATACAATTAGTATGTGTGCGTGTGTGTGTGTGTGCATGCGGGTATACTTATTTTAATTTTTCCTAGCTGCATGGTTGTGAGTAGGGACTTATGAATGATATTGAAAGTCTGTCTTTGAAAATGATCATATCTGTGTGCCATATACACAATTAGCTGTGCTTTGACAGAGCAGAACATGCAGAAGACTTGAAGAGTATAAAGAAATGCACAAGGTAGTACTGGAGAGGAGAAACTTAAAATCACGTTGGAATGCTGGCTCACATGATGTGCCAGCAACAGTGGTTGGATGATATGCCGCTTTGATATTCTGAAATGAATTAGGCAGCCTAAGACAAAATGATTAGAAATAATACTTAACCTGAAGAGAAAGCAAACCGGAGGAGGGCGATATTGGACTTGATGTGTAGAGCAGAAAGACAGGCTGTGACTAATTCTGATCTGGAAATGTGTTCTTCCTTAGGGAATCAGCCCCCTGATTATGGTGCAGAGTTGTGTCCTTGCCTTGATCATGGTATAGAAGTACGTTTTTTGCTCTAATTATGATTTTGCTCTGGCCAAGGTATAGGAGGGCTCTTTGCCTTGGTCAGTCTAGCCACTAAGAAGACAAGGTGGAACTAATAGACTTGAAAGACGAGGCAGAATGGCCCTGATGCACTTGCACATCATCTGCCTATTTGCTCCCTAATCACGTTTCTGGAAGGCCCTCTCTATAAAAAGGTGGATGGGGCCTATGATGTCCTCAATAGGAAATCATTTTGAGCAGTTAATTCTTTAGGCAGTTCCTACATGGCTTCATGGGTCATTGTAAACTGTCAGTCTTCCAAGACTGAAATTATTTTATTTTAAGAAAATAAACTCTCTTTTTAAATTGTGGTGCAAATCTTTGGGGAAAAAACACACATGGTGCATTTCTTGTGAGTTCTAGGTATTTTAAAAATCAGAACCATATTACAACTGGAAATGTAAGTCACATTACTTAAAAAAAAATCTTCACTTGGGATATCAGAAAATCTTATTCAAAATTTAGCCCGTGCTGATTACCCTCCGTTGAATCTTGAACAAACCCTTTCAGTAATGAATTCTTTGGGATAGTTAAATTCCTTGCAGCAGCAAGGTACCATCTTGAAGCAGGGAGCAGCCCTCTGCAGAGACCTGCCTTGACCTTGGACTTCCCAGCCTCCAGAGGTGTGAGAAATACATTTCTGTTCTTTACAAATTTTCTGCTCCTAGATATTTTGTTACAGCAGCACAAGCAGACTAAGACCTGAGGCATTTCTGTAAAACAACCTTGGAGTGTGTGTGTATTCACATCTGGCCTAGTGAGTGGCTCCTAGCAGGCACTTGTGTCATTTCCTAACCCAGAAGGATCCAGTCCTCACTCTGAATCCCACCTTGAGGAGTTAGTAAGGTTGTTCTCCATCCCTGCTCCGTTTTGTTGAAAAGCACACACCAGTTGTGATATGGACACGATGCACATGACGTGGGCTCTGGTCCTCTTTCTACCTAAGCCGTATCTTCCTCTTGTAAGTAAGCCTTCCTCCTCAGGGCTTACTTAGGTAATTATGGTTGTTTCCATCCTTCTACTTTTTTTTTTTTCTTTTTTTTTCTTTTACATTAAGTTCTAGGGTAGATGGGCAGAACGTGCAGGTTTGTTACAAAGGTATACGTGTACCATATTGGTTTGCTGCACCATCAACTTGTCATTTACATTAGATATTTCTCCTAACGCTATCCCTCCCCCATCCTCCCACGCTATCGATGCCCCATCCTCCCACCCCTCGACAGGCCCCAGTGTGTGATATTTCCCACCCTGTGTCTGTGTTCCAGTTGTTCAGCTCCCACTTATGAGTGAGAACATGGTGTTTGGTTTTCTGTTCCTGTGTTAGTGTGCTGCGAATGATGGTTTCCAGCTTCATCCGTGTCCCTGCAAAGGACACGAACTCATCTTTCTTTTTATGACTGCATAGTATTCCATGGTGTCTATGTGCCACATTTTCTTAATCCAGTCTATCATTGATGGACATTTGGGTTGGTTCCAAGTCTTTGCTGTTGTGAATAGTGCTGCAATTAGATTCATAATCCTTTGGGTATGTACCCAGTAATGGGATCACTGGGTTAAATGGTATTTCTAGTTTTAGATTCTTGAGGAATTGCCGCATTGTCTTTCACAATGATTGAACTAATTTACACTCGCACCAATAGTGTAAAAGTGTTCCTATTTCTCCACATCCTCTCCAGCATCTGTTGTTTCCTGACTTTTTAATGATCGCCATTCTAACTGGCATGAGATGATATCTCATCGTGGTTTTGATTTGCATTTCTGTGATGACCAGTGGTGATGAGCATTTTTTTCATGTGTCTGTTGTCTCCATAAATATCTTCTTTTGAGAAATGTCTGTTCATATCCTTTACCCACTTTTTGAGGGGGTTGTTTGTTTTTTTTCTTGTAAATTTGTTTGAGTTCTTTGTAGATTATGGATATTAGCCCTTTGTCAGATGGGTAGATTGCAAACATTTTCTCCCATTGTGTAGGCTGCCTGTTCAGTCTGTTGATAGTTTATTTTGCTGTGCAGAAGCTCTTTAGTTTATTTAGATCCTGTTTGTCTATTTTGGCTTTTGTTGCCATTGCTTTGGTTTTTTAGTCATGAAGTCTTTGCCCATTTGTATGTCCTGAATGGTATTGCCTAGGTGTTCTTCTAGAGTTTTTATGGTTTAAGTCTTCAATCCATCTTGAGTTAATTTTTGTATAACGTGTAAGGAAGGGATCCAGTTTCAGCTTTCTACATATGGCTAGCCAGTTTTCCCAGCACCATTTATTAAATAGGGAATGCTTCCCCAATTTTTGTTTTTGTCAGGTTTGTCAAAGATCAGATGGTGGTAGATCTGTGGTGTCATTTCTGAGACCTCTGTTCTGTTCCATTGATCTATATATCTGTTTTGGCACCAGCCATTCTGTTTTGGTTACTGCCTTGTAGTATAGTTTGAAGTCAGGTAGCGTGATACCTCTGGCTTCCTTCTTTTTGCTTAGGATTGTCTTGGCTATGCGAGCTCTTTTATGGGTTCATAAGAACTTTAAAGTAGTTTTTTCCAATTCTGTGAAGAAAATCAGTGGTAGCTCGATGGGGATAGCATTTAATCTATAAATTACCTTGGGCAGTATTGCCATTTTCATGGTATTGATTCTTCCTAACCATGATCATGGAATGTTCTTCCATTTGTTTGTGTCCTCTTTTATTTCATTGAGTAGTTGTTTGTAGTTCTCCTTGAAGAGGACTTTCACATCCCTTGTAAGTTCCTAGGTATTTTATTCTTTTTGTAGTAATTGTGAGTGGGAGTTCACCCATGATTCGGCTCTTTGTCTGTATTGGTGTATAGAAATGCTTGTGAGTGTTGCACATTGATTTTGTATCCTGAGACTTTGCTGAATTTGCTAATCAGCTTAAGGAGATTTTGGGCTGAGACAATGGGGTTTTCTAAATATACAATCATATCATCTGCAAACAGATACAATTTGACTTCCTGTTTTCCTAATTGAATACCCCTTATTTTCTTACTGTTGCCTGATTGCCCTGGCGGAAACTTCCACCACTATGTTGAATAGGAGTGGTGAGAGAGGACGTCCTTGTCTTGTGCCAGTTTTCAAAGGGAATGCTTCCAGTTTTTGCCCATTTAATATGATATTGGCTGTGGGTTTGTCATAATAGCTATTACTTTGAGATACGTTCCATTGATACCTAGTTTATTGAGAGTTTTTAGCATGAAGTGTGGTTGAATTTTGTTGAAGGCCTTTTCTGCATCTATTGAGGTAATCATGTAATTTTTGTTGTTGGTTCTGGTTATGTGATGGATTACATTTATTGATTTGTGTATGTTGAACCAACCTTGCATCCCAGGGATGAAGCCGACTTGATCATGGTGGATAAGCTTTTTGATGTGCTGCTGGATTTGGTTTGCCAGTGTTTTATTGAGGATTTTTGCATTGGTGTTTATCAGGGATATTAGTCTAAAATTCCCTTTTTTTTGGTGTGTTTCTTCCAGGCCTTGGTTGGAATAGTTACAGAAAAAATGGTACCAGTTCCTCTTTGTACCTCTGCTAGAATTCAGCTGTGAATCTGTCTGCTCCTGGACTTTTTTTTGGTTGGTAGGCCATTAATTATTGCCTCAATTTCAGAGTGTGTTGTTAGTCTTGTCAGAGATTTAACTTCTTCATTGTTTAGTCTTGGGAGGGTGTATGTATCCAGGAATTTATCCGTTTCTTCTAGATTTTCTAGCTGATTTGCATAGAGGTGTATATAGCATTCTCTGATGGTATTTGTATTTCTGTGCGATGGGTAGTGATATCTCCTTTACGTTTTTTTTTATTGCATCTATTTGATTGTTCTCTCTTTTCTTCTTTATTAGGTTTGCTAGTGGTCTATCAATTCTGTTGATCTTTTCAAAAAACCAGCTCCTAGATTCATTAATTTTTTGAAGGGTTTTATTTTTGTGTGTCTATTTCCTACAGTTCTCCTCTGATCTTAGTTATTTCTTGCCTTCTGATAGCTTTTGAATTTGTTTGCTGTTGCTTTTCTAGTTCTTTTAATTGTGATGTTAGAGTGTCAATTTTAGATCTTTCTTGCTTTCTCCTATGGGCATTTAGTGCTATAAAGTTCCCTCTACCCACTGCTTTACATGTGTCCAAGAGATTCTGGTATGTCTTTGCTCTCATTGGTTTTAAAGAACATCTTTATTTCTGACTTCATTTCGTTATTTACCCAGTAGTCATTCAGGAGCAGGTTGTTCAATTTCCCTGTAGTTGTGCGATTTTGAGTGAGTTTTTTAAATCCTGAGTTTGAATTTGATTGCACTATGGTCTGAGAGACATTTTATTGTCATTTCTGCTCTTTTACATTTGCTGAGGAATGCTTTTTTTTACTTCCAATTATGTGGTTAATTTTAGAATAAGTGTGATGTGGTGCTGAGAGGAATGTATATTCTGTTGATTTGGGGTGGAGAGTTCTGTAGATGTCTATTAGGTCTTCTTGGTGCAAAGCTGAGTTCAAGTCCTGGTAATCCTTGTTAATCTTCTATCTTGTTGATCTGTCTGATATTGACAGTGGGTTGTTAATGTCTCCCACCATCAATGTATGTGAGTCTAAGACCTTTGTAGGTCTGTAAGGGCTGGCTTTATGAATCCTGAGTGTTCCTGTGTTGGGTGCATATGTATTCAGGATAGTTAGCTCTTTTTGTAAAATTGATCCCTTTACCATTATGTAATGACCTTCTTTGTCTGTATTGATCTTTGTTTGTTTAATGTCTATTTTATAAGAGATGAGGACTACAACCCCTGCTTTCTTTTTGCTTTCCGTTTGCTTGGTAGATCTCCCTCTATTACTTTATTTTGAGCCTATGTGTGTTCTGCACGTGAGATGGGTCTCCTGAGTATACAGTTCACTGATGGGTCTTGACTCTTTCTTCAGTTTGCCAGTCTGTTTCATTTAATTGTTGAATTTAGCCCATTTACATTTAAGGTTAATATCGTTATATGTGAATTTGATCCGTCATTATGACGTTAGCTGGTTATTTTGCCTGTTAATTGATGCATTTTCTTCATCGTGTTAATGGTCTTTACAATTTGGCATGTTTTTACAGTGGCTGGTACCGGTTGTTCCTCTCTGTGTTTAGGGCTTTCTTCAGCAGCTCTTACGAAGAAGGCCTGATGGTGAGAAAATCTCTTAACATTTCCTTGTCTGTAAAGGATTTTATTTTTCCTTCACTTACAAAGCTTAGTTTGGCTGGATATGAAATTCTGGGTTGAAAATTCTTTTCTTCAAGAATGTTGAATATTGGCCCTCACTCTCTTCTGGCTGGTAGGGTTTCTGCCATGAGATGCACTGTAGTCTGCTTCCCTTTGTGTGTAACCTGACCTTTCTGTCTGGCTACCCTTAACATTTTTTCCTTCATTTCAACCTTGGTGAATCTGACAATTACGTGTCTTGGGGTTGCTCTGTTAGAGAAGTATCTCTGTGGTGTTCTCTGTATTTCCTGAATTTGAATGTTGGCCTGCCTTGCTAGGATGGGGAAGTTTTCCTGGATAATATCCTGAAGAGTAGTTTCTAAACTGGTTCCACTCTCCCTGTCACTTTCAGTTGCACCAGTCACAAATGTAGATTTGGTCTTTTCACATTGGAGGCTTTGTTCATTGTTTCTCACTCTTTTCTCGAATCTTGTCTTCTCACTTTATTTCGCTAATTTGTTCTTTAATCACTGATATCCTTTCTTCTACTTAATCCAATTGGCTATTGAAGCTAGTGTGTGTGTCATGAAGTTCTCATGCTATGGTTTTCAGCTCCATCATTTCTAGTCTTCTCTACATTGTTTATTCTAGTTAGCCATTTGTCTAACCTTTCTTCAAGGTTTTTAGCTTCCTTGTGGTGGGTTAGCACACGCTTCTTTAGCTTGGAGAAGTTTATTACTAACCTTCTGAAGCCTACTTCTGTCAACTAGTCAAACTCATTCTCCATCTAGTTTTGTTTCCTTACAGGTGAGGAGCTGCGATCCTTTGGAGAAGAGGCACTCTGGTTTTTGGAATTTTCATCTTTTCTGCTGTGGTTTCTCCCATGGTTTTGGTTGTATCTACCTTTGGTCTTTGATGTTGGTACCTAGAGATGGGTTTTAGTGTGGATGTCCTTTTTGTTGATGTCGATGCTATTCCTTTTCATTGGTTACTTTTCCTTCTAACAGTCAGGCCCCTCAGCTGCAGGTCTGTTGGAGTTTGCTGTAGGTCAACTCCAGAACCTGTTTGCCTGGGTATCACCAGCGGTGGCTTCAGAACAGCAAATATTGTTGCCTGATCCTTCCTCTGGAAGCTTCATCCCAGAGGGGCAACTGCCTGTATGAGGTGACTGTTGGCCCCAACTGGGAGATGTCTCCCAGTCAGGCTACATCCGGGTCAGGGACCCACTTGAGGAGGAGGTCTGTTCATTCTCAGAGCTTGAACGCCATGCTGGGACAACCACTGCTCTCTTGAGAGCTGTCAGACAGGGACGTTTAAGTCTGCGAAGGCTGTCTGCCTTTTGTTCAGCTATACCCAGCCCACAGAGTTGGAACCCAGAGAGGCA
Source organism: Papio anubis (assembly GCF_008728515.1). Lineage (NCBI taxonomy): Eukaryota > Metazoa > Chordata > Mammalia > Primates > Cercopithecidae > Papio > Papio anubis. The sequence goes on from NC_044997.1 coordinate 3,391,535, forward strand.
GTAGGCTTGCTGAGCTGTGGTGGGCTCCCCTCAGTTCCAGCTTCCTGGCTGCTTTTTTGCCTTTTTTCTTTTTAATTTTTTTCTTAGTTTATTTTCTTACACCATTGTCTTCCTAACTGTAAACAGATACACCCCCATCCTTTCCATTAGGAACATCTGGCAGGAAGGCACTCATCCTCTGAAGTCAGCTAACAACTTACCTGCCTTTCTTCTGAATTCTTATGCATATAGTGCTGAGTGAGTGCTTGGGAGGACACAGAAGAAAGGTCTCTTTCCTAATGGAGTGTGTCATCCATTTGGGGAGAGGGCGCAGGTATATCTACAGTGTCCAAGTGAAAACCCATGATAGGGGGGCGGAGCAAGATGGCCCAATAGGAACAGCTCCAGTCTCCAACTCCCAGCGCGAGTGACACAGAAGACAGGTGATTTCTGCATTTTTAACTGAGGTACTGGGTTTGTCTCACTAGGGAGTGCCTGATGATCAGTGCTGGTCAGCTGCTGCAGCCCGACCAGCGAGGGAGATGAAGCAGGCGAGGCATGCGCCTCACCTGGGAGGAAGCCTGGAGGAATCCCTTTCCCTAGCCAGAGACTGAGACACACAACACCTGGAAATCAAGGTGACTCCCACCCCAATACTACGCTCTACCAAAGATCTTAGCAAATGGGCACATCAGGAGACTATATCCCACACCTGGCCAGGAGGGTCCCACGCCCACAGAGCCTCCCTCATTGCTAGCACAGCAGTCTGCAATCTCGTGGCAAAGGCAGCGAGGCTGGGGGAGAGCATGCATGTTACTGAGGCTTAAGTAGATAAACAAAACAGCTGGGAAGCTGGAACTGGGTGGAGCTCACAGCAGCTCAAGAGGTCCTGCCTGTCTCTGTAGCCTCACCTCTAGGGACAGGGCACAGCTCAACAGCTGGCAACAACAAAAAGCAGCTGAAACCTCTGCAGGCATAGCTTGACTCTGTCTGACCCAGCTTTGGAAGTGAGCAGTGGATCTCCCAACACAGAGGTTGAGATCTGAGAACGGACAGACTACCTGCTGAAGTGGGACCCTGACCCCTGAGTAGCCTAACTGGGAGACATCCCCCCCTAGGGGCAGACCGACACCCCATACCTCACATGGTGGAGTACACCCCTGAAAGGAAGCTTCCATAGCAACAATCAGACAGGTACACTCACTGTTCAACAATATTCTGTCTTCTATAGCCTCTGCTGCTGATACCCAGGCAAACAGGGTCTGGAGTAGACCTCAAGCAATCTCCAACAGACCTACAGCTGAGGGTCCTGACTGTTAGAAGGAAAACTAACAAACAGGAAGGACACCCACACCAAAACCCCATCAGTACGTCCCCATCATCAAAGACCAGAGGCAGATAAAACCACAAAGATGGGGAAAAAGCAGTGCAGAAAAGCTAGAAATTCAAAAAATAAGAGCGCATTGCCACCTGCAAAGGAATGCAGCTCATCACCAGCAACGGATTAGAGCTGGACGGAGAATGACTTTGAGGAGATGAGAGAAAAAGGCGCCAGCCAGTCCATCAAACTTCTCAGAGCTAAAGGAGGAATTATGTACCCAGCGCACAGAAACTAAAAATCTTGAAAAAAAAGTGGAAGAATTGATAACTAGAATAATTAATGCAGAGAAGGCCATAAACAAAGGGACAGAGATGAAAACCATGACGGAGAAGCGTGAGCAAATGCGCAAGCCAGTAACGATTTCGATCAACTGGAAGAAAGAGTATCAGCGTTGGGGATCAAATAGATAAGAAATAGGCGAAGAAAACCTGAAAAGAAAAATGAACTCACGGCAACTTCAAGAGAGTGGGATTATGTAAAAGACAAATCGTCGATTAGGGTGCCCTGAAAGTGAAAATTGGAACCAAGTTGGAAAACACTCTTCAGGATATCATCCAGGAGAACTTCCCAACCTAGTAGGGCAGGCCAACATTCAAATCAGGAAATACAGAAGGAAGCATACAAAGATACTCCTCGAGAAAGAGGAAACAACTCAAGACACATAATTGCCAGATTCACCAAAGTTGAAATGAAGGAAAAATCTTAAAGGGCAGCCAGAGAGAAGGGTCGGGTTACCCACAAAGGAAACCCATCAGACTAACAACAGATCTCCGGCAGAAACTCTCAAGCCAAGAAGAGTGGGGGCCAATATTCAACATTCTTAAAGAAAAGAATTTTCAACCAAATTTCATATCCAGCCAAACTCGTTTCATAAGTGGGAGAAATAAAATCCTTTACAGATAAGCAAATGCTTGAGATTTGTCACCACCAAGGCCTGCCTTACAAGAACCCTGAAGGGAAGCACTAAACATGGAAAGGAACAACCAGTACCAGCCATTGCAAAAGATGCCAAAATGTAAAGACCATTTTAGGCTAGGAAGAAACTGCATCAATAGCGAGCAAAATAACCAGTTAATATCATAATAGCGGGATCAAGTTCACACATAACAATCACTTTTTTTTTTTTTTTTTTTGAGGCGGAGTCACCGGCTCTGTCGCCAGGCTGGAGTGCAGTGGCGGATCTCCAGCTCATTGCAAGCTCCGCCTCGGGTTCCACGCCATTCTCAGCCTCAGCCTCCCGAGTAGCTGGGACTACGAAGCCCGCCACCTAAACCGGCTGGTTTTGTATTTCTTAATAGAGCGGGGTTTCCCCGCCGTGTTAGCCAGGATGGTCTCGATCTCTGACCTTGTGATCCGCCCGTCGGCCTCCCAAAGTGCTGGTTACAGGCTTGAGCCACAGCCCGACCACACATAATCTTAACCTTAAATGTAAATGGACTAAATGCTCCAATTAAAGGCCACAGACTGGCAAACTGGATAAAGAGTCCAAGACCCATCGGTTTGCTGAATTCAGAACCCATCTCATGCAGTAGCATACATAGACTGAAAATAAAGGGATGGAGGAAGGTCTACCAAGCAAATGGAGAACAAAAAGCAAGGGGTTCCAATACTAGTCTCTGATAAAACAGACTTTAAACCGTAAAGATCAAAAAAAGAGACAAAGGCCATTACATAATGCTAAAGGAATCAATTCAACAGGAGGAGCTAACTATCCTAAATATATATGCACCCAATACAGGAGCACCCAGATTCATAAACAAGTCCTTAGAGACTTACAAAGAAGACTTAGACTCCCCATACAATAATAATGGGAGACTTCAACTACCTCACTGTCAACATTAGACAGATCAAGGACAGAAAGTTAACAAGGATATCCAGGGTGGAACTCATCTGCAGCAAGCAGACCCAGCCAGACATCTACAGAACTCCTCACCCCAAATCAACCAGAGATGTGTACATTCTACCAGCACCACATCACACTTACTCCAAAATGGACCACATAATTTGAAGTAAAGCACTCCTCAGCAAATGTAGAAAGAACAGAAATTATAACAAACTGTGGTACGTGCAATCAAACTAAGAACTCAGAACTAAGAAACTCAGTCAAACCCTCCAACTACATGGAACTGAATAACCTGCTCCTGAATGACTACTGGGTCCATAACTTGAAATGAAGGCAGAAATAAAAGTGTTCTTTGAAACCAGTGTGAACAAGGATACAACATACCAGAATGGGACACATTTCACAAAAGCAATTGTGTAGAGGAAATTTATAGCACTAAATGCACACAAGAAGCAGGAAAGATCTAAAATTGACCTCTAACATCACAATTAAAAATTAGAAGCAAAACAGAAAAACACATTCAAAAGGTAGCAGAGGCAAAATAAACTAAGATCAGAGCAGAACTGAAGAGAATGAGACACAAAAACCCTCAAAAATCAATGAATCCAGGAGTTGGTTTTTGAACAGATCAACAAAATTGACAGACCCATGTAAGCAGAACTAATAAAGAAGAAAAGAGAAAGAATCAAATAAGAAGCATAATAAAAGCAAGTAAAAGGGATATCACCACCAGCATACAGAAATACAAACTACCATCAGAGAATACTATAAACACCTCTACATAGAATAAACTAGAAAATCTGGAAGAAACAGATAATTCCTGGACACTTACACTCTTCCAAGACTATCCAGGAAGAGTTGAATCCCTAGAAGGACCAAGAGCAGGCTCTAGAAATTGAGGCAATAATTAATAGCCTACCAACCAAAAAGTCAGGACCAGATGGATTCACAGCTGAATTCTACCAGAGGTACAAGGAGGAGCTGGTACCATTCCTTCTCTGAAACTATTCCAATCAATAGAAAATGTAGAGAATCTCTAACTCATTTTATAGAGGTAACATCATCCTGATACCAAAGCCTGGCAGAGACACAACAAAAGAATTTTAGACCAATATCCTGATGAACATCGATGCAAAATCCTCTATAAAATACTGGCAGACCCGGATTCAGCAGCACATCAAAAGCTTATCCACCATGATCAAGTGGGCTTGATCAGCCTGGGAGAATACAAGGCTGGTTCAACATTAAAATCAATAAACATAATCCAGCATATAGAAAACAGAACCAAAGACAAGAACCACATGATCATCTCAATAGATGAAAGGCGCGACAAAATTCAACGGCCCCTTCATGCTAAGCGCTCAATAAATTAGGTGATGATGGAGCGTGCCTCAAAATCATAAGAGCTATTTATGACAAAACCCGATAATATACATATTGAATGGGCACAAACTGGAAAAATTCCCTTTGAAAACTGTACAAGACAGGGATGCCCTCTCTCCTGCCACTCCTATTCAACATAGTGTTGGAAGTTCTGGCTAGAGCAATCAGGCAAGAAAATCAAGGGTATTCAGTTAGGAAAAAGAAAGAAGTCAAATTGTTCCTGTTTGCAGATGACATGATTGTATATTTAGAAAACCCCATTGTCTCAGCCCAAAATCTCCTTGGCACATTAAGCAGCTTCAGCAAAGTCTCAGGATGCAAAATTAATGCAAAAATCACAAGCATTAAGTATGCACACCAGTAACAGAAAAACAGAGAGCCAAATCAGGAATGAACTTCCATTTCTGGTAGCTAAAGGAAAATGAAACACCTAGGAATCCAACACTAGGGATGTAAAGAACCTCTTCAAGGAGAACTACAAACCACTGTTCAGTGAAATAAAGAGGGCTGAAACAAATGGAAGAACATACATACTCATGGATAGGAAAAGAATCAATGCTCGTGAAATGGCCATACTGCCCAAAGGTAATTTATAGATTCAATGCCATCCCCATCAAGCTACCAATGACCTTCTTCACACAATTGGAAAAAAACTGCTTTAAAGTTCATAGGAACCAAAAGAGCCCGCATTGCCAAGACGATCTAAGTCATGGAAACAAGCTGGGGCATAAAATTCTGACTTCAGAAACTATACTACAAAGTTACAGTAAGCAAAGAAACAGCATGGTACTGGGTACCAAAACAGAGATATAGACCAATGGAGACAGAACAGAGTCCTCAGAGAAATAATACCACACATCTACAGCTATCTGATCTTTTGACAAAACTGAGAGAAAGAAATGGGAAAAGGATTCCCAATTTAATAAAGGGTGCTGGGAAAATTGGCTAATACATAAGTAAACTGAAACTGGAACCTTTCCCTTTATCATATACAAAAATTAATTCAGATGGATTAGAGACTTAAATGTTAGACCTAATACCATAAAGCCTAGAAAACCTAGGTAATACCATTCAGGACATAGGCAGGCAAAGGACTTCATGTCTAAAACACAAAAACAATGACAGCAAAAGCCAAAATTGACAAATGGGATCTCGGTAAACTAAAGAGCTTCTGCACAGCAAAAGAAACTACCATCAGAGTGAACAGGCAACCTCAGGAATGGGAGAAAATTTTGCAATCTACTCATCTGACAAGAGGGCTAATATCAGAACCTACAAAGTCAAACAAATTTACAAGAAAAAAACACTTCCATTGAAAGTGGGCAAAGGACATGAACAGACACTTCCTGAAAGAAGATATTCATACAGCCAACAGACACATGAAAAATGCTCATCATCACTGGCCATCAAATCCAAACCAAAACCAAAATGAGATACCATCTCACACCAATTAGAGCGGCGATCATTAAAAAGGAAACAACAGGTGCTGGAGAGAATGTGGAGAAATAGGAACACTTTTACACTGTTGGTGGGATTGTAACTAGTTCAACCATTATGGAAAACAGTATATATGGCGTTCCTCGAGTCTAGAACTAAAGTACCATATGACCCAGCCATCCCATTACTGGTATACCCAAGGATTATAAATCATGCTGCTATAAAAGACACATACACCTAACATTGCGGCACTATTCTAATAGCAAAGACTTGGAATCAGCAAATGTCCATCAGTGACAGACTGGATTAAGAAAATGTGGCACATATACCATGGGATACTATGCAGCCATAAAAAGGATTTTGTGTCCTTTGTAGGGACATGGATGCAGCGAGGAAACCATCATTCTTAGAAACTATCACAGAACAGAAAACCAAACACCACATGTTCTCACTCATAGGTCGCGAGAACTGAACAATGAATCACTTGGACTCCTGAAGGGAATATCACACACTGGGGCCTATCATGGGGGTGGGGGGAGAGTTGCATTGGGGTTGCCACCTGATGTAAATGAGTTGATGAGTGCTGATGAGTTGATAGATTGCAGCACGCCAATATGGCACTGGTATATATAACAAATCTACTTGCGTTATGCACATGTACCTAGAACTTAAAGTAGAATTAAAAAAAAAATAAATAAAAAAAAGTAGAAACGTAGATATCGTTACATAGCAAAATAGAAATTCAGGAAAAGAGTTGCCAAAGGGTTATAGAATTAAGTAAAGCTAGGTATTCTTGAAGCAGTGGCCAGCTACCAGGGTGAGGTTGACCTTGGGGGAGTCCACAAGAACGTAAGAGATATGGATGACGAAGCCATTTCAAAGGAAAACAGCATGTGTGATTCCAGACAACCAGTATGCAGCGTGACCAGGCTCTCATGACTCTAGGCTTCAGAGAATTGTGGCTCTATGAGTTGACTGTCTTATTCCCCAGCTATATTTGCTTTCTGGATAGGGAGAACCATTGGGATTTTTAGAAGGAGGTGAAAGGAGCTGGGCGTCCTCGGCCGAGATGAAACTCCCTGAACTGAGTACAAACACATCCCATCCTCCCATCCCACCACATACCATCATATGTCTCTCAAACTCCCTGAGCCCAGTACAAACACCACCTGGAAAGTCTCCGATAAGGGGACAGCGTTCAAGGTTACTGACCGGAGCCAAAAGAATTTCTTTGTTCCCCCCTGCAACTTTGAGGGCTATAAAGCAAGCAGCTACGCGTGTTGGGCCCTCTTGTATACTGTGGAATGGAGGGACCAAGTTCGAACTTGTAGTAAAGATCCTTGCAGCAGCTTTGACACTGTGGACTCTGGTGGTCTTCTTTGGGGATCAAACGGTCTGGGCATAACAGAGGCATGTCCGAATGCAACCTGCACTTGGAGAGAATCCTCTGGGTTTGTGGCACATAGTGCCTGCAGCCTAGAAGAGATGGGCTAGAGGAAGGCCAGGGTGATGGTTAAAGACATGCACCCCCCTTGACTGGGCCATGAGGTGCCCAGACGGAACATTCTTTGGAGTGTGTGTGTGAGGGTTTTTCTGGAGGAGATTAGCATTTGAATTAATGGATTCAGTAAAGGAAATTTTCCTTCCCAGTGTGTGTCATGAAACACATCATTTTTCACATCACGGAGTTTGTCACTAGAAGAATGAAAGGATGGTCTTAAGTAGGGAAAATATCCCTTCAGGATAAAAAAACCACAATCATGATATGCTTTTTTTTCCACTGGAGACAGAGTCTTGTTCTGTTGTCCAGGCTGCAGTACAGTGGTGCTTTCATAGTTCACTGCAACCTCAAACTGCTGGGCTGAAGCAGTCCTTTCACCTAAGCCTCTGGCGTGGCTAGGACTGCAAGTACATGCAACCATACCCAGATAAGGTTTTCTTTCTTTCTTTCTTTGTAGCGACAGAGTCTTGATATATTGCCCAGTCTGGTCTCAAAACTCCTACTTCAAGTAATCCTCGTTCCTCTGCCTCCCAAAGTGCTGGAATTACAGACATGAGCCACCACAATGGGCCTTTTTTTTTTTTTAATTACACAGATTACACTTGCTTCACACAACATAAAAATGTATAGCATTAAAATTGGAAGCCCTTCTACCTCCCACTCCCTGGAGGTAACCGTTACTCAGTGTTTAACTATCAGGGTACCTCATTTCAGCCCTTTTCTTATGATGCCTCTGTGTTTGTGTGTAGACACACAGGCACACAGAGATATGCTCGCCTACACTTACCTACATCCTACATGCACCTTTATGGAATGAGACTGCTGACATAATTCACCAAGATGCAAAGCAAGTACATATAGATTAATGGGACAGAAATTCCAACTGTCTTAATTAAATTGTTAGTCAGTTATTTTTTTGAAGTAGGTCTAACGAAAGCGAGGACATCTTTTTCCTAGGCTCTTAAGTGAATTATCACTGTGGCTCCCTGAAATACTGGACATCCCCTGGGATAGGAAGTCACTTGGAGCATTTCCTGCCTGGGAGCACTTACAAGGTTGCCTTAGTCCGTGCAGTGCTTACATGATTCTTGTGTCAAGGACAACTTCCAGAAAACCAAGGAGGTGCCCCAAGCAAGCAAGCTGTGTTGCTTTGCTTTGTCCTCGTTAGTGATGGAGGTATTGTGCCGTGCACACCTTACAGTACTGTAGATTTTCATATGTCCACATTGACACAGTCATATCTCTTGTTCTATCTCCTATGCCAGTAGCTTCAGGACCAGCTGTTACCTTTAGGAACGAGAAAGCACCCAGGTGAGCTTCCAGGCCAGGAAGGAAGACAGCAGAATTATAACCTTTGGTTTATAGGCTGCTCTGATAATTCATTACTTTCTAAGTCTGGGCAGCGGGCCTTAGTGGTGAGGGGCAGTATAACACCTAGGTGGCAGGAGCCCCACAGAGAAGAGGGACCCATTTGTGTACATGTCACAAACTGTGTCTCCACCTGCCTGTCATTCCTTGCCTCCCGTTGGCCAGATTTCTCAACGTGGTGCTGGGGCTATGTCAGGTAGATCTATCTACCCAGGGTGTTGGGGGCTTCGAGTCTCATTAGGATGCACAGTGCCTTGGAACCCCGGAACACATTCTCTGTGCCATGTTCAGGAAACATGCACCTGAAGGGTATTCATGCCCCTTCTCCTTGTTGGTATCCACTACGGTCGTGTTGGCTCATAAGCATCGAGGACTCACTGCATGTCATGCTCTCAGTGCTTTCACTCATGGGGGTGTGTGTCAGCCTCCTGCCATGGCTAAGAAGCAGACACTCTTAGCACAGGGAATGGCAAGGAGGGCTGCAGAGGTCAAGTTACTTGCCCGAAAACTTGCAGCCTCTGATTATGGAAGCTGGCCTCAAACCCAGGTGGGTAATGAAGACTCCAAAGCTGCTAGCCGTGGCACTCTACTGCCCCAGATGATGTGGCAGTGACCTTCTGTTGAGGTAGACAACATCAGAGTACAAAGGAGAGAAAATGTGTTCTGACTCGGTCCACAGAGCTGAGCCCTTAAAGGCCATATATAACCCACGTGGAGAAGTCCCCAGTGCTCGGGGACTCTGCCTGGCCCAGCTCCACTTCTGCTGGTGGTCTTGATTTTGGGCGCTCAGCTGATTCTCAGTCGCTGGAGAGGCTCTGCAGGCAAAGCTGGACCTCAGGGATTTTTACTTACGCAGATTGTACTCTTTAGATAACAACACAATTAAAGAACACACACAACAAGCGAAAAGGAAAATTGTATGCTGATAGTCATGGTAACGCATTCAATGTACGCTGTATTTCTTTTCCGTTTAATAAATTGAATTAGCCCCATGTTCAGGAGAAGTTGTGATCGTAGGGAGGGTGAAGCCCATTTGCCAGTCAAATGTAAGTGATGAGCCTTTAAAATTCTTAACCCCCTTTTCCTTTAAAATATCAGCTTATTCCATGATGTATATGGATGTTGTTTCTCTTTTCTGAATATAATAGCTTTCACAGGCAGCTGATTGCCTTGTTATTTAGTAAATTGTAATGACATCCTAGACTAAGGAAAATAAGATACGGATCTTTGTTTTTGATCATCCTAGATATTACCTCACTGGGCAGGTGGAGATGTTTCTCAAGGAATTACAATTTCTGTTTTTTCCTTTGTTTGTTTGACATAGAATCTTACTCCGTTACCAAGGCTGGAGTGTAGTGGTCAGTCACGGCTTACTGCAGTCTTGACCTCCTGGGCTCAAGTGATCCCCCCACCTCACCCTCCCGAGTAGCTGACACTACAAGCGTATGCCACCATGCCTAGCTATTTTTTTTTTGTTTTCTGTAGAGACATGGCTTTACTATATTGCCCAGGCTGGTCTGAAACTCCTGGACTCAAGTGATCCTCCTGTTGCAGCCTCCCACAGTGCTAGGATTATGGAAATGAGCCACCACACCTGGCCCAGTTTCTATTTTTAAATGTGTGGTGGTTCTCCATAAGAAAATGAGTGAGAGAAATCGTTACCACAAGGACCTCTCGACTGAAAGGAGAGGAAATGAGTAGATAAATGACCGCAATGGGTTGAATCAAGTCACTTCCCCTCCGGGAGGCGTGTGCCCACAGCATAGGACCACAGTGTGAAGGTGCACAGACAGATTTTGAGGGGTGTTAGGTGCCAGCACTCTTTGCACACTGCAGTCAAGATGAGGGAATGGGGAGGGCGGTGCCTGGCTGGTGAACAGCTGGCTGTGGAGCACTGCCAGCTTGCCCGCTCACAGCCTCTTGGCACTAGTAATGGAAATGGTTGCACAAGGCAACCAATGAGAGATACTTTGAATTTTCCATCTGCCACACAGAGAAGGTGAGAGAGGCTTGCAAATGTAATAGCATCCGGTCCTATTGTTACTTGGGCATGGAAAGTTGAGGTTTTCCTTTTGATTGAGTTCTGTGAAGTCAGCATGAATTGGCCTTCGGTTCCCTGCCTCCAGACCCTATTCTGCCTCAGTACGATGTCCCTAGAGTTGTCAAATCCATAGAGACAGAAAACAGAAGTGTGATTACCAGGGGCTGGGGGAGGGGGATGGAGGTTTTAGCATTTCATGGGGACAGAGTTTCACTTTGGGGAGAGGAACAAGTTCTGGACATGGATGGTGGTGATGGCTGTACAACAATGTGAATGTACCAAATGCCACAGAATTGTACACTGAGAAATCATTAAAACAGTAAATTGTATATTGTAGGTGTTTTACCACATACAACAATAGTTATTCTTTTTCAAATGGCAAGAAGCCATTCAAGGATTTTGGAGTTGTGTTTTGGAAAGCTCCTGTGCAGATGAGGTAGAAAGCCTGTGGTGAGTAGACACAAATGTGGGTTTTCACATAAGTGTTTGGATAAGTGCATCTCCCCTAGCTCCAACAGGATCACACACCCCATCAGGGAAGAGAGCTGTCTCTCGTGCCCCCCAAGCACCTGGGTCCTGAGGACTTAGGCCCAGTGTCATGGGCAAGTTTGAGTGGGGTCAGGAGCGCCTTGCACCATGCCTGCTCTCCTGAAGCGGTTTCTGCACCACTTCTGCACGGTGGACCTTTCATCTCCATGGCATAGTCGACACAAGAATACAGGGAAATTCTCACTTTCTCCTTTCTAGAGGATTCCTTAGAGGGTAGACTGTAAGAGCAAGACTTTAATATTTCAGATTATTGACAGCGACAACATCAACAGAAACTTATTGCCTTATTGTTGAATGAATAAGGCAAAATGAATCCATTTTTCATGTGAGTTATTTAAAAGAAGCATACTTTTCTATTCTTATTTGTGAAGGATTTGAAAACTGAAACTCTTTCCCAGTCTTTATATCATTTGCACTTTTATGTTGGTCTTGTGTAGAGGAGAAGCTGGTACCTTAGAAAGAATTCACAGCAATAAAAATGGTAGGATAAGCTAAAAAAAAATAATTGGCTGGGTACAGTGGCTCTTCCTGTGAGCTCAGTACTTTGAGAAGCTAAGGCAAGAGGATTGCTTAAGGAAGAAGTTTGAGATCAGCTTAGGCAATAAAGGAAGACTTTGTCTCTACAAAACATAAAAAAAATTACCGGGCATGGTGGCATGCACCTATAGTCCCAGCTATTTGGGAGGCTGAGTCTGGTGAATCATTTGAGCTCAGAAGGTTGAGGCTGCTATGATTGCTCAACTCTACCCCAGCCTACATCACAGAACAAGACCCTGTCTCAAAACAATAATAATAATCTGTATTTAAGTTTTAAAATTAATAGCACTAAAGTACTTTAACAAAATTTTCTTTATGCATTGTGTTTTAGAAAGAGCCATGTGTTTAAATGTCCTCCATTATTTTTTAAAATGTTGATTTAAAATTGTGTGATACAGTAACTTTAAAATCTTGTTTTAAATTCAGGTTGTTTTGGTACTCAGCTTTAATGACTATATATATCCAGAGAGAAGTTCATGCTTGCCCAATTTTTTTGTTTGTTTTTTTTTGTTCTTTTTTTTGAGATGGAGTCTGGCTTTGTTGCCCACGCTGGAGTGTAATGGTGCAATGTAGGCTCACTGCAACCTCCACTTCTGGGTTCAAGCGATTCTCTTGCTTCAGAATCCCAAGTAACTGGGATTACAGGATGCGCTACTACAAATGCTTGGCTATTTTTAAAAAAATTAGAGCCTTTCTTTTATCTCATCTACCAGTTGTATTAAGGTTAAAATTGAAGTTTAGCTCATAAATATAGTCTTCTGTGATACTGATCAGTAGTTGTTGCCAACTAATGAAGTGGTGTGACATTTTAGCATTTTTAACTAATGAATTCAAGTTCTGTAGAAGCTCTTCAGGTGGAATACTTTTATACTGATTGAATATTGTTTTTATGTGTGGAGGTGTGTGTATGTATTCATGAGATCTGTAGTTTCCTTTTTTTTTTTTTTTGAGACGGAGTCTCGCTCTGTCGCCCAGGCTGGAGTGCAGTGGCCGGACCTCAGCTCACTGCAAGCTCCGCCTCCCGCGTTCACGCCATTCTCCTGCCTCAGCCTCCTGAGTAGCTGGGACTACAGGCGCCCGCCACCTCGCCCGGCTAGTTTTTTGTATTTCGTAATAGAGACGGGGTTTCACCGGATTAGCCAGGATGGTCTCGATCTCCTGACCTCGTGATCCACCCGTCTCGGCCTCCCAAAGTGCTGCGATTACAGGCTTGAGCCACCGCGCCCGGCCAAGATCTGTAATTTTCTTGTCTGGCTTTTGTCTAGTTTTGGGATCAGGGAAGTGCTGATGTAAAATGAGTTTAGAGGTGTTCCCTCCAGTTTCCTGAAAAGTCTATTCAGAATTGGCATTTTTTTTTTTTCTTGGGAAGTTGGTCGAGGCCATCTGATCCTAGATGTGGGAAGGTTTTTAACTACAAATTCAATTCCTTTCATAGGCAGAAGGCTATTCAGGTTATTCGTGTCTTCTTAAGGGAGTTTTATATCTTTAAAGAATTATCTCATTTCATCTAAATGGTCAAATGTGTTACGATTAATCCTGTAATAATTAAGTTTTTATCTTTTTATTGATGTTGGTATCTGTAGTGATGTCCTCTCTCTCCCTGCTAATATTGGTACATTTGGATCTTCTTTATTTTTTGGTCAGCTTAGCTAGAAGTCTAGTAATTTAATTTCTCTTTTCAAAGAACTCACTTCTGGTTTATTTGGTTTTCTGTATTCTACTTTCTATTTCATTGATTTTCTCTCTATTATTTCCTTCCTTTTATTTGTTTTGGGTTTAATTTGCTCTTTTACTTCACTTTCTTGGGGTAAAAGCTTAAATCACTGAACTTTGTTTAAGGTGTTTAAAGTGTCAACTTAGATCACGTATTTGAGACCTTATTGTTTAACATATCACTCAATGCTATCAGTTTTCCTCTAAACAGTGTTTTAGCTACATCTCAGAAATTTTGATAGTTTTTGATTCTCTACAAAATACTACCAGTTTCCCTTTGTGATTTCATCTTTGACACATGCCTTACATAGAAGTGCAGCATCCAAATGTTTCTGGCTTTCCAAATTCCTTTCTGTTATTAATGTCCATTTTAATTCTGTCATCATTATAGAAGGTATTCTGTCTGATTTTAAGTATTTTATATTTTTGAGAATTCTTTTCTAATTGTTGTATCAGTTTTTCATAGAGGAGTTTTAATCTTTTTTCTATATTTGTGTTTCTCCATTCAGTTCTATTGGTTTTTGCTTTATTCATTTTGAATAAATGTATCTGCTATTTGGTGTTTTTTAGGATTATATTTAGGATTATAAATAGTCTTATTGATGAACTGACATATTTGCGATTATCTCACCTGTTAGGTGCTGCAGATATCTGTTGCCTTACTTTGAATGGCTTTAGTTGTTTGGAAAAAATGACTATGTTGATTCTTTTGTGTAACAATTGATATAGTAAGGACATTAGGTTGTGATATTATTAAAATAGACATGATCCTATGACGATTTAAAATAAAAGTTTAGACAAACCATCATACCTTGTATGGATTTACATGTTCCTGATGTGCTAGTCAGCATAAGTTAAAGGTGGTAAGGACTCCTGGTATTTTTTATTCTTTCTGACAACTAGTCCTCTCATAATTGGCTCTATGACGACCTCCATTAATCCATGCGGTCCCTGTCGTTAATTGAGGATGCTGTTTTCATATGGCACATTGCTGTTGATCAGCTGTGTTCAGCAGCTTTCTTTTGTCCCAATCCCTTTTTAAGTAGCGCTACAGCTGTCCCTCAGCCGCAGGCTTCTTCAGTGTCTGGTGGAGGACGTTGTGTGATTATTTCCTCTTCTCAGCAGGATGAGGAATGATTGAAATGTTTTCTGCAGAGTACAGCGGTTTTGCAGAAAACACCAAAAGCACAGTCCTTGTGTATTTGCTGCTTTGGAATAAAAATATGATTCAGCAAGGCCCTGCTGTGGGGCGGGCCTTCCTTGTGCCCTGTCCAGATCCCAGGTCTAGTTACCTCCTGGGCCTGCTACCTGCCCTTCTCCATGTTTCATAAAGAGGCCCAGTAGACAAAGCAACAGTGCCTCCCAGTGCACTCCTCTTCTGTTCCTTTGAGAAATGCATCACTCAGCCCCCAACAGCTTTTTTGATTTTTTGGTTTGCTTTATTTTGTGCAGGGATATGTTGGAGCTGACAATCCCTTTTAGACAGTCTGTCCTAGGTCCAAAATTCCTCAAAAGAGGCAGCCTGAGAGTGTGCTGCCACACAGCTGGAGGGACCATCCCTGGAAAAAGGCTTTGTGGTGGAGGCCTCACTCCTCACCACACTCCTTCCCTCCTCCTCCCTAGGAGCTGAGAAACCGATTGTCAGAAACAAGGCATCCCCTTTGCCCAGGCCACCAAATTGGGGTCCGCATCGTTCAAGATTAAGATGAGCTGCCACGAGGAGTTCGTCAGCTTGTTTACCCATGTCATGCTGGGAGATGACCCCGATGTGCAGCGTGGCAAGCCAGACCCCAACATCTTCCTAGCTTGTGCACGAGGTTCTCTCCCCCTCCTGCTATGGAGAAGGTAAGCGGGTACTGGTGACCCGGGCGGCGTTCCACGACCACATTCCGCCACATAATATCAATGTAGTGTTTGCCAAATGTGAAAAGATGTGGTTTGTGCTATTGAAGGCCACTTTGCAGTGCTCCCTAGAACTTGGGTATGTGGGCAGGGAGGTGGTCTGGTTGTAAGATTTTATGAGGAATCTTGGCCACACCTAAGTCACCAGGCCAGGGAGACTCAGCCAGAATCCACTGTGTCTCGGACAGTCTGAGAAGGTTATAGTACCAAAACAAGGCCTATTCAGACATTTTCCAGGGAAGCGGCGATTCTATCTGATGTGGGACTTAAAACAGTCTTACTGTGAAGGTTCTAGCGTTAAGGTATAAGTGTAAATCACAAAAACTGACGTCCCCTCCCCAACTGCATATAGAGTGCTCATCGTTTGCTGCAGAGTTTTTGCTTATGTAGTGACATTGGGTTTTTATGGCCAACTGGGTTTTTTGCACTTCCATCTATTTCTCCATTGGAAAGTGACAGCTGGTGGGCTTATATTCTATAACACCTCCTGTCCTGCACTGCAGCTCTTGGCTCCCTCTTGTTATATGAGCCTCCTTCTCAGGTGACCTGGGCAGAGGGTTTAGAGAGCTGATCGCTCATAGTGGCTGGCCAGGCCTGGCTCCAAATTCCTCTGACAGCTCTATTACTGCTGAGATGGAGTCCTTGGCCTGAATGATTTGCAGGTGCACATTCTAGAATTACAGCAAGGCACCCTTGAAAGGGGAGCTCTCACTGGTGATGTAAGTGTAAGCAGCTGAGGAGGGCATCGGTTGGGGAGTCCCTGCAAATGCCTCCTTCCGTTGGGTTCCTGTGTGTATGGATTTCAGTAATTTATGAAGAGGAACATTTTAGTGAGAGGTCTTTTTAATACTTCACCTCTCACTGCTAACCAGTGACACCAATCACAAGCCCAGGGAAATTACTCAGAAACCTCCTTCCCAATAAAGCTGGGGTAGTCCTAAAGACCTGGGTTTTTTTTTTTTTTTTTTGCATAGGGTCCAACTTAGTACCTAAAACCAATAGAGGCAGCTAGTACTTGTGCCTCAGTATGCAGACCTCTGATTCTCTGAAGCCAAGTTGGCATTCAACGATTCACTTCAATTCTGACGCTGACACCTAGGGTCAGCCTAGACCCTACAAGTTAACTCCTCAGTCTCACAAGACACCCAGTGAAGATGCCCATCACACGTTCCAGGGGCGACCTACCTGTACTTCTGATTGACTGACTATAAATTGGGAATTCTTGGCCAGGCGTGGTGGCTCATACCTGTAATGCCAGCACATTGTGAGTTGAGGTGGGCAGATCACCTGAGGTCAGGAGTTTAAGACCAGGGTGGTCAACATAGTGAAACCCTGTCTGTATTAAAAATACCAAAATTAACCAGCATGGTGGTGATCATCTGTAATCCCAGTTCCTTGGGAGGCTGATGCAGGAGAATCACTTGAACCCTAGAGGTAGTTGCAGGAGCTGAGGAAATACAAACTCCTGCACTCCAGATCTGGTGATAGAGCTTGTGATTGTCTCTAAAAAAAAAAAAATAAATAAAAAAAAAAAAAAAAAAAAAAAATTCAGGGGTTCTGTAATCCCTTCCCTTCTAGATCTGATAATCCCCTGGCCATGACTGGAGCAGAGCTCAGGAAAACACTCTTTGATACACTTGCTGGTTTGTTGTGAAGGGTACAACTCAGGGACAGCCAAATGGCAGCAAAGCAATGGGCAAGGTACGGCATATAGGTGCAGTGCTCCCCTGCCCTCTCTGGGCACCTGACTGTCCCAGCACCTCCATGTGCTCACCAAACACAAAGCCCCCAGACCCCTGATGTATGAGTTTTTATGGAGGTTTTTTACATAGGCATTAGTGATGCCTTCACTAACCATGGCTCTTTGAAGTCAATCCATGCCACTACTCCCTTCCTGGAGATGAAGAGAGAGCTGAAAGTTCCAATTTTGTTTGTTTGTTTGTTTTGAGATGGAATCTTGTTCTGTTACCCAGGCTGGAGTGCAGTGGTGTGATCTTGGCTCATGGCAATCTCTGCCTCCCAGGTTCAAGTGATTCTTCTGTCCCCAGCCTCCTGAGTAACTGGGATTACAGGCGCCTGCCACCTCACCCATATAATTTTTGTATTTTTAGTAAAGGTGGTCTCGTCATGTTGGCCAGGCTGTTCTGAAACTGACTTCAGGTGATCAAACCCAATTGGCCTCCCAAAGTGCTGAAATTACAGGCGTGGGCCACTGCGCCTGGCCCCAGTGTTCTAATAACATGTTTGGTCTTTCCACCTCTAGACCCTGTCCTTAAGCTATCCTGGGTGCACCACATGCATCCATTAGGTTGAAAATGGCCCATTAATCATTCGGAAATTCCAAGTGGTTTAGGAGCTCTGTGTCATGAACTGAGGACAAAAACTGAGTGTGTAGTTTTTGTGATGGCATAGCTATAAACAGTCATTGAAAGACAGTGAGGCATTCTCAGTGGGGCAACACACATACCTGTGCTGATTTAAATTTCATTCTTGATTTAAGTCTCCTTATTGAATTCAACTTGACTACAATTGCTTGACGTGGGACATGCCTGAGACCTCCCAGTCAGAGAGTCAAGGCTGAGCCTCCAGGTGCAGCTGGAACAGGTCCCAGTGGGAACATGTATCTGCTTCTTATGTCTGGACATGTGTATGTCTACATGCTTGGCATCCTGTTACAAATTCCACTGAAATTTTCCCTCAGAATTTCCCCTCATGAAAGAATTATCCCATAGCTTCAGGCTGTAAAGGCTTCCTCTCAGAAACACCATTTTTTTTTTGTTGTTTAACCTTGAGTTATAGTTCCCATACATGAGGTCCCGGAGTTGATCGCGGTATGTTGGCACTTGCATTCAGCACTGTACTTACGAACTGATAAAGACACGGTAAAATATTTGCCTTCGTAATTCGAGCTGTTCCTGTAACTAAAGTAATAAAACTAAAATTCAAGTACAGGCAGTCTTTGTTTTGCAATGCTAGTATGTTAATGGAAATACGGTGTTCCACGTGGGGTTTTTTGGTTTTCATTTTGTTTTTCAGATAGGGTCCCCCTTTGTTGCCCAGGCCATAGGCAGTAGTGGGACAATCATAGCTCACTGCAGCTTCCAACTCCTGGGCTTCAGCATTTCTTCTGCCTCTGCCTCCTGAGTAGCTGGGACCACGGGCACATACCACTATGCACAGCCAGGTGTGGCAGCTCACACCTGTAATCCCAGCAGTTTGTGATGCTGAGGCAGGAGGATGCTAGAGAACTGGAGTTTGAGACCAGCCAGGGCAACATAGTGAGACCCTGTCTCCACAAAAAATTAGCCATGTTTTAAAATGTTTATGGAAGCAGTGTGTATGTGGAAACTACATGCTGCCATTGCATGGGACCAGTTATGGTGAATCCCACAAAGCAAGGGCCCTCATGAGCAGAACTTTCTCTCACAAGGTACCCTGCAAAAAGAGGCCCACAGAATGAACTGTTTTAACATCTGGTTGTTCTCATTAACAATGTTTGTTTTAGACTTGTCATAGAAAAATGAGCAATTGCATATTTTAAAAGTTATTTAGCTTTCAGAAACTACTAAACATTACCCTTAATATTATCTACATTTACTTACAGAAGTATTTATCTTGCAGAAATGAAACCTTTCCTCTCTTATTTCTTAGAGACAGTGACACATTTTGGGTTTTCCTCCTCTGATGTGCATATTGTAATACTGAAGAAGATTTTCCCAAGCTCCTGCCAGGGAAGCAGCCCTTGTTTTGTACTTGGCATTTGTGTCAGGAATACAGGAGGCAGTGACTAGAAGGCGCATGGATGATCTTGGAGTTCTTCAGTCAAGCCCTGCTGCTTCCTCTTGGCTGCAGTGTGGGTGTGAGCTCACGGGCAGCATGCTTCCAGAGTTCAAGGGCATTCCATTACATCAGCAGTCACTGAAGAGATTTCTGAATCTCTTAGGGGATTGCCTTAGGGAATTTATTATGCCATAGCTGTCACCAGGTTAATTAAGTGTAGTAGTAGTGGTAGTCATGGGAAAGGAGTCAAAAACAAGTAGGATCAAAGGGTTATTAATTATGTTAAATATTAATTCCCATCTTACTAGGAGAAAGTTTACAACAGAGCTGACATTAAAAAATCAAGTTTTCACTAAGAATATTTTCTAAGCTATTCATTTATCATTATTTTGTTCTAAAAAAAATAAAACAATTATGCAGAGAGGGATGGCTGGCAAGATGGCCAAATAGAAACAGCTGCAGTCTGCAGCTCCCAGCAAGATCGACACAGAAGGCAAGTGATTACTGCATTTCTAACTGAGATACCCGCCTCATCTCACTGGGACTGCTAAGACAGTGAGTGCAGCTCACAAAGGGTGAGTAGAAGCAGGGTAGGGTGGCCCCTCACCTGGGAAATGCAGGGGGTCTGGGAACTCCCTCCCCTACCCAAGGGAAACTGGGAGAGACTGTGCTGTGAGGAATGGTGCACTCTGGCCTAAATACTATGCTTTTCCCACGGTCTTAGCAACCCACAGACCAGGAGATTCCCTTGGGTGCCTATGCCACTGGGGCCCTGGGTTTAAAGCACAAAATTGGGCATCCATTTGGGCAGACACTGAGCTAGCAGAAGGAGTTATTTTTCATAACCTCTGTGGCACTTGAAACACCAGCAAGACAGAACTGTTCACTCCCCTGGAAAGGGGTCTGAAACCAGGGAGCCAAGTGGTCTAGCTCAGCAGATCCCACCCCCATGGAGCCCAGCAAGCTAAGATCCGCTGGCTTGAAATTCTCACTACTAACACAGCAGTCTCAAGTTGACCTTGAACACTTGAGCTTGGTGAGGCGAGGGGTGTTTGCCATTTGTGAGGCTTGAGTAGGCGGTTTTACCCTCATGGTGTAAACAAAGCCACTGAAAAGTTCCAACTGGGTGGAGCCCACTGCAGCTCAGCAAAGCCACTGCAGTCAGACTTCCTCTCTAGATTCCTTCTCTCTGGGCAGGGCATTTCTGAGAAAAGGGCAGCAGCCCCATTCAGGGGCTTATGGATAAAATCCCCATCTCGCTGGGACAGAGCAACTGGGAGAATGGGTGGCTGTGGACACACCTTCAGCCAACTTAAATGTCGCTGCCTGCCAGCTCTGAAGACAGCAGCGGATGTCCCAGGAGTGCTCGAGCTCTACTAGGGGACAGACTGCCTTCTCAAGTGGGTCCCTCTCCCCCGTGCCTCCTGATGGGGACACACCTCCCAGCAGGGGTCAACTGACACCTCATACAGAAGAGCTCCAGCTGGCATTGGCAGGTGCCCCTCTGGGGTGAAGCACTCAGGAATGAACAGGCAGCGATTTTTGCTGTTCTGCAGTCTCCGCTAGTGATACCCAGGCAAACAGGGTCTAGAATGGACCTCCAGCAAACACCAGCAGACCTGCAGCAGAGGGGACTGTCTGTTAGAAGGAAAACTAACTAACAGACAAAAATAGCATCAACATCAACAAAAAGGACATCCACTCAGAAACCCCATCCAAAGGAGCCACCAAAATCAAAGACTAAAGGTAGATAAATCCAGGAAGATGAGAAAAAAACAGCGCAAAACGGCTGAATATTCCAAAAACAAGAACACTACTACTTCTCCAAAGGATCACAACTCCTTGTCCGCGAAGGAACAAAATTTGGCAGAGAATGAGTTTGATGAATTGACAGAAGTAAACTTCAGAAGGTGAGTAATAAACTTCTCTGGGCTAAGGAACATGTTCTAACCCAATGCAAGGAAGCTAAGAACCTAGAAAAAAGGGTTAGAGAAATTGCTAACTAGAATAACCAGTTTAGAGAAGAACATAAATGACCTGATGGAGCTAAAAAACACAGTGGAGAACTTCGTAAAGCATACACAATAAACAGCTGAATGTATCAAGCGGAAGAAAGGATACTAGAGATTAAAGAAAAACTAACGAAAAAAAGTGTGAAGAAGACAAGATGAGAGAAAAAAAGAGTAAAAAGAAATGAACAAAGCCGCCAAAAAATACGGGACTATGTGAAAAGACACGACCTACGTTTTACTGGGGTACCTGAAAGTGAGGGGGAGAATGGAACCAACTTAGAAAACACATTTCAGGATATTATTCAGGAGAACTTCCCCAGTGTAGCAAGTCAGGCTGACATTCAAATTCAGGAAATACAGAGAACACTACAGAGCTACTCCTCGAGAAGAACAATCCCAAAACACATAATCATCAGATTCACTAAGATTGAAATGAAGAAAAAATTTTAAGTGCAGCCAGAGAGAAAGGTCAAGTTACCCTCGAAAAGCAGTTTTTTGTAGGTTCTTTTAAGGTGTCTCTGCAGAAACCTTAAAAGCCAGAAGAGAATGTGGACGCGAATATTCAACATTCTTAAAGAATTTTCAATCCCGAATTTCATATCCAGCCAAACTAAGCTTCATAAGTGAAGGAGAGATGAAATCCTTCACAGATAAGCAAATGCTGAGAGATTTTTGTCACCACCAGGCCTGCCTTATAAGAGCTCCTGAATGAAGCACTAAACATATAAAGGAAAAACCAATATGAACCACTGCAAAAGCATACCACATTGTAGAGACTGTCCACACTGTGAAGAAACTGCATCAACTAATGGGCAAAACACCCAGCTAGCATAATAATGACAGGATCAAATTCACATATAATAATACTAATGTTAAATGTTAATGGGCTACATGTGCTAGTTAAAAGACACAGACTGGTAAATGGGTAAAGATTGAAGACCCATTGGTGGACTGGACTCTTGAGACCTATCTCATTTGCAAAGACACACATAGGCTCAAAATAAAGGGATGGAGGAAGATTTACCAAGTAAATGGAAAACAGAAAAAAAAACAGGGGTTGCAATTTTAGCTTCTGATAAAACAGACTTTAAACCAACAAAGATCAAGAGACACAGAAGGGCATTACTTAATGGTAAATGGATCAATGCAAGAAGAAGAGCTAACTATCCTAAATATAAATGCACCCAATACAGGAGATTCATAAAGCAAGTTCTTAGAGACCTACAAAGACATTTAGACTCCACACAATAATGGTGAGAGACTTTTACACCCCACTGTCAATATTAGATCGAGACAGAAAATTAACAAAAATATCCAGGACTTGAACCCTGGACCAAGTAGACCTAATAGACATCTACAAAGCGCCACACCCCAAATCAACAGAATATACGTTTTTCTCAGCACCACATCAAACTCATTCTAAAATTGAACACATAATTTGAAATAAAACACCCCTCAGCAAATGCAAAAGATCGGAAATCATAACCAACAGTCTCTCAGACCACAGTGCAACCAAATTAGAACTGAGAATGAAGAAACTCACTCAAAACTGCACAACTACAGGGAAACTGAATAGCCTGCCACTGTATTACTACTGGGTAAATAATTAAGGCAGAATAAACAAGTTATTTTAAACCGAGAACAAAGACACAACCTACCAGAATCTCTGGGACACATTTAAAGCAGTGTGTAGAGGGTAATTTATAGCACTGGATGCCCACAAGAGAAAGCAAGAACAATCCAAAATCGACACACTAGCATCACAATGAAAAGAACTAGAGAAGCAAGAGCAAACAAATTCAAAAGCTAGCAGAAGACAAGAAATAACTAAGATCAGAGTAGAACTGAAGGAGACAGAGAAACAAAAAACCCTTCAAAAAATCAAGGAATCCAGGAGCTAGAGTTCTGAAAATATCAAAAAAATAGATAGACTGCTAGCCAGACTAATAAAGAAGAAAAGAGAGAAGACTCAAATAGATGTATTAAAAATGATAAAGGGGATATGACCACTGATACCACAGAAGTAAAAACTACCATCAGAGAATACTACAAACACTTCTATGCAAATGAACTTCAAAATCTAGAAGAAATGGATAAATTCCTGTACACATACAGCCTCCCAAGATTAAACCAGGAAGAAGTTGAATGCCTGAATAAACCAATAACAAATTCTAAAATTGAGGCAGTAACTAATACCCTACCTATCAAAAAAGGACAGGACTGGACGAATTCAAAGCCGAATCCTACCAGAGGTAAAAAGAAGAGTTGGTACCATTTCTTCTGAAACTATTATAAGCAATAGAAAAAGAGGGACTCCTCTCTAACTCATTTTATAATTCCAACATCATCCTTATATGAAAACCTGGCAGAGACACAACCAAAAAAGAAAATTTCAGCCCTATTTCCCTGATGAACCCCCATGGGGAAATCCTCAATAAAATCCTGGCAAACCGAATCCAGCAGCATGTTAAGAGGCTTATCCACCAAGATCAAGTTGGCTTCATCCCTGGGATGCAAGGCTGGTTCAACATACACAAATCAATAAACATAATCCATCACATAAACAGAACCAATGACAAAAACCCTATGGTTATCTCGATAAATGCAGAAAAGGTCTTTGATAAAATTCACCACCCATTCATGCTAAAACTTCTCAATAAACTAGGTGTTGATGGAATGTATCTCAAAATAATAAAAGCTATTTGTAACAAACCCATAGTGAGTGTCATACTGAATGGGCAAAAACTGGAAGCATTCCCTTTGAAAACTGGCACAAGACAGGGACAGTATTGGAAGTTCTGGCCAGGGCAATCAGGCAAGAGAAAGAAATAAAGAGTATTCAGATACAAAGAGAGGAAGTCAAATTCTCTCTATTTGCCAATGACATGATTGTATATTTAGAAAACCCCATTGTCTCACCAACAAATCTCCTTAAGCTGATAAGCAACTTAAGCCAAGCCTCAAGATACAAAATCAGTGTGCAAAAATCACAAACATTCCTATACACCAATGATAGACAAATAGTCAAATCATGAGTGAACACCTATTCACAATTGCTACAAAGAGAATAAAATACCTAGGAACTTAAAACAGATATGAAGGAACCCTTCAAGGAAAATTACAAATGATTGCTCAGTGAAATAAGAGAAGACACAAATAATGTAAAAACATTCCATGCTCTTGGATAGGAAGTATCAATATCATGAAAATGGCCATGCTGCCCAAAGTAATTTATAGATTTAGTGCTATACTCACCAAGCTACCACTGACGTTCTTCACAGAATTAGAAAAAACTACTTTACATTTCACAGGGAACCAAAAAAGAGCCAGTATATCCCAGGCAATCCTGAGCAAGAAGAACAAAGCTGGGGGCATCACGCTACCTGACTTCAAACGACAATACAAGTCTACAGTAACCAAAACAGCATTATATTGGTACCCAAACAGATATATAGACCAATGGAACAGAGCAGATGCCTAAGAAATAACACAACACATCTACAATCATCTGATCTTTGACAAACCTGAAAAAAACAACAATGGGGAGAGTCTTCCATATTTAATTAATGGTGTTAGGAAAATTGGCTAGCTATATGCAGAAAACTGAAACTGGACCCCTTACACATTATACGAAAATTAACTCAAGATGGATTAAAGACAAATGTAAGGCCTAAACCCATAAAACCCTAGAAGAAAACCTGCGCAGTACCATTCAGGACATAGGCATGAGCAAAGACCTCATGACTAAAACACCAAAAGCACTGGTACGAAAATGCAAAATTGACAGATGGGATGTGATTAAACTAAAGAGCTTCTGCACAGCGAAAGAAACTACCATCAGAGTGATAAGGCAACCTACAGAATGAGAAATAATTTTTGCAATCCATCCATCTGATAAAGTTCTAATATTCGAAATATAACAATTTAAACAAATTTACATGATTAAAATCAAACAACTCCATAAAAAGGTGGGCAAAGGAGATGAACAGACACTTCTCCAAAGAAGACGTTTATGTGACCAACAAACATTGAAAAAAAGCTCATCATTACTGGTCATTATAGAAATGCAAATCAAACCACAATAAGATACCATCTCATGCCAGTTAAACTTGCAATAATTAAAAATTCAGGAAACAACAGATGCTGGAGAGGATGTGGAGAAACAGGAACACTTTTACACTGTTGGTGGGAATACAGATTAGTTCAACCATTGTGGTAGACAGTGTGACAATTCCTCAAGGATCTAGAACTAGAAATACCATTTCCCCCAGCAATCCCATTACTGGGTATAAAAGGATTATAAGTCATTCTATTATAAAGAGACATGCACACGACTGTGCACAATAGCAGAGACTTGTAACTAAGCCACATGTCCATCAATGATAGACTGGATTAAGAAAATGAGGAACACAGAATACTGTGCAGCCATGAAAAAAGAGTGAGTTCATGTCCTTTGCAGGGACATCATGAAGCTGAAAATGATTATTCTCAGCAAACTAACACGAGAACAGAAAACCAAACACCGCATGTTCTCACTCATAAGTGGGAGCTGAACAATGAGAACATATGGGCACAGGAATGGAAACATCACACACCAGGGCCTGTCAAGAGTTGCGGTCTAGGGGAAGGATAACATTAGGAGAAATATCTAATGTAGATCACGGTTGATGGGTGCAGCAAACCACCATGGCACATGTATACCTATACCTGTATAACAAACCTGTATGTTCTGCACATGTATTTGAGAATGTAACATACAATAAATTAAAAATAAATTCATTATAAGACCATCATCAGAAGTCCCCCGGGACCCACGTTCAGTCTAATGAGCACTTGCTGAGTGAAAGCACCTGCCTGAGGATGCTGCCTCTGCCAGCACATCCTCTGAAGCCCAGAGACATGTGGGTAAAGAGCCTCCTTGCACCTAATGCCAGGGCCTGAGACTTGTGAGTGTGAGCACACTCCTTGACTAGCGGGGACTTGAGAGACCAAGCTGAAAGGCACCCTAGGGCTCTCTGTTCTCAGACACAAAAATGCCATCTTTATTGTGAAATAAAAATTATGGCATTGCTTATGTATCACTTCCAGTGTTGATACTTATTACAAGTAAAACCATAAATCAGAAATTTTTTAAAGTGTAGCTGTCACTACTTGTGTGTTTTAATTTTTTGTTAATCGTGTTTTAGGAGCTGAATTTCAGGGTTTTAAAAGAATTATTTTTGTTTCTGTGTTTCTGTTCAGCTTTCAAGTAGGTTAAACTTCACAAATAGATAGAGTAGACTAATTTCACCAGCCTAAGTTTTGTGTATATTCGGTATCCTTTTTCTTTTAAAATACCCGGATTGAAGTTATGAGGTAATATTCACAATTTGTAAATAAGGGGTGTGGTAGATTCTACTTTTTCCCCTGGAAACCTGCATATTTCTTAATAAATAAGGTCTAAGTCCACATAAATAGGTAGACTGGGCTCATTTCATCAATCTTCAGACATTTTGACTCACACCCCAAACTATTATACTATCACCTTGTTAAGAGTACAGTCTTAAAGGTGGTGGTTCATGCCTGTAATACCAGCAATTTAAGAGGCCAGAGTGGAAGAATCACTTGAGTTCAGGACTTGAGACCAGCCTGGCAACACAGCAAAACCATGTCTACAATAATAATAAATGTGCCCGGCATATGATGGTTCATGCCTGTTGTCTCAGCTACTCAGGAGGCTAAGATGGGAGAATCACCTGAGTTTGGGAGACAAAATTTCCTGTGAGCTGAGATCATGCCACTGCTCTCCAGCATGGGTGACAGAGCGAGACTCTGTCTCAAAAGAAAAAGAAAAGGGAGTAGTCTGGGTGGTTGTGTGGGGATATGGGTATTCTGTGAAATGCTTTCAGCTCTGCTATAAGCTGAACCATGTTTACATTACTGTGTTGGGGGAGGCAGGTCTACCCATTGTGACTGAGAAAGACCAAAATTTCACTCAAACACAAATTAGAACATCAAAGGGGAACTGGGGACGGCACAGGGCCTGAGATGAATGCTCAGAGTTTTTACCGAGAAGGAAGAGAGAGTGGGATTAGCCAACAAGCATGCAGCCAAGACGGAATCAATCCTGAAGACTTTGGAAACAAAGTAGAAAAGTTTCGCCTGGTGCAGTAGGCATTTGAGCTCACTGGAAGTTCTCAGAAGGACATGTTCGCCATGTTTGTTTTATAACTCAGTGGAGTACGGTGTGGCAGATTAGAAATAGGTGGTAAGCGAGGAGTAAGTGTCAGGTGTGATTCCAATGTGATTTCCTTCAGGGAACTTACAGTTCAGTTAGAATAGAAAACATGAGTAATGACAAAACTTAGAGGAGGCTTAGGAAAAAGTGAAATTAATATAAGAAAATGGTCACTGGGCATATTTTCATATCAACTTGTACCAAATATGAAGAACATTTTTCATCTCTGTAACTCTCCTAGATTTTAAAAAAAGTGAAAAAAAAAGTAACTCCTAAATTTTAAAAAAAGTGAAAAAAAAAATTTTTTTAAATGAAAAAAAAAAACATACACATATATATGTGTGTGTGTGTATATATATATTTAATACCTGTGGCTTCATGTGAAACACCCAAAATTTAATCTTCACGTAACCTTATTGTACATTTCATATTTCTCAAAAGAAGGCATACAGGAGCAGGCAGTCTACCAGTTTGAGCTAACTTTTGTAACTGGAACTTCTTTTTCTCTGAGAATAATGGAGAACAAATAGCTGTTTACTACTTTTGTCCATTTTGAAGTTATATTTAGGCTGGGCAAGGTGGCTCACGCCTGTAATTTTAAACTTTGGGAGACCAAAGCGCGTGGATCACTTGATGTCAGGAGTTTGAAGCCAGCCTGGCCAACCTTGTGAAACCTCATCTCTACTAAAAATATAAAAATTATCTGGGTGTGGTGGTGCACACCTGTAATTCCATCTACTCAGCAGACTGGGGCAAGAGAATTGCTTGAACTCAAAAGGCAGAGTTTTCAGTGAGTCCATATCGCACCACTGTACTCCAGCCTGGGCAACAGAAGAAGACTCCTCCTCAGAAAAACAAACAAACGGGCAGAGCAAGATGGCCCATTAGGAACAGCTCCAGTCTCCAACTCCCAGTGCGAGCGACACAGAAGACCGGTGATTTCTGCAGTTTCAACTGAGGTACTGGGTTCATCTCACTAGGGAGTGCTGGACAATCCAAGCTGGTCAGCTGCTGCAGCCCGACCAGGGAGAGCTGAAGCAGGGCAAGGCATCGCCTCACCTGGGAAGCGCAAGGGGGAAGGGAATCCCTTTTCCTAGCCAGAGGAACTGAGACACACAACACCTGGAAAATCGGGTAACTCCCACCCCAATACTGCGCTTTAAGCAAACAGGCACACCAGGAGATTATATTCCACACCTGGCTGGGAGGGTCCCACGCCCAGGGAGCCACCCTCATTGCTAGCACAGCAGTCTGCCATCTCGCGGCAAGGCAGCAGCGAGGCTGGGGGAGGGGCGCCTGCCATTGCTGAGGCTTAAGTAGGTAAACAGAGCTGCTGGGAATCTCTAACTGGGTGGAGCTCACAGCAGCTCAAGGAAACCTGCCTGTCTCTGTAGACTCCACCTCTGGGGACAGGGCACAGTAAACAACCACAAAAGCAGCAGAAACCTCTGCAGACGCAAACGACTCTGACAGCTTTGAAGAGAGCAGTGGATCTCCCAACACAGAGGTTGAGATCTGAGAAGGGACAGACTGCATGCTCAAGTGGGTCCCTGACCCCTGAGTAGCCTAACTGGGAGACATCCCCCACTAGGGGCAGTCTGACACCCCACACCTCACAGGGTGGAGTACACCCCTGAGAGGAAGCCTCCAAAGCAAGAATCAGACAGGTACACTCGCTGTTCAGAAATATTCTATCTTCTGCAGCCTCTGCTGCTGATACCCAGGCAAACAGGGTCTGGAGTGGACCTCAAGCAATCTCCAACAGACCTACAGCTGAGGGTCCTGACTGTTAGAAGGAAAACTATCAAACAGGAAGGACACCTACACCAAAACCCCATCAGTACATCACCATCATCAAAGACCAGAGGCAGATAAAACCACAAAGATGGGGAAAAAGCAGGGCAGAAAAGCTGGAAATTCAAAAAATAAGAGCGCATCTCCCCTGGCAAAGAAGCGCAGCTCATCGCCAGCAACGGATTAAAGCTGGACAGAGAATGACTTTGATGAGATGACAGAAGAAGGCTTCAGTCCATCAAACTTCTCAGAGCTAAAGGAGGAATTACGTACCCAGCGCAAAGAAACTAAAAATCTTGAAAAAAAAGTGGAAGAATTGATGGCTAGAGTAATTAATGCAGAGAATGTCATAAATGAAATGAAAGAGATGAAAACCATGACACGAGAAATACGTGACAAATGCACAAGCTTCAGTAACCTACTCGATCAACTGGAAGAAAGAGTATCAGCGATTGATGATCAAATGAACGAAATGAAGCAAGAAGAGAAACCAAAAGAAAAAAGCAGAAAAAGAAATGAACAAAGCCTGCAAGAAGTATGGGATTATGTAAAAAGACCAAATCTATGTCTGATTGGGGTGCCTGAAAGTGAGGGGGAAAATGGAACCAAGTCGGAAAACACTGTTCAGGATATCATCCAGGAGAACTTCCCCAACCTAGTAGGGCACCAACATTTAAATCCAGGAAATACAGAGAATGACACAAAGATACTCCTCAAGAAGAGCAACTCCAAGACACATAATTGTCAGATTCACCAAAGTTGAAATGAAGGAAAAAATCTTAAGGGCAGCCAGAGAGAAAGGTTGGGTTACCCACAAAGGGAAGCCCATCAGACTAACAGCAGATCTCTCGGCAGAAACTCTACAAGCCAGAAGAGAGTGGGGGCCAATATTCAACATTCTTAAAGAAAAGAATTTTCAACCCAGAATTTCATATCCAGCCAAACTCAGTTTCATAAGTGAAGGAGAAATAAAATCCTTTACAGATAAGCAAATGCTTAGAGATTTTGTCACCACTAGGCCTGCCTTACAAGAGACCCTGAAGGAAGCACTAAACATGGGAAGGAACAACCGGTACCAGCCATTGCGAAAACATGCCAAAATGTAAAGACCATCGAAGCTAGGAAGAAACTGCATCAACTAACGAGCAAAATAATCAGTTAATATCATAATGGCAGGATCAAGTTCACACATAACAATCTTAACCTTAAATGTAAATGGACTAAATGCTCCAATTAAAAGACACAGACTGGCAAACTGGATAAAGAGTCAAAACCTGTCAGTCTGCTGTATTCAGGAGACCCATCTCACATGCAGAGACATACATAGGCTCAAAAGAAAGGGATGGAGGAAGATTTACCAAGCAAATGGAGAACAAAAAAAAGCAGGGGTTGCAATGCTAGTCTCTGATAAAACAGACTTTAAACCATCAAAGATCAAAAGAGACAAAGAAGGCCATTACATAATGGTAAAGGGATCAATTCAACAGGAAGAGCTAACTATCCTAAACACATATACACCCAATACCGGAGCACCCAGATTCATGAAGCAAGTCCTTAGAGACTTACAAAGAGACTTAGACTCCCATACAATAATAATGGGAGACTTCAACACTCCACTGACAACATTAGATGGATCAACGAGACAGAAAGTTAACAAGGATATCCAGGAATTGAACTCATCTCTGCAGCAAGCAGACCTAATAGACATGTATAGAACTCTCCACCCCAAATCAACAGAATATACATTCTTCTCAGCACCACATCACACGTATTCCAAAATGGACCACATAATTTGAAGTAAAGCACTCCTCAGCAAATGTAGAAGAACAGAAATTATAACAAACTGTCTCTCAGACCACAGTGCAATCAAACTAGAACTCAGGACTAAGAAACTCAATCCAAACCGCTCAACTACGTGGAAACTGAACAACCTGCTCCCTGGGATGCAAGGCTGGTTCAACATTCGCAAATAAATAAACATAATCCAGCATATAAACAGAACCAAAGACAAGAACCACATGATTATCTCAATAGATGCAGAAAAGGCTTTTGACAAAATTCAACAGCCCCTCATGCTAAAAACGCTCAATAAATTAGGTATTGATGGAACGTACCTCAAAATAATAAGAGCTATTTATGACAAACCCACAGCCAATATCATACTGAATGGGCACAAACTGGAAAAATTCCCTTTGAAAACTGGCACAAGACAGGGATGCCCTCTCTCACCACTCCTATTCAACATAGTGTAGGAATTTCTGGCTAGGGCAATCAGGCAAGAGAAAGAAATCAAGTGTATTCGGTTAGGAAAAGAAGAAGTCAAATTGTCCCTGTTTGCAGATGACATGATTGTATATTTAGAAAACCCCATTGTCTCAGCCCAAAATCTCCTTAAGCTGATAAGCAACTTCAGCAAAGTCTCAGGATACAAAATTAATGTGTAAAAATCACAAGCATTCTTATACACCAGTAACAGACAAACAGAGAGCCAAATCATGAATGAACTTCCTTTCACAGTTGTTTCAAAGAGAATAAAATACCTAGGAATCCAACTGACAAGGGATGTAAAGGACCTCTTCAAGGAGAACCACAAACCACTGCTCAGTGAAATAAAAGAGGACACAAACAAATGGAAGAACATACCATGCTCATGGATAGGAAGAATCAATATCATGAAAATGGCCATACTGCCCAAGGTAATTTATAGATTCAATGCCATCCCCATCAAGCTACCAATGACCTTCTTCACACAATTGGAAAAAACTGCTTTAAAGTTCATATGGAACCAAAAAAGAGCCCACATCTCCAAGAAAATCCTACGTCAAAAGAACAAAGCTGGAGGCATCACGCTACCTGACTTCAAACTATACTACAAGGCTACAGTAACCAAAACAGCATGGTACTGGTACCAAAACAGAGATATAGACCAATGGAACAGAACAGAGTCCTCAGAAATAATACCACACATCTACAGCCATCTGATCTTTGACAAACCTGAGAGGAACAAGAAATGGGGAAAGGATTCCCTATTTAATAAAGGGTGCTGGGAAAATTGGCTAGCCATAAGTAGAAAGCTGAAACTGGATCCTTTCCTTACTCCTTATATGAAAATTAATTCAAGATGGATTAGAGACTTAAATGTTAGACCTAATACCATAAAAACCCTAGAGGAAAACCTAGGTAGTACCATTCAGGACATAGGCATGGTCAAAGACTTCATGTCTAAAACACCAAAAGCAACGGCAGCAAAAGCCAAAATTGACAAATGGGATCTCATTAAACTAAAGAGCTTCTGCACAGCAAAAGAAACTACCATCAGAGTGAACAGGCAACCTACAGAATGGGAGAAAAGTTTTGCAATCTACTCATGTGACAAAGGGCTAATATCCAGAACCTACAAAGAACTCAAACAAATTTACAAGAAAAAAACAAACAACCCCATCAAAAAGTGGGCAAAGAATATGAACAGACATTTCTCAAAAGAAGACATTCATACAGCCAACAGACACATGAAAAAATGCTCATCATCACTGGCCATCAGGGAAATGCAAACCAAAACCAAAATGAGATACCATCTCACACCAATTAGAACGGCGATCATTAAAAAGGAAACAACAGGTGCTGGAGAGAATGTGGAGAAATAGGAACACTTTTACACTGTTGGTGGGATTGTAAACTAGTTCAACCATTATGGAAAACAGTATGGCGATTCCTCAAGGATCTAGAACTAAGAAGTACTATATCACCCAGCCATCCCATTACTGGGTATATACCGAAAGGATTATAAATCATGCTGCTATAAAGACACATGCACACGTATGTTTATTGCGGCAGTATTCACAATAGCAAAGACTGGGAATCAACCCAAATGTCCATCAGTGACAGACTGGATTAAGAAAATGTGGCACATATACACCATGGAATACTATGCAGCCATAAAAAAGGATGAGTTTGTGTCCTTTGTAGGGACATGGATGCAGCGAGAAACCATCATTCTTAGGAAACTATCACAAGAACAGAAAACCAAACACCGCATGTTCTCACTCATAGGTGGGAACTGAACAATGAGATCACTTGGACTCGGGAAGGGGAACATCACACACTGGGGCCTATCATGGGGGCGGGGGGGAGGGATTGCATTTGGAGTTATACCTGATGTAAATGACGAGTTGTTGGGTGCTGACGAGTTGATGGGTGCAGCACAGCAACATGGCACAAGTATACATATGTAACAAACCTGCACGTTATGCACATGTACCCTAGAACTTAAAGTATAATAATAATAAAAAATAAAAATAAAAAAATTAAAAAAAAAGAAAAACAAACAAAATAAGGTTAATATTTGGTGACCAGCTGAGCCTTGCTGAGCTTCTGGTTTTTGGGAGATCAGATGTTCCTTGAATCAGCCTCTTACCCTGCAACACTGAGTTAAGGGCACAGCCACACTGGAGCTGCTACAGGGGATGAGGACAGTCACCTACCATTGTTTCATTGTTTGCCATCTTCTGTGGGCCTCATTGCGCCAGCCTGTGGGCCACTTTCTCCTGTTGCCCATAATCAGTTAGCAAAATACATATGCCTCTGGTCCCTTTTCCTTGGTATTATTTAATTGCCCTTTCTCCCTTATTTTTTTATTTGAAAAACCATAATAATAATAATGGCCTTCACAGATACTGTCCTTACACTTCTTTTCTCTCATTGAACTTGCCTTTGGGCTTGGTGTCTCTCCTGAGTTTCCTGGCATGAGGGTGCTTGCTTTAACCAAATTCCACTGTCAGAGGAATAATATTTCCTCTACCCTCTTAAGTGCAGTGATTGGGGGCCTGTAAATCAAACTAACAGAAGACAGACTATCAATAGTAAAGGTAGATTTGTATTTACATACATCCAAGTAATTCACAGAAAAATGGGACTCAAGGAGCTAATTAGAATTTGAGACTTGTATGTTATCTTAACTTAGATCAGAAAGGAGCAGAAGGATGAGTAGAAGAATAAACGACTTTTAGGAAAAACAAAGGGGCCCTTAGGAGATGGAGGATAAGATAATTTTATGGCGACATCTTTTGGGAAAATTTTTCATCCAGGTGCGACAGGTGCTGACTTTTTGTCTTTGGTCATAAGACTCACACTTTCCTGGTTGTGAAACTCCTGAGCATTGGATATATGAGGGCAGAGGGCTGAATTCTCCTGGGAGGCTTTCCTTAGAAAGAGAAGGAATTTCAGTAGCCTTCTGTTCCTGTACTTGATGCTCACTCTCTTTAGCTGTAGTAACCTGCATGTCAGCTCTAATAACCCTCATGCCACTGTGGCATGTTCCCCGGTCCATGGGTGCCCTGTCTGTCTCTTCCAAACACCTGATTGTCACTCCCCTGCCCATCCTGTGAATGCCCAGCACCGAGCACCACCAAGAGGCCCTTTGCATGCCGAGCACACATGGCATCCTTGTTTCTAAATGACCCTAAGGTGCCCAGACCCTAGTTCTTCAGGTCCTGTCTTTATCCAGCCTGATCAGTCTTATGTCCATGTCTAAAACACTAGCCTTGGGGCATCTTGCTTTCCCAGACAACATTGGTGTCCCTTGGTCTTGTTCCTACATTAGCTCCCAGGTGCTACAATCCCTGTTTCTGACTGCATTCTCGCCGCCTCACTTTCCTTCACCTTGGGGGGGGCATTTCATCCTGGCATCTGCCACTCCTGTCTGTTGAGACCATAGACATCTGGCTCCCATGCTCCTCTGCAGTGTCTCCCTTTGCTGCCTACACCATGCCCATTCACCCTCATCCACTGCTCCCACTGTTTATCTCTGCACTTTCTCTCAGCTAGGAACTCGGTTCAGCAATCCCCAAATGTCAGCATCTGTGTGTGTGCAGGGGTTGTTCTTGGTGATCATCTCACTCTGACCCATCTCCTTGGGTGATCTCATTTTACTACTTGTTGTCACTATGCCTGACTCAAATATTGGTTTCTGGACAGCTGTAGAGTCCTGGGCCCAGTGGTCTGGAAAGGGGACTTGGGAAAATCTTACGTAAATATTTAGCTAGGCCACACTTACTAGGAGTCTCAATAGAGGTTCTCCCACCTTAAATCTACTCTTGGGGACCTTGCTGCTTGTCTAAGCCCCAGGCTCATGAATCTGCACCGCCTGAAGTCATGAGCACCTCTGAAAACATGGCAACACTCAGCATTTTCCCATATTCTCCTTCAGCCTGCTCTTGTCATTCCAGGCACCCTGGAGTCCCTCAGCCAACCTTGAAACTTCTCATTGCACGAGGATTCTGTCTCCCCACATGCCATCTGCAGCCAGCAACCTCCTTTATCCATCCACTTCTTAGTCCTTCTCTTCTGAAAACCTCCCTTGTCCTCATTTGTACATTTCTTCCCTTCCTGAATTGAGGCTGTGGGTAGCAGCTGCTGTGTTGACTTCAAGGTCCATTCCCAGCCTGAGAACATAGACTCCTCCCCTATCCCCACACCCATATCAGAGGCTGTCAACGCACAATATACAGAAGCAGAAGCCAACAGACACAGAAGCCAGTCACTGATTCTGTAGATAAAGAAACAGATTTGCATCAAGGGACTCAATTCCTCTCCATACACTTTTATTTAACCTTTTGTGTATGTGCCATTTTATCACTGAAAGTTGCCACAGAGTGATTTAGGAGCACACAGTGGCATTTAGTTTTAATAATAACTGATGCCATTTCTTACTTAACTAGAATTTAGTAGTTATTTCTTGCTCTTTCATTTTTAGTTCCTAAAAACCATTGGTAAAGAAACTCTACATTGCCAGCTATAGCGTGGCCTTCTACATTAGTCTGTTTTCACGCTTCTAATAAAGACATACCTGAGACTAGGTAATTTATACAGGAAAGAAGTTTAATGGACTCACAGTGAGGTTTAATGGACTCACAGTTCCACATGACGGGAGGCGTCCCATTATGGTGGAAGGCAAGAAGGAACAAGTCACATGTTACATGGATGGCAGTAGGCAAAAAGAGTGCTTGTGCAGGGAATCTCTCCCTTATTACACCATCATGTCTCATAAGACTTACTATCACAAGAACAGCATGGGACAGACCCACCCCTATGAGTCAGTTACCTCCCACTGGCTCCCATAACGTGAGAATTGTGGGAGCTACATTTCAAGATATCACTTGGGTAGGGACACAGCCAAACCATATTACCTTCTTCTTTCCCTGTAGTTTTTCCCACAAATGCAGAAGGCACTCCCCTTCTGTGTTATTGCGCAAATCCAATCTGACACCTATTCTGATCCATATCTCTGTCTCCTGCCACTACAGCTGCAGAGATGCTGATAGAGAGGCTGTCTTTTTCACCACCGGTCTCTCTCCATCCCCTTGGGTGCATCATCAGCTTTGATAGGAGGTGGAGCTGTGCTTTGGCCAGGTCACAGCACAGTGAGTGTTCTGGCTTCTTGTCAGATCCCTAGCTGACTGTGTTCCTCCAGACTAGTTTCCAGGGCTTACAGTTGGTGGCAGAATCTCTCTGCCTCTGATGGAGAGTTGCTCGTCATTCTTGGGGAACTTGGGGCATTGCTTTGTTGATTTGAAGTTCACTGCCCCACAGAGACCTAGACACAGATTCCTTGCACGTAAATCCCGGTACTGTTTTGCAGAATTGTGCCAGAGCTGAGCCAGTCTTGGGGCACCATGGTCTCTGGGAAAACACAAATAAGAGGCATGGGGCACTTCTGCACTCTATCAAAAGCAGAGAAGTGAAGAAATAATTTCATTAAATGCAAGAGAAAAACAGCAAATCTCAGAAGAGAATGAACTTCCTTCCTCCCGTAATTACTCTTCATATGTCTTGCCTTCAAATATCTTCTTTATGCTTGACTGAAGAACTTCTAAGATGGCACTGTGCCCTGTGCTTTGTGTGGAGAAAATACTGGTAGATGAATACCTGGTCCACTATTCCTCTTTTAAAGGCAGATACTTATCTAACAGTGGAAAATATACCAAAGCTTCAT
The DNA here is from genome assembly GCF_008728515.1 of Papio anubis. Classification (NCBI taxonomy): domain Eukaryota; kingdom Metazoa; phylum Chordata; class Mammalia; order Primates; family Cercopithecidae; genus Papio; species Papio anubis. The sequence goes on from NC_044997.1 coordinate 3,428,962, forward strand.
TTCATCAGCAGTGTATGTGTGAGTGATATGTGTTACGGAAAAAGCTCATGTCTTTGGAAATACTTTCCAGCAAAAAGCATCTAATATTGCATCCTCTAAAACAGAAGCCCCCAGTCCCCTGGCCATGGACCAGTATTGGTCCTGTTAAGAACCAGGCTGCACAGGAGGAAGTGAGCAGCTAGCAAACTGGCATTACCACTTGAGCTCTGTCTCCTGTCAGATCAGAGACGGTATTAGATTCTCACAGGAACATGAACCCTAGTGTGATCTGCAGATGCAAGGGATCTAAGTTGTGTGCTCTGTATGAGAATCTAATGCCTGATGATCTGAGGTAGAACAGTTTCATCCCAAAACCAGCCCCTTACACTCGCCACTGGTCTAGGAAAAGTTGTCTTCTATTTCCTGGTTCCCAAAACGTTGGGGACCACTGCTCTAAATCATATTTTTTTCATTCTTTGACTGTCACTCAAACGCCTTAAAAAATCCATGCCTTGAAATTCCTTGAAACACTTTTTAAAGACTTAGTAACTGTTGATAAAAACGCCACTACCCTACTCGGGCATTTCAATAGGTTGTGCATTTTTGGTAACAATATTGTGTTCACTGAGTCTTTTTTGAAACTGAGGTTTCAGAGAACTAGCCAGTAAAAATATAGTCTAGTCACTATTTCCCTATACAGTGGTGCATTAAGTTGGTTAGTCCTGCATTACCAGTTCTCTTTTACAATTGTGTCAACTTTCAAAACATTTTTAACTAGAAATTATTGCTAATAATTATTGGATGTTTTTGGGCTAAAATGTTTAGCATGTCACTTAATGTAGTACCACAGATTATTGGCAAATTTGGGCATTGTTTTTTTTCACTGCGATTGAAGGAGAATGGTATATTGAATACAGAGAACATGTGACCCATAAGTAGCACTAGTGCTATTTGTATGCATGGCTCCCCACCTTACATTACATAACATTGCCATAGTTGAGGAATCTGCTTCTTAAAAATGTTTGAACTGGGTTAATTTGCAGTAAAGCCCATGAACTCTCCCACCCCTGGACATGGTGTACATTTCTTGTACCTTGTACCTTCCTCACCTGATCTGTCCTCCACAATGCTTGTGTACACATTCTCGGACTTGCCCTCACCCAAACTAGAATAGTGAGAATAACCAGTGAATTCAGCCTCGTTATGTTTGGGAGTTTATGCAAGGATCAAGGTGGCATTTCAGATTGTTGTGAAACAGATGGATCACTCAAGAAGTAATACCAGGGTAGGTGTCTTGCCAGTGGAGAGGGGGACATAAACCTCAGGGCTCTTAGTTTTCTAACTCTAAGGTGAATCCTACTCGGATCAAATATTAACATGTAAAACTTGAGCCAAGTCTCCTTCTGGTGATAGGACATAAGCAAGCTGCACTAACTCTCCACTTAAGAACAGTGAGCAAAACTGGACAGAAACTCTTAAGTGTTATTTTGAAGGGATCTGATTACCAACCAGGTAGGGAGCAGTGAGGGCCTTTGCCCTTAGAGTTGTCCCCAGAATAAGTGGCTAACAGGAGCAAGAAGCCCGAGTTGTTTTTTGGTTTTTGTTTTGTTTTTGGTGGGGAGGTGGGAGTGGGGCAGAATGTCACTCTGTTGTCCAGACTGGAGTGCAGTGGCAGGATCTCAGCTCACTGCAACCTCTACCTCCTGGGTTCAAGTGATTCTCTCACTTTAGCCTTCTGAGTAGCTGGGAGTACAGACGTGCCACCACAGCCAGCTAATTTTGTAGTTTTAGTAGAGACAGAAAGATTGGCCCTCCTAAGCCCCAGGCCTCAGGCTATAACCCCAAACCCCATACCCAGGAGTGAGGATGTCCACTAACAGAATGTTGCCCATGAAACAATGACCAGGCATTAGAAGAGAGGAGGCCACATGATTAAAAAAGAGAGAGAAAGTACAGATACCTGATTCTAGACAAAGTGTGAGTTATCAGATTCAGACTTTAAAATAAACGCGTTTAATATTATAAAGGGGATGAAACACAGATGGAGAAGCTGGGCTGAGCATACTCTACAGTAGAGAAAAGGAGCAAGCGACGAAAGCCACATACAACAGCCCAGGGGAATCTTATCCATTGAGCAAAGGAAGCCAGACATAAAAGCATATCTGAGATGGAAATTCAGTAAGATTGGGCATGGGACCAGGAGAGCAGTCAGCAGTCGCCACCATACCAAGGAATGTACTTCGTGGTTGTCCATCCTTTCTCATTGCCAGGCAATTGAAAGAAGTAACCTAAATATCGTTCAATGAGAGACTTGAGTGAATAATGACTGCATTTGCAAATAGAATGAATGAGGTCAGATCTTTAAGCACTGACATTGAAAGCTGCCCTCGACGTGTCCTTAAGTGATAAATCTCAGGGCTATGTGTGTCAGATGATTTCATTTCAGTTGAAGCTAAATGTAGATACTACCTAAAAATGTATTTTAAAACTTACCAAATTGTTATCAGTGGTTATCTCCGAAGAGTGGGATTTTAGAGGACATTTACTTTCTAAGTCACACATCTGTATATGAATGTTCACACCCGGGCATGTATGGGCTGATACATGTACAGTATAAAGGTGTGTGTATCACATTTTATAAGTAATCGGTCTTTTTGTATGCAGGATAATATGGTTTTTAAGTAAAAACTTGGCAAAGATTCTGTACCACAATTTTATTTAAAGGGACCAGGACATCTCATTTTCACTCAGCTTTGAAGAATAGCAGTTCTCAAACATTTGGGTCTCAGGATTCCTTTATGCTCTTAATAATCATTTAGGGTCTGGGCACAGTGGCTCATGCCTGTAATCCCAGCACTTTAGGAGGCTCTTTGGGAGGTAAGCTCTTTGGGAGGTAAGCCCTTTGGGAGGTAATCCCAGCATTTTGGGAGGTAAGAGGATCACTTGAGTACAGGCTGTCAAGACCATCCCAGGGGGCATAGTGAGACCACATCTCTATTTAAAAAAACAAAAACAATAGCTATGCCCAGTAGCAGACACCTGTGGCCCTAGTTACTTGAGATGCAGGAGGATCACTAAACCCAGGAGGCCAAGGCTGCAGTGAGCTGTGTTCACACCACTGCACTCCATTTTGGGAGACAGAGTAAGGCCTTGTCTCAACAACAACAACAACAACAACAAAAATTCAAATTAAAAATCGTTATTTAGGATCCATAAAAGGTTCTGTTTATGTGGCTTATATATCTTGATATTTACCATGTTAAAAATTAATACATTTTAAAAATGTTTCTTCATTTCAAAAGTATAATAAATCCATTACATGGTAAAATAAATATTTTTAAGTATAGCTGTATTTCCAAAACAAAAATGCCAGAATGTCACTTTCTTATTGCTACATATTTGCAGATACCTTTAGTGTCTCTCTTTGAATACAAAAAGTTGTATTCTTTTCTTTGATTCTGTATATTTTTGGTATACCTTGGTTGGGTTAAAGTATTTGTTGGAAATCTGGCTTTATACAGAAACTACTTTGAAAAGGAAGGGGTATTTTAATAGTCTTTTAAGATAATTTTAACTATTTTTCTTTCTTTAGCTCCATTTTTTTTGTGTGGCTGTTTTACTGCACCAGAATTCAACAAGTTTCTTAAGAGTTAGTTGCTATGTGGAAATTGAAACCCTATCAGTAATCTTTTCCTTCTCGTATATCTTAAAATCTATTACCCAGCTTTAAACTTTTAATGGATCTTATATCAATGAATTATTTTGTAATATTATGCATTTGTTTATTCAGAAAATACTGCATAGCTGAAAAATTAGAAATCCAAAATGTTGACACATTACAATAACATCAAAAGCACACATTGTTCATGTTGCTATCAGATAAGTCTCATTAGGTAATCCTAAATTCTGGCAAGTTGTCAAGCTTGTGGTGGTAGATGCATGATTTCCAAAATTCTCAGTTTCTCTAGAAAACTCAGACTTTATTTTTGTCAATAAACTGAGTTATTTCCCTTGAAGTGGCCATCTCTCAAGAAAATTCTCTAGAAAAGTTCTGCTAGATGTTAGAGTCCAGGAGCTAAAGACTAGCCTGGTCTAAGGGCAACACCCCATCTCTACAAATACTACACAAAAATATTAGTCGGGTGTGGTGGTGCTTGCCTGTAGTCCCAGATACTCGGGAGGCTGAAGTGGAAGATCACCTGAGCCTGTGGAGGTCAAGGCTGCAGGGAGCCATGATTGCACCAGTGCACTCCAGCCTGGGGGACAGAGTGAGACCATATCTCAGAAACAAACAAACAATATTATATGTGTAGCATTTTAAAAACACAATTATCTGGTTTTTCCATAGTTAATGGAATAAAGGGGGAAACTTTATCTCCTTGGACAGTAAACAGGGTAGTTCCTATATTCTTTTCTTCCCACATCAGCTGGATAGGTGTGTGAACACATTTCAAAGTATGGTTAGTAATTACTTGATCTTTTTCCAGCCCCTTCAGATAAGTTGAATTGAACACCCGAAAGTGATAGTGACAGTATTTTCCTCTGCAATTACGAACACCATTAATCTAATAGAATCTGCATGTGGTACTTGTTTGTGATATTTTTGTTCCATTTTATTCAGTGTGATTCCTGATGAATGCATCACTGCGCAATTAATTTTTCTCATTCTTTATACACACAGACACATATATCAAACAAACAATTGCTGAAATGACAGGCCAGCAGTGACTACTTGTTACCACGTGTGTAACATCTCTTGAAAGTTGCTTTGTAATTCATTTGTACAGTGTTGTTGTACCAGTGAAACTGCTAAGTGGTTTTTCCGGTTCCGTGTGCATTTGTGCCTTCACCACATACTAGCAGTTTCAAAGAATGACAATTTGCATGAGGCCATCTTAATAGCAGGTAGCATGTAACTAGCCGATCTGAATTAAGCCACCATTGTTCAATGAAACATTTGACACCAAGCCAGGTATTTCAGTGGATGAGTTGTATCTTGAATTTCAAATAAATAAATAAATAAATAAGTGGTCATATTCCCAAATAATCTTACTAGGCATAAATAATTCTGCTAGTGTAGGGGGCACTACCTTAAGAATGGTAAGAGTTTCTTGGTAAATCACTGGTTTTGCTTTTTTGATGTTTCTAAAACACTCACTCACAAGACCAGGTTGCTCCACTGTGACCTCATCTCACCCTCCCCAGCTTTTCTTCCCACCCCCCAGTAAAACACAAACTACTCAGCCTGGCCCCTTGCTGCCTCCCTCCCTCACTACTTCTGGTTTACTTTTAGGACTTTGTCTTCTGCCTGCCTCCAGTACATGGACAGTGTTTATTTGACTGCGTGTCCATCTTATCCCAATGAGCCTCTCCACACCGGAGTGCTGCCAGTAACTGTCTCTGCCAAATTCTTTCCCCTGCCTGCGATTCTCACCCCACACTTTCCATTTTGCAGTGGCTACATCCATCTGATACAGCTATGCCTATCTTTTACGACTTGCCTTTGACCAGACATCCTGAGTCATCTTAACACAGTCCTTCAAACCCTACCTTCCAGATCCTAGTGAATGGACTGCTTCACTGCTCCATGCCCCAGAGGACCATGTGCTTCAAACAAGGCTCCATAGAGGGCTGGACTTAGCAAGGATTCCCCAGTCCATGTCCCCTGCTTTCAAGACTTGAACTCCAAGAGAGCCAGAGAGCTGTCTGCTCTGCTTTTTGTCTTCTGCTTGCCCAAGACAGTACTTTATGTAGGTGTTAGTTTCCTAAAAATATGTCTAACATGCTTGAATTGCTGATAGCTATTGATTAAAGCCTGGCTTCTAATATAAATAATGCATTTCTGATGAATCTCAAAAACACAATCAGGAAGCGAAAAATGCCATTAATTTGCAATTAATCAATATCCTGGCTAGTAATTGAGATAGTCAGTGGCAAACTCATTAAAATATAAGGTGCTAGTTCCAGTCCCATCCTGAGCTCCAGTAATTTTTAAACTTATAGTGAATTTTTATAACGTCTATAAAATGAATCACTGTTATCATAGTAATAGCTAATAGTGACACAGCATGTCCCATCTGCCAAACACCGGGTACCATTAATCCATTCATTTATAAAATGTGACGTTGGAGGGAGTGCATATTTTAAGACTACTACCTGGAATAGTGTTATTTGTTGGAGATTCATTTGTTTGTTCTCCACATTCTTCAGTGTATTAATTCTTCCATGAAACTGAAAGGCTCCCTATTCACATTATAGATGTGAAATGTTGTGCATTGACTTTGGAAGGTTGCAGTTCCTTTGTGAGCTTCCAGGTGGAAGGGTTGGGGCTGGAGAGATTTTTCGCTGTAGTGAAATTGTTTCCCTCTGAAATCTTCAGCTACTTGCCCCCTCTGTGGAGCTTTCTTCTCCCAGGTCAAGGGGACTCTTCCTTGAGAGTGGTTTGAGTAGGTTCTTCAAAAACTGTTCAACTGAGTAAAACTGAATAGAATAGTCGATGCATTTTGTCCTAAAATGTAACAACTGGCTTTGGGGAGGTGAAAATGAAATCTTACTTTTTATTAATTTATAAAGCACAGATATACATACAGAAATAATACAATATATCTGTGTTGTAACATGTTACAGGGATTCCTTGCTGGGGGAAAATGACTGAAAAAGGTTTTTTAGGGGGTGATAATGAATGAAATGGTTAAGAAACACTGAGTTAGTCATATACGGTATCAGACACATACTGTGTTAGTAGCCCCAGTAATTCTCAACGGTGGCAGTGGATTCACAGATGACTTTCTCTTTTTTAAAGGTATCGAAAGTGGACTGTGTCCCTATCACTTTGTTTATACTGGGGTGATGAAGTCTCATTTTGTCCAGGCCATCACAGTGTAGCTCTGACACCCGAAATCCTAGGAATCAACCCAGATATCTGGCCACTCCAGTCTAAGCTGGAGTTGACAACAGCTTGAGTGAAATGCCTGTGAGAGGATCACATCTTTGTGATATGCTGTGGGTCTTGGACCAGCTTTTCTTCGAATTAATTCTGAGTGTCCAGAATCACATCACACATCTTGGTCATAAGCTGCATTAAAGTGCTATCCCTCATTGTTTTCTAAAAGAAAACATTGCTTTCTTATGTGAATGCACAAGGAAGTTGCACCTGAATTGTGTACAAATAAAGCAGATGTACCGTGGGGTTTTGAATCCCTTGCCAGGTTTTTGTCTCTCAGCCATCAGTAAATTAGGGCATATTCTTTGTTGATACTTGTAATGGGGACGTATATGGATTGCCCTATTAGCTGATGGCCTCTTCACATAACCAGAAGATGTGCTTGCTTGGTTTTGTTTTGTTAGTGTGATGATCTACAGCTAGGTGTAGTCTGACAACTTTATAGAAGTGTTCCAGTGCTTAACCTTGGAGCACTTCCTGGATCCACCGTTGACCAATGCCACAACAAATGGCCACAAACTTAGCATCTTAAAACAGCACTGATTTCCATCTCATGGTTCTGTGGGTCAGAATTCCAGGCATGGCATAGTTAGGTTTTCTGTGTCAAGTGTCACAAGGCTGAAATCATGATGTCATCCAGACTGGGATCCTGCCAGAGGCTCTGGGAAGAATCTGTTTCGAGGCTCATTCAGGTCCTTGGCATATCCCAGTTCCTGACTGTGAGGACTGAGGCCCTGTCTTCCTGCTGCTGTCAGTGGGGGCTACACCTTGTCTCCCACAAGCCTCCATCTGGCCCTCACAGGGAGTGCAGCACCTCAGAACTAGCCATGGAGGCAGAGCCATTCCAAAACCTGTGCTCTCCTCTCTGCAGTCTCTCTCCTGGTGCAGCTGCAGAAAGGTCTCTGCTTCTAGAGGCAGATTTGATTAGATTAGACCCACCCAGATAATCCAGGGTACTCTCATCTTCTAATCTTGATGATGTCTGCAAAGCCCTGTTGAGCCTTCAGCGGCTACATGTAGGGTCCTGGGAGTTGAGGTGTGGGCATATTCAGGGGCTGTGCTACCTCCCACAGAGCCTGTTCATATCTCCAGTTTCCTCAGTGATGCCTAAGAATGTTAGGTTCATTAAAATTATTTTTGCTATAACAAGAAAACTTCTCCCAGCTACTATCCCTGGGGTTTTCCTCCCTCACATCCTTTATTTCTTCTAGAATGTTCTCTAGGGGTTCCTGTCTCTTGATTCGTCCAGAGCCTGACTGCAGGCCATCTGCTTCCTGATGCTAAGCTGCTTTCCCCAGCCATTGAGGTGTCTTGTATATGAGAAGGAAGGTGGCAGCCTTCAGATGAGGACTCAGCTGACAAGGAGAATCAGTTGGTGAATGTTAATTAGAGCTCACTTAGTGCCCCCCCTTTTAAGAGAGGGAGAATCTGAGTCAGAAGCTGACATAATTTAATCTGTAAAGAGGCAAACCAGTGGGCACTTGAAGCATTCTCTTCCCACCTATTGTCAGCTTAGAGGATAAAAGCTAATGTCATGCAGTATTTAATATTTATTGTTTTTTCTTTCTATTAAAAAAGTGTGGTATATTATTGTTGCTGCTGTATTGTTTGAAAGTAAATCATACTTCCCTGGTTTATTTTTCCTGTAGCTGTATAGTTACAGCTGTATAGTTAGGAAATTGGAGGACCACTGGAAACTTCAGTGCTGGAGAGTATTGTGTGTTTGTGGTTCTTACATCACCTTCTTTTTCTTTCTTTTTTTTTTTTTGAGATGGGGTCTCGCTCTGTTGCACAGGCTGAAGGTCAGTGGTACAAATTCGGCTCACCAGAGCCTTCACCTCCCAGGTTCAAGTAATTCTCATGCCATAGCCTCCCAAATAGATGGGATTACAGATGTGTGCTACCACGCCCAGCTAATTTTTGTTTGTTTGTTTTTTGTATTTAAGTAGAGATGGGGTTTCATGCACGTTGGCCAAGATGGTCTCAAACTCCTGGCCACATGTGTTCCACCCACCTCAGCCTGTCAAAGTTTTGGGATTATAAACATGAGCCACCACACCCAACCCAACTTCATCTTCATGAGCTTGTGCGGGTCAGTCCACAAGCAGCAGGAAATCCAGAGCTTGGTACTTGGATTATATATAGAAAAACACAGGTTGGGGGTCAGCATGGAACCTTTTTTAACAAATAGCCCCACAAGCAAACCAAGGGACAGCCTTGGAAACTCAGGTTTATGGCTGATACTCCTTGAGACCTTTCTCAGCCTTAGTGGACCCTAGTTCTCTTCCCGACGGTGTTGTACCCTCCCGCAGGGCCTGATTCCTTCTCCACAGTGTGCTATGGTCCACACCATAATGGTTCTACCTCCCACTGCCCTCAGGCCAGGCCTCACATCAAGCACATTCTAGCTTTTCTCTAGCCTCATGGGCCAGGTTGATCTTCTAGCCCAGGCTCCATCAGAATCTCAGGTTATAGAAAGGAAAGAAAGATACCTCCCATCTGTTTTCAGGATTGAAAAGATGCTGACATCCCTCTCTATCTAAAGGAAAGAAGAGACACATGGGCTGCGCCCTGGGTTGCCCTCACAGGTGTCCCAGGGGCCATCTTGTCATGAATGCTCAGCAGAGCCCATTGCCAAGGAATCTAGGTAGGGGGCTCTCACAGAGCAGGTCCCTTAGTTCTGAATTAAGGAGTAGCCTCAATGACATGTAAGGAACCATTCATGCAAGAGGATAGGCATTTAAGGTTAAATCTGCCTCCTCTGTCATTATTTACAGGTAAGATTCAAAATAGTTCAAGAAAACAAGGCAGATGAGTTGCATTTATATTGACATGAGTCATGCCACCTTTGGATACTTTTTGTGAAGACTTACCCAGAATAGATTCCTTGGAGTGCTGCTTTGCGGGACCTTCATTTATTTGCTCTAAAGGTAGGTGTCCATGCCTGAGAGGCCTCAGTGAAGTTTCAACTACAGAGTTGTCCTTGGAAGCACTTCTGGAAACATTTCTGTGTCCATTGTACAAGGCAGGTTCCGAGTCCCTCATTTAATGGGAGGAATCTCATTTTTCTGGAAGATTTCTCTGGACTGCTGTGTCAAGGAATATTCTGGAAACCCCTTACCCCATGAACATTCTACTGGAAGACGATATAGAATTGAACGTTAATATAGGCATGGGAGACAACAACATAACATGTGAAAACAACATAAGCCTCATCTGGGACTGCAACACATCTTTGTTTTGGAAACACTGACTTTGCAACCACATCTATAGACACCGGCTTTTATTTCAGGAGTCAGCAGTTAATACATTTGCAGGAAGGAGAATTGAGGGCATCCCTGTGAAAACCAGAAAATAAATCCATCCTGAAGGTTATTGGCTTTGTAGACCTCTCATCTCCTGTTAAGTAGGTTGCTGGGCTGTGTACAACGGTGTCAGGATGGAAAGGACCAAGGAGAGGGCTGAAGAGAGGCCTCTGCATTGCCAGCTGCCATGTACTCACCACCCAGACAGCTCATTAGCTCATTCACCAGCTCATTTAATCATGAAGTGTTTTAATCCCCTCCAGGTCCAATGAATTCCTTAGGCGTTTTTCTCTTTATCAGTTCCCATTATAAATGGCAGCTTCTTCTACATGGTACATATGGAGACGACGTGGAAAAATTACTCACACAGGCCAGCAAAGTCATTCTCTTTGTGCTGTGATAATCCTGTTTGGTGAAGCCTCCTCTGTAGCTTCTCTCAAAGGCAGGCAAAACATCGCTATGCTTTTGCTGTCCTAACAGTGTGTGGAGTCATGTTATACAGCAAGCATACCACAAGCAGGTCTCATCTAAGGCACCTAAATTGTGGTTTTTCCATAATGAAAGTAATGTTGAAAATAAACACAACTTGCTGCTCTATAGGTTGGAGCATTTTAATCCTGTACAGGGCTAATCTTCCCTAGTCTGTCTGAAGTCATAGTGTCCCTCTATACACACAAAATTGATAGGGGCCTCCTGTCACACCTGCAGATCATGAGTCTCATGCAGAAGGCTATGGAAAATGAATTAACACATTTTATTCAGTGGAGGTGGAAAAAGAAAATGATTTCTAGTGACCATGTAGAAACTTGAGGTTTGTTTTTGACTCTTAAGACAGTCAGCACCTTTCAGGACCTTGCTGGATTTTCATTGCTTTCTGACAGATGGTCAGATGGTGGACATGGTATCTGTATCATTAAAAGAGGAAATCAGGAAGGTTTTTTGAGCGGTCTTGAAGTCTTTTACTCACCACTTAATTTACGTGCATACACTTTGGTATGCATGCTAAGAGTGCCCGTCGTATACTTTTTATGAATAAAATGACACAGAGAATTTGTTAGGAAGCGTTCCTGCCCACCCCCCAGTGAAGTCGTTAAATCCTAAACTTTTTTAAAGGCTTTTCTCTACAGGTGAGAGAATCAATTTAGGGGTACAGTTCATTCATTTACCTGTCTTGTAACTCTAGAGGATTTTGTTTAAACATGTTTATATCAGATTTTCACAGCACTGTTGAGTCAGTAAAACAGAAGAACTGCCTGTGTACAGGAGATACCCCCTCATCAGCACTATTACTTAAGGCAATGCAGCACAGCATCTAGCTTACTTGTAGGTAGGTGAATGCAGCAGGTGGATGATTGGATGAAGGAAAGGAGAGCAGGAGGAAGGCAGGGATGGATGGATGGGATAGATAGATAGATAGACATAGGGATGGATGGACAGATGGATGAATTGATGAATAATATAAACAAAAGTACTAATTAACAATAAAATACATACCATAGTAGTCATTTTTACATTACTTAAAGTTTCATGTTTAAACAAACATCAAATAGTGTTTACATGTGCAGCATGACAACATTGTGCTACTTGTTTACAGATCATTGACAAGAACATGAAGACATATATAACTTGAATCTTAGATGATTATATTGTCATTCTATATATAGTTTATTATTACTAATAATAGACTAATAGACTTCATAATAGTCTGTTAATAGATTATATATTGACTATATATAGAATAATAAGTCTGTAGGAGTTTGCTAGGACAATATATAGACTTCTATATATATTATACATAGAATAGTGTCTATATATAGTCTATATATAAAATATATTTCCTTTGTTGAGAATATATGTATTAGTTTACATAATATATATTATTTGTATATCTACTTAAGACATACATATATCTTCCTGCTTTGCCAATGAAATGTGAAAAAGTTCTTTTAGGATAAGCTCAGAAAGATATTAGAAGACCTGCACGTATGGTTGGTTCTGCAGCAAAGGTTTACTTATTCAGTTGTTAGCAGGCAGCACTTGAGCCAATTTCTGCTGGTGGCAGTGTTCAGTATTAGCTCGTCACCACAGTTTTATCCCGGTGCAGCAGACTCTGCTGGGATATCTGCTGGTAACTGGGCATAGGGAAGCAGGGCTCTGATGGGAGAATGAGCTGAAGCAAACTGCCAGGAATGGTTCTGGCATGAGATGCTCTGCAAGCTAAACATAGTGTGTCATACACATGCATGGTTTGGGTATTGTGGATACTTGAGGGAATGCAATGAGAGGTTTCCAGGAAACCAATAAAAATAAGAAGTCGAACTCCAGCAGGGGGGCATTGGCAGGATAATTAAGTTTCCAGAGGAAATATTTCTTCCTAAGGGAAGATTTAGGTATCAAAATCCCAGTCATTGTAGATAGCATTATGGGACAGAGTCCAATCCTAGAGGAGAGAGAATCCCCGGTTTCCCTGTTAGACACACCAGGGTTCCCCAGCCTTGATACTACTGAGATTTAAGAATATTATTCTTTCCTGTGGGACATCATCCATGTACCATCAGCACTATGGACATTTAACAAGATCATTCTTTGCTATGGGAGGGGGTCTATATAACGTGGGATATGCAGTATTGTCCCTGTTCTCTTCCCACTAGATGCCAGTTGCATCCGCTCTCAATGGTGGAAACCAACAATGTCTCTGGATATTACCAAATGTTCACAGGTAGTGAGAGGGTGGGAATCACCCTGGATGGCGACCCACAGAGCGAGATCATTGGCATGGGAGGCACACAGAATCGCAGCACCATGGACGACAACAAGGAAGGTGTGCTGGGTGGATGCTGGGGGCCACTTCCCAAACTGCAAAGGTGATGCTGGATATCTGGCACTCTGTCAGAAGGATCTGTAGGGCACGATTCTGTGGGGAAGAATTGAGTGATCCATCAGTGGCATCTGGCCAAAGCAGACGAGTAGGGAATAGTGGCATTTCTGCCATGTCTTTGTCATTGCAGGCCCAAGGAACAGGAGGGAAGGGAACAGTGTGACTTGATGTGCCTCTGATAATGGGTCTACTTTGCAACAGGAATCAGCACCATTCGCTGTAGACAAGGAGCACTGAGTCTGCAGCTTTTCTTCCCATCATTATCAGGCCGTGATTGTTGCAAGGACAGTGAAGCCTTGGGCAGGCTGCTGAGGTCTTTGGAAGATCCAGATGGAAAGAAACAATACACATTGATAGCTCTGAGAGGTTATGCAATTTGGAAGTCCTCCCCTAGCTTAATATAATACGCAGTGTCTGTTCTCTAAAAACCGAAAGGCTTATGGGGGAGACCAACACGCTAATTTAGGGCTTCAGCAGAAATTTCTGTTAAGTTAGGTGTGCCTACCTTACCTTTCACGTTTTCCTAAATGATATGTTCCTTACCCTGCAGATTGATATCCGATGATGCAAAACGATTAAACAGAAGCCTCTCTTTGCTGACCTAAGAAATCTGAAGTTTTTACAATGAAAAGTGCTAAGTACATGTTCAAAGGTGACATAGTATCACTTTATGCCTAATGGTCTTTTCTGTGGTGAATTTAAGTGCTATGTACTGGAGAATTAGCACAAATTACCTTTTTAATAAGGGGAAAGCTGAAGTGACAAGCTTGTCTCCCCTAGGCTTAACAAATACAGTTCTCTCTTAGAATACGGGACTTTAAAGTTGCAGAAGTTCTGAGAGCTTGAGTGTCATTCAAACTGCAAGGTACCCTGTTCATCAAATAATTCAGATTCAGAAAAGTCAAGCACAGATATATGCAGTGATGTGTGCAAGGATTCACAACTGGGAGTTTTTTCTACATCTCCACAATGATAACCCTTTGCTGCCTTCCTTGATCACTTTTCTAATCTGAATTTCGTTCAGCATCATGGCAGGACCTTGGAGTATCTTTGTAATTGCTGAAGGGTGCACCAAATATGTATAGAGAAACCATGCTTAGAAAAGACTTTAAGACGGAAGTAGAATTTTGGGAAATAGAAATTCCAGTGAATGGTGTTAATTTATATGGCAGACAGAGAAGAGTAACTTCTATCAAGGTGAACAGACCAGTAAGCAAATCCTGAGAGAAGAGGATGTGCTCTGACAGGCTGGCCACAGCTCTTAGTTTTTAAAAAAGTAGGAGGAACACCTACAACAGTTCTCTGAGTAGTGGGGAACACCGTCTTCCTCCTTCCAGAAGACTGAAGAAACCCTCCTAGGTAATTACACCCGAGAACACAAACTGGAATCACACTGTTTTGTAAGGGAACCCTTCCTGCCTGGGCAGATTCACTCCTCTTCAGTTCCATCACCTCTGAGGTGTTGCTCAGATTCAGGTGATACTCTGCTAGTAAAAGAATACTTTGCATCCATGTGGGTCCTGGCAGAATGTGATACTGTAATCTATTTAATCATGCACAGACACTCAGCCAAAGAAGGCTAGGTTATGTCACAGAAGTAAGAACATTTGAAGACCAAATAGTGTTAGCCACAATACTGTCAAATTAAAATAGAGGGAAACACAAAAATAAAAAGCAACATGGTCATCTCAACAGATGTAGAAAAAGCCGTTTTTAAAAACCCAATCTGCAGCCCTGATTAAAATCCTACAGCCACTAGGAATAGAAGGGAACTCCTTCAATGAACCTGATAAAGGCCATCTACTAAAAATCTAAAATTCTAGTTAATAGTAAAACCTGGATACTTTTCTTTAAATTTAGGAACAAAATAAAAATACCCACTCTCCGCATTCTATTCAACATTTTCGTAGAGATCAGAACTAGTGCAGTAAGAAAATAAAAATAGAAGACACTCAGATTAGAAAGGAGGTGGTAAAGCCATCTTTATGCATAGACAGCATAATCAAAAATCCAGTTTGAATATCCAAAAAAGCTACTAGAACTATTATAAATTGAGTTGAGCAAAGTGACAGGACACAAGTTCAATATACAGAAAATCATGTACTGTTTTTATGTACTAGCTGAACAATCAAAATTTAAAGTAATTAATACCATTTTCAATAGCATCAGAAATAGGAAATATTCTGGAATAAATTTGAAAGATATATATAAGACCTGTACCCTGAGAACTACAAAAAAATCTTGAGAGAAATAAAAGGAGATGTAAGTAAATGAGGAGATATAAGTTGGTCATTCGTTGGAAGACATAATAATGTTAAGATGTTAAACTTGAAAAAAAAAGAACAACGTTGGAAGACTAATGCGATTTGATTTCAAGCTGTGTTAGAAAGCTGCAGTAATCGAGAGTGGGGTATTGGCATAAAGACAGACAAGTTAGATTAGTATAACAGCATAGACTCACATATGCACAACTGATTTTGGCAAAAGCACAAAGCAATTCAGTGAAAAAAGGGTAGTATTTTCAACAAATGGTGCTGGAACAACTGGATATTCATATGCAAAAAAATGAACTTCATGCTTACAAGTAATACACACAAACATACATGCATCGTAATGTTACTGAAGATAGATCATAGACCTATATATAAAACCTAAAACTACGAGACTTTGAGAGGCAAACCAAGGGCAAAATTTTGAGACCTAAAAATATGATATCACGTACATATCCATTCTGGGTCAGTGTCTGCTGATGAGTTTTTCCTGCTGCTTTGCATGCCTGGACATTTTTGATTGGATGCCAAACACTGTGAATCTTCTTTTTAGTATGCCAGATATTTTTATATTCCTGCAAATATATTTGAGTGATTGCTCACTTTGGGTTAAGTTACTTGGAGACAATTGGCACGTTGGAGCCTTGTTACTGCGAATCATTAGGGAGATTCAGAGCAGGACTCAGCCTGGAGCTAAATATTCCCCACTATTCACACAAGACTTTCTGAGTAGTGTAGCCAAATGGCTTATGAATTACAAGGTTTTTTTCAATCTGGCTGGTGAAAACAGGCACTTTTCCAGCCCTGTGTGAGCACCACGCACTATTTTCTCTATTTCAGATGGTTCTTTCCCCAGTGGTTTGTGTGCCCTACAACCTACAAGGCAGTCACCTGTGTCAAACATGGTGCTTACCTTGTTAGTTTCCTGGATCTCAGAGAGCAATGTCCTTCATGCCCTATTTCTAGAGTCATGAAACCGTCTTTCATATGTTTTGTTTGTTTTTCTGGTTGTTACTGGTAGGAGAGTTAAGCCAGTCTATGTTATTCCTTCTTGTCCAGAAGAGAAATTCCTCCCTTACTCATAGGTAATATTCCAGAAACAATGGCACACTCTAAATACCCTCATTTCAGAGAGAAAGCAATGGAGGCCCAGGGCATTGCAGTAATTCTTCAAATGAGCAGTTCCTGGCAGTGTCAAATTTTGAACCCAGGGGTTCTGGCAGTGGAGGCCAGAATCATACCATATGCTCCATCATGATTCTCATGTCCTAATACTCTTTGGTCTTGACTGCTCCCATTGTCTTATTGACTGGACCTGTGGATCACTTTGTGATTAAGAATAGGACCAACCTCTACAGAGAAAACTTGAGGATACATTTAGTCCATCTTGTAGCTACCATGGGAAATCTTACCCTTGTTGTACTCCTAGTTTCAATTTAACCTTTAAATCAAGTATTTGTCATTTCTAGAGCTCCATTTTCCCAGCTCTGTTTCATGAATCCAGAGCCTGAGAAACAGGACGTACTTCATGCAATATTGTTAAGTGCAGACATCTCAAACACATACAGAAGGGTTCTGAGATCATCATGTACTTCATCACCTTTGCCAGCAGGACTTCTCTTGGCATGGATAAAACAGCTGTGGACTTTGGACCATGCCCTTCCTTCAGTATGGATTCTTAAACTAGGAGACAGAATTCCTTCTTTAATCTCAGTGCCCGCAGAAGGAAGGTAAAGGAAAGTACCTACATGGCCGAGATGTTGCTCACAGTCCAGTTTATTAGTGATGAGGATGAAGTGGTTTGAATGATCCAATAAAGCCCAGGAGGCTGACAATGGGGAGGGATAAAATGATTTTGTGGGTGGATGAGAAAACCACCTGGGCAAAGAATAATTTGGTTTCTAATGCTGTAATTAATTTTGCATAAAATCAGCCATATTATGTTATCCTGAAAATTAGTAGCCTATCGTTCCCTT
Organism: Papio anubis; assembly: GCF_008728515.1. Classification (NCBI taxonomy): domain Eukaryota; kingdom Metazoa; phylum Chordata; class Mammalia; order Primates; family Cercopithecidae; genus Papio; species Papio anubis. The sequence goes on from NC_044997.1 coordinate 3,446,313, forward strand.
GCTTTTATGAGGTTGCAACAAGTCTCAGAAAGTGAGGTAGGATTACAGGCATTTTGAGAATGCAACATTCCAGTGAATGTCCTCAAAAATCATACCCAGCTGTTTGCTGGTTCCATTGTCAAAATGAATATGCTCATCTGCATTTACAATTACAGTTTTGACACACTTGTATGGATGTGTCATGCTCATATTGATAATAATCACTAGGACATGGATTAATGATAAACCTGAGAGCACACCCACAAAAGTTTGCATGTGCATAGGTTTGAGCAAATTTGCAGCAACAAACTTTGGCCATTGACACTTTAAAGTGTCACAGTTTAACCAATAGTTCATGATAATTCTACAGAACACATCTTCTCTGGCAGTGTTGAGTAATTGGGATGGCAATGTGATAGAAACTAAGGGAGCTGCATTAAAGGCATTCGTGTGGCGAACACTATACCCATTTTGGTTTCTGTGAGTCTCTAGTCTATAACAGAAGATGTTTCTTTCAGTTATTTCCAGGTTGCAAAGGAATTAGATACCAGTTGAGGTAGCCCATTGGGATGATTTTTCTTCCCTATCAGTTTGTTCCAAAGCAAAAACAACTTTCTCATATACTTGCCATTTCAGTAAAAAAGAAACATTTTTTTTTTTATATATAATAAAAGAACAGGATTATGATTTGCAGCTAGAAAAGCTAAAATACAGGCCATGCGGATGCAAAAGACTCTGAGAGCTTCGTCAGGCACTCCTTTCTCCTCAAGACCTCTCTACACTTGCTGAAGGTCAGGAGAGGAACCAGAAAACCCCTGCCCTGTTGATTCTAGCAGGCATGCACGTGAATTGGCTGTGCCATTCTCAAAACCCTCAGGCTGCCTCTCACTATGGCACCAGGGCACATCTTGGTGGGCCATCCAAGGTGGTGATACAATCCCATGTTCAATTCCTAATACACAGGTGGCATGAGCTAGCCAACTCTTGGATAGGTTCAGACACTGGTATCACCCAAACACTTTGCTACATTGACTGGCATCTTGAATGGATAGTGCCAACCATGAGGCTGATATTAAACATTCAAATAGGAACAGCAGGTCCCTAATTGCATTTCGTTTTTTGTTATAGCATCTCCTTGATGCCACTTTGGATAGGGAACTGGACCCTCCCCGTGTGACGAAGAGCAGCTTTCCATGGAAATGACAAGGAAAATGAATATATCATCTTAAGGCTTCATAAAGATGGTGCTGTATGTGGTTATGTGTGTATTACAGACAAACTGTTAACATTTTAATTGGTCCTGCATCTCGCTTCCTGGGTGCTGAAGACATGAGAAGTCTTCACGTTTTGGCATCAGTGATAATAATAAGTGTGAGCAGCCAAACTCTCTGCAGTGGAAGTCAGGGGAGCAATGTGAGGTGCTGAGGACAGCTCTGACTCATGGACTGATACTTGCAATTCAGGAAAGAAACAGTTGAAGGGTAAGTTCTTGCACAAGTAATTGCAGTTTTTACCATTGGAAGTAATGGCAGGGTCTGTTCCAAGATAGCCGAGTAGGAACAGCTCTATTCTGCAGCTCCCAGCATGATCGATGCAGAAGCAGGTGACTTCTGCATTTCCAACTGAGGTAGCTGGTTCATCTGATTGGGATTTGTTGGACAGTGGTTGCAGCCCATCGAGGGTGAACTGAAGCAGGACAGAGCATTGCCTCACCTGGGAAGTGCAAGGAGTGGGGGGATTTCCCTTTCATAGCCAAGGGAAGCCGTGACAGATGGTACCTAAAAAAATGGGACACTCCCTCCCAAATACTGCACTTTTCTAACGGTCTTAGCAAATGGCACACCAGGAGATTATATCCTACACCTGGCTCAGCAGGTCCCATGCCCACGGAGCTTTGCTCACTGCTAGTACAGCAGTCTCACATCAAACTATGAGGCAGCAGCCTGACTGGGGGAGGGGAGTCCACCATTGCTGAGGCTTAAGTAGTTAAACAAAGTGGGCAGGGAAGCTCGAACTGGGCAGAGCCCACCGCAGCTCAGAAAGGCCTGTTACCTCTGTAGATTCCACGTCTGGGAGCAGGGCATAGCTGAACAAAAGTCAGCAGAAACTTCTGCAGACTTAAACGTCCCTGTCTGTCAGATCTGAAGCAAGGATTCGTTCTCCCAACATGATATTCGAGCTCTGAGGACAGACAGACTGCCTCCTCAAGTGAGTCCCTGACACCACTGTAGCCTAACTGGGAGACACCTCCCAGTAGGGGCCGATTGACACCTCATATAGCCAGGTGCCCCTCTGAGATGAAGCTTCTAGAGGAAGGATCAGACAGCCATATTTGCTGTTCTGCAGTCTCTACTGGTGATACCCAGGCAAACAGTCTGGAGTTGACCTCTGGCAAACACCAACAGACATGCAGCTGAGAGACCTGTTAGAAGGAAAACTAAACAAACAGGAAAAGTGTCAACATAACAAAAAGTACATCTACACCACAACCCCATCTGTAGGTCACCAACATCAAAGACCAAAGGTAGATAAAACCACAAAGATGGGGAGAAACCAGAGCAGAAAAGCAGAAAATTCTAAAAACCACAGTGCCTGTTCTCCTCCAAAGGATTGCAGCTTCTCACCAGCAATGAAACAAACCAGGATGGAGAATGACTTGGACGAACTGACAGAAGTAGGCTTCAGAAGGTCGGTAATAACAAACTTCTCCAAGCTAAAGGAGGATGTTCGAACCCATTGCAAGGAAGCTACAAAGCTTGAAAAATTATTAGACAAATGGCTAACTAGAATAAACAGTGTAGAGAATACCTTATATGACCTGATGGAGCTGAAAACCATGGCACGAGAACTACGCAATGCATGCACAAGCTTCAATAGCCAATTTGATCAGGGGAATAAACGGTATCAGTGATTGAACCTCAAATCAATGAAATGCAATGAAAAGAGAAGTTTAGAGAAAAAACAATAAAAACAAATGAACAAAGCTGCCACAAAATATGGCACTATGTGAAAAGAACAAATCTATGTCGATTAGTATACCTGAAAGTGAAGGGGAGAATGGAGCCAAGTTGGAAAACACTCTTCAGTATATTATCCCCAGGAGAACTTCCCCAACCTAGCAAGTCTGGCCAACATTCAAATTCAGGAAATACAGAGAACATCACAACGGTATTCCTAGAGAAGAGCAATCTGAAGACACGTAATTGTCAGATTCATCGAGGTTGAAATGAAGGAAAAAATGTTAAGGGCAGCCAGAATGAAAGGTCGGGTTACCTACAAAGGGAAGCATATCAGACTAGCAGCGGATCTCTCAGCAGAAACTCTACAAGCCAGAAGAGCATGAGGGCCAAAATTCAACCTTCTTAAAGGAAAGAATTTTCAACCCAGACTTTCATTATGAGTGAAACTAAGCTTCATGATGGAGAAATAAAATTCTTTATAGACAAGCAATTGCTGATTTTGTTACCACCAGGCCTGCCTGACAAGAGCTCCTGGAGGAAGCAGTAAACATGGAAAGGAACAACTGGTACCAGCCACTGCAAAAACATGCCCAATTGTAAAGACCATTAATGCTAGGAAGAAACTGCATCAACTAATGGGCAAAATAAGGAGATAACATAATAATGAGAGGATCAAATTCATACATAACAAAATGTAAATGGGCTGAATGCCCCAATAAAAATACACAGACTGGAAACTTGGATAAAGAGTCAAGACCCATCAGTGTGCTGTATTCAGGAGACCCATAATGTCATGTGCAGAGACATACATAGACTCAAAGTAAAGGGATGGAGGAAGATCTACCAAACAGGGGTTGCAATCCTAGTCTCTGATAAAACAAACTTTAAACCAACAAATATCAGTAGAGACAAAGAAGGCTATTACATAATGGTAAAGGTATCAATTCAGCAAGAAGAGCTAACTATTCTAAATATATATGCACCCAATATAGGAGCACCCAGATTCATAAAGCAAGTCATTAGAGACCTACAAAGAGACTTTGACTCCCACACAATAATAATGGGAGATTTTAATATCCCACTGTCAATATTAGACAGATCAACGAGACAGAAAGTTGACAAGAATATCCAAGACTTGAACTCAGCTCTGAACCAAGCATACCTAATGAACATCTACAGTACTCTCCACCCCAGATCAACAGAATATACATTATTCTCAGCACCACATCACACTTATTCCAAAATTGACCACATAGTTGGAAGTAAAGCACTCCTTGGCAAATGTAAAAGAACAGAAATGATAAGAAACTATCTCTCAGACCACAGTACAATCAAATTAGAACTCAGGATTAAGAAACTCACTCAAAATCGCACAACTACATGGAAACTGATCAATCTGCTCCTGAATGACTACTGGGTAAATAACAAAATGAGGTCAGAAATAAGATTTTCTTTGAAACCAGTGAGAACAAAGAATGTACCAGAATCTCTTGGACACATTTGAAGCAGTATGTAGAGGGAACTTTGTAGCACCAAATGCCCACAAGAGAAAGCAGGAAAGATCTGATATAAACAACCTAACATTACAATTAAAAGAACTACAGAAACAAGAGCAAACACATTCAAAAGCTAGCAGAGGGCAAACAGTAAACCAAGATCAAAGCAGAACTGAAGGAGATAGAGACCAAATAAAAGAAAAAAAAAACCCTTCAAAAACAATCAGTGAATCCAGGAGCGGGTTTTTTGAAAAGATCAACAAAATTGATACACTGCTAGCAAGACTAACAAAGAAGAAAAGAGAGAAGAATCAAATAGACACAATAAAAATGATACAGGGGATATCACCACTGATCGCACAGAAATACATACTACCATCAGAGAATACTATAAACACCTCTATGGAAATAAACTAGAAAAGCTAGAAGAAATGGATACATTCCTGGATACATCAACCCTTACAAGACTAAACCAGGAAGAAGTTGAATCTCTGAATAGACCAATATCAGGTTCTGAAATTGAGGCAACAATTAGTAACCTACCAACCAAAAAAAGTCCAGGACCATACAGATTCACAGCTGAATTCTACCAGAGGTATAAAGAGGAGTTGGTACCATTCCTTCCGAAACAAGTCCAATCAATAGAAAAAGAGGGAATCTTCCCTAACTCATTTTATGAGGCTAGCATCATCCTCATACCAAAGTCTGGCAGAAACTCAACAAAAAAACCATTTTAGACCAATATCCCTGATGAGCATCGATGTGAAAATCCTCAGTAAAATACTGGCAAACCAAATTCAGCAGCACGTCAAAAAGCTTATCCACCGAGATCAAGTCGACTTCATCCCTGGATGCAAGCCTGGTTCAACATATTCAAATCTGTAAATATAATCTATCACATAGACACAACCAGTGCCCAAAACCGCATGATTATCTCAATGCATGCAGAAAAGGCCTTTGACAAAATTCAACAGCCCTTCATGCTAAAAACTCTCAGTAAACTAGGTACTGATGGAACATATCTCAAAATACTAAGAGCTATTTATGACAGACCCCACAGCCAATAACATACTGAATGCGCAAAATACTGGAAGCCTTCCCTTGAAAACCAGCACAAGACAGGGATGCCCTCTCACTACTCCTATTCAACATAGTATTGGAAGTTCTATCCAGGACAATCAGGCAAGAGAAAGAAAGTGTATTCGATTAGGAAAAGAGAAAGTCAAACTTTCCCTTTTTGCAGATGACATGATTATGTATTTAGAAAAGCCCATCATCTCAGCCTTAAATCTCCTTAAACTGATAACCAACTTCAGCAATGTCTCAGGATACAAAGTCAGTGTGCAAAAATCACAAGCATTCCTATACACCAATAACAGACAAACAGCCAAATCATGAGTGAACTCTCATTCGTAATTGCTGCAAAGAAACATAAAATACCTAGGAACCCAGCTTAGAAGGGATGTGAAGGACCTGTTCAGGAAGAACTACAAACCACTGCTCAACAAAATAAAAGAGGACACAAACAAATGGAAGAACATTCCGTGATCATGGTTAGGAAGAATCAATACTGTGAAAATGTCCATACTGCCCAAGGTAATTTATAGATTCAATGCCATCCCCATCAGGCTACCAATTGTAAAAAATGACTTTCAAGTTCATATGGAACCAAAATAGAGCCTGCTTGCCATGAGAATCCTAAGCAAAAAGAACAAAGCTGGAAACATCATGCTAGCTGATGTCAAGCTATAATGCAAGACTCCAGTAACCAAAACAGCATGATACTGGTACCAAAACAGATATATAGACCAGTGGAACAGATCAGAGGCCTCAGAAATAGCTCCACACATGTACAGCCATCTGATTTTTGAGAAACCTGACAAACACAAGAAATGGGGAAATGATTTCCTATATAACAAATGGCGCTGGGAAAACTGGCTAGCTATATGTAGAAAGCTGAAACTGGATCCCTCCCTACACCTTATACAGAAATTAATTCAAGATGGATTAAAGACTTAAATGTTTGATCTAAAACCATAACAGCCTTAGAAGAAAACCTAGGCAATACCATTCAGGACTTAGGCAAGGCTTAGTATTTCATGACAAAAACATCAAAAGCAAAGAGAACAAAAGCCAGAATTGGCAAATGGGATCTAATTAAACTAGCTTCTACACAACAGAAGAAATGACCATCATAGTGAACAGGCAACCTACAGAAGGGGAGAAAATTTTTGCAATCTACCTATCTGACAAAGAGCCAATATCCAGAATCTACAAAGAACTTAGAAAAAAAAAAAAAACCATTAAAAAGTGGACAAAGTATGTGAACAGACACTTCTCAAAAGAAGACATTTCTGCAGCAGACACAAGAAAAAAATGCTCGTCATTACTGGTCATCAGACAGATGCAAATCAAAACCACAATGAGGTACCACGTCATACCAGTTAGAATAGCTATCATTAAAGAGTCACCAAACAACAGAGAAATAGGAACAGTTTTACACTGTTGGTGGGAGTGTAAACTAGTTCACATTGTGAGAGACAGTGTGGCGATTCCTTAAGGATCTAGAACTAGAAATACTGTTTGATCCAGCGATTCCATTACTAGGTATATACCCACAGGATTATAAATCATGCTGCTATAAAGACACATGCACACATGTGCAAAGACTTGGAACCAACCGAAATGTCCCTCAAGTTTTGACTGGATTAAGCAACGGTGGCGCATGTACCCCATGGAATACTATGCAGCCACAAAAAAGGATGAGTTCATGTCCTTTGCAGGGATATGGATGTAGGTGGAAACCATCATTCTAAGTAAACTATCACAAGGAAGAAAACCAAACACCGCATGGTCTCATTCATAGGTGGTAATTGAACAATGAGAACACTTGGACACAGGCCCAGGCTCATCACACACTGGGGCCTGTCATGGGGTGGGGGGCTGAGGGAGGGATAGCATTAGGAGAAATACCTAATGTAAATGACGAGTTAATGAGTGCAGCACACCAGCGTGACACATGTATACCTATGTAACAAACTTGCCCATTGTGCACATGTACTCTAGAACTTAAAGTATAATAATAATAATAATAATAATAATAAAAACACTGTGTTGAACTAAAAAAGCCACACACACAAACCCACATGTTGCATGATTCTATTTTTGAAATGTTTGGAAAATACAAACTTCTAAAGACAACGGACAATAGTGATTTTCTGAGACTGGGAATGGGAACAAGGATTAACTGTAAGTTCTCGTAACACATCTTACTGGAGTGATGGAAATGTTCTAAAACTGGATTGTGTTGATAACCTCACAGATTGGTAAATTTACTAAAAATCATTAAATTAAAAAAAAAAAAAGTAATGGCAAAACTTCATTTACCTGTTCACCAACCTAAACAGTTGAGTGCAGACTTAGCAAGGTCACTGATGGGTAAGTTTTTCAAAAGGCTGATTATCTATGAGTTTCCTTTAAGGAAAGCCTTATTTTCTGACTCAGCATGGCAACATCCCATTCAAATGGAAACCATATCCTATATGCAGAGAAGCTCTAAAAAAAAAATTCCATTATTTCACCAGTGTCTCAAATAGACACACACTAGAACTGCCTAAGCTCATATTCCTCCAATTGGTCTCCTCACTATCTCCAGCACGTCAGATGTGTACAAACCCTCCTTCAACCTCATTTTTCCCAATCTCTGTTTCTCATTCTTCCTGCATCCTGCCTCCAATACTATTCCTTTTTTTCCCTAAGACAAATTTCTGAATATTTAAAAATATAAATTATCCCAGTCTTTCTGAAATTTTTCATGTTACATCTGAATTTATTATCCTTGCAGAGGCCAAGGGAAAACATTCCCTTTTTGCTCTGAAGTTTTGCTGAAAAATCAACTCATAAAAGGCAAAATTAATTGGAGAAAAGTAAAACAAACATACTAATGTGGACACAGGGAGCATCATAGTGTCATTGATAGGGTGATTACCCAACCCCATGCTCCCAGTGGAGTGCAGAAGCTTTCATACCATCTTGAGGTTGAATAAAGAATGGAGGCTTGCATCGTGGCAACATAGATTATGGGAGGAGGAGAAGAGGAGGCCAAGCTAGCAGAGGTGGTCTTATCATATAGATGAAACCTCCTTCGTAGCAGGCGTCAGAGAGAATAGATGGCGAATGTTTCTTTCAGACCTTTAAAGGTGTCAGACTCTCTGTCCCATCTTTCCTACAGTAGAACGAGGGAGGAGGGTCTCTGAGAAAGCCTGGCTGCATTCATGCAGAATTTATCCCCAGATGCAAATCATCCTATGCATGACAGCTTTGCAGGGCTCCTACTGTGTGCTGGCTCTCTGAACATCGGTCAGAAACTGTATCAAAGAAATATATTTAGAAGTAAAATAGTTTTATTTTCTTCATCCTGATAAACATAACAGCTGCCTCCTAAATTGACTAGGTTAATATTTTTCAGGAAAGGGGTCCCAATCTAGACCTCAAGAGAAGGTTCTTGGATCTTGCACAAGAAAGAATTCGGGGCAAGTCCACAGTGCAAAGTGAAAGCAAGTTTATTAAGAGAGTAAAGTGATGAAAGTACAGTGACACCATAGATAGAGTAAGGCATTCCAGAAAGTAAAAGGAGGAACATGCCCATTCCTAGGTACAGTGCTTGTTTATATAGAGAATTAAAAAGATCTTAGGGAGATGTGCTCTGCTACAAGGGTTTCTGATAAAGGATTAATTTTCTTAATTACTGTATTTTGCAAAAATTAATGTTACTATCTTTAAAACAAAATTAGGAATGCTTCTGTTCTCAAGGTATCGGGAAATCAGGACATTTCTGAGTCTCAGTCTGGTTAGTAAATATTATGAATCTATTTCCTTAACCATCCAGAGGCTAGGATACCTAATTTTCTGAGAATGCAGCCCAGTATGTCCCAGGCCCATTTTCCTAGCCCTCACTCAAGATGAGTCTCCCTGGTTTGAAGGCCTCTGACAGACACAACACCCTTCTTGGAAAGGGAGGGAGGATGGAAGGCCGTGGAGAAACAGCAAGTTAGCATTCATTAGCATTTTTGTGTTTATCAATAAATACAATTTCAAAGGAAAAGACTACATTCCCATTATGTCCCAAGGAAATCAACCACTTCACCATTGCAGAAGTGAAAAACACATGACCTGAACTCTAAACAATGAATTTTTGTTTTCTTTAGCTTTTTACAGCAGTTCATTTTCTGCAAAGTGCATTAAGATACCAAAAAATCATTCAACTTTTCAAATTTTTATTTCATTTAGACCTATTACCTACATTGTCTTGCTGGGATCCGCAGCTGCTCTACCAGTCACTCTGCTCAGCAGAATGAATACCTGTCATCTGAGTGTGCGATAATGAGTCTCCCAGCAAAGAACTGTCTCTATTCTTGTGGAGCCAAGGGGATCTCTGTAAAGAGAGAGCTATCAGGAATATGTGTCCAGGGCTAAAGAGATGAGGCTTTAGAAGAGAAATCCTTGTTAGTTTCCAAAGATAAAATCTGTGGAACTTGCTAATAATATGTAACACCTAAGTACCAGAAGCTCACAGCTTTTTTCTCCTATAATGACATCGAAACATGTCTCCAGAATGGCTCAGGGGTATCTGTTATCCCAATTTTCTCACAAAGAAAACCAAGATAAAAGGCTTAAAAGGTTTTGCCCAGAGGGACACAGGAGACATTAGAAGTAGGGTAAGAAGTAGAAGGTAATCACTCAATTTTTACTCTAATGGTGTTATATTGTACAACTCTCTGAAATAAATGCTTTGATGTGCATATTTATATACACAAATCATACACCCCTGCTTCTATTCTCTAACTGGTACAGTTCCTTGATGTAGTATTCATTTCAAAACAAATAATCTCAATGAAAATACCTTAAGGCTAGTGCAAATGCTAACCTTGATATAAGCACAGGTTCAGAAATCAGACAAAGCAATCAAGTCTTTTCTTTGGATGTTGTTTCCAGAAGGTAGGGGACTACTCACTTTCTTTTGAATTGTGTTAATTATTAAACCCTTAAAGGATCCAATAAATTACTCTAGAGGAGGTTAAAGTGAACATACTCAGATGAGGAAAGCCACAGATACAATCCAAGGTAGGAAAGCAATGTACAAATGCCACAAGGCACTTGCAAAGGTGCTGCCTGCTCCCACACATCCCTTCTTCAGGCATTCCCCTGTCTTCAAGCTGTTACAAAGTTCTCTGGTGATGGCATGAGCATGGTGATGTGCATGAGTAGATGGCTATGTTACTGGAGAAAGAATGGCAGTGGAGGTATGCTTTCATGAAAGAAGGAGGGAGGGAGGGAGAGACCAAAGGAGGGAGGAAGGAAGGGAAGAGAGAAGGAAGGAAATGACAGCTTACAGTACACTGTTGTGTATTTTCCCTTACCAGACACAGTGTACAAATGCTGTTTGTCATTCTGCATCCTCCATTACTATCTTAAATCACTAAACAAAATCTGGAATCAAATGGGCTGCTTCCTAACTGGTGCCCATTATTTCATGGAAAGTCTTCTTTCCATGCATTCTGTTGTTTTATAAGCAACAAAACTGGAGGGAATAAAGATAATGCAAGAGAACTAGACAGTTCATCTCACTGTGATTAGGACATCCTCAGTGTCTCCAGATGGCCTTATCTCTCACGCGTTCTTACAAACAAGGGAGAAATGTACTTGATTTCTCTACAATTACGTTAATTAATAATCATGGTAGCAACCAAATCCAAATGGCACATTTGCCCTGATTATTATCAACCCAAGATGTTTCTATTGAAGAGCCTTTAGAACCTGGTTGAAAGTAGTAACTGATAGTTGAATGACCAAGGCTTGGCACTGGTTTAGTTGAGGACATTGAATCAGATTCGACTCCAGGTTCTCTGTCAAATGGTGTTCACCCTCTTGTACTGTCCTGTGCTGTATTGAATAAAGGAAGGCATTGGAGTAAACAGCCATCATTCTGTGCTCATGGGGGGATGCCAGGAAGGCCGGGCTTGGCATTGAGGGGGCACTGGGCTTCAAGCTTCGTTGCACATTACATGAATCTGGGGAGATATCAAACATCCTGATGTCCGTATCTTACCCCATAGCATTACATCAGAATCTTAGTGGATGTGATTCAGCAGGGGTATCTTTTAAAGCCCCCCAGGCAGTTTTGGTGGATGGCCAAGTTCAAGAAACACTCTGGCAATGACTTTGCCCTTTTTTTTCTGTGGACATCTTTTGGTTGAAGATTTATGGACATTGAATCACATAAATCAGAAACTGTGTCTCCCATAAGAGGCTCTGGACATCTGCTGACAGACTGGCATGTCAAGTTTGAGACTTGTAAAGGGGCTGTTCATAACAATCTGCCCTTGGATTCAGAACTCTTGGTGGAGCATCCACAGTGGTGCAGCATCCACAGTGGTGCAGTGTCCGTAGTGAATGTGTAACATGGTGTGTGGCCAAGATGGTAGAGAGTCTTGGAAATCAAGCTCCGTGAAGAGTGGATGAAGACATAGAGTGTTGGGTTGTAGGGACAGAAGATTTGGGTGGAATGACTGCTCAGAACGTTGAAGTGATGCCTCATAAAACAGGGATGGATTGGCCTTCTCCTACACTAGATGTGAGCAATTTGAGGTGTTTTCTGATTGCTCTAAAAATACCAGTGCATCCTCAGATATTTCTTAAATGACTGTTCTAGGAAAGATTGCTGGGATGAATTGTGGCTATAACACTGTCTTGACTTGCATGAATGTTTACCTCCCCTTTTTGTAGTCACTGTGGGGTGGGGATAGCAAAGACAACATGCAATATTTTTTCAGCATCACAACCAAATAAATTTCAAAGCAAATGCAGCTCTCTCATGTCTAGTTCCACTCTAAAAGTAGGTAACATCACCATACCAATGATATTACTCACACACATTAAAAAACCAATGCATTATATCCTCACATTTGTCCATCTTAAAGGCCCTTGCCAGATTCATTCATATTCCTCATAACCTGTTTTATTCAGTCTTTCCATTCTTTCTGTATGGCCACAAAATTAGTCTTTTCTGAGCACTGTTAACACCACCTTCATTGTATCCCAGATTAACTGGTGGATGACACACGTTTTCTTCAAATTACCTTAGCTTTTCTTTTGAATCCGAAACCGTTTTTACGTGTTTTCTTCAATACCTTTGCTTTTCTTTTGAATCAGAAACCGTTTTTGCCATCATAAGTATCTACCTGCCCTTCACTGTTTCACTACTTTCTTAAAATCCTTAAAATTGTCTAATGTCTGTCATGACTTATGATCATAACCCTGTATTCCTTTGAATCACAGTAAGACTATATCAACTAAAGAAAGCTTTCTGGAAGGCAACTTCAGAGACAATTTGATGCCCAACATTTACATAACATTTTCATTTCTGTCTGTAGTAGATATTTGTTGACCATTCCAAGTTTTGTCTTTGATATTTCATTTTTAAAAGTGTTTATTTCATATGTGATAGAGATTACATCTCCCTTAATTAGATCAGACATGACTTTATAAAAATATTCATCTTATTATTTTTAAGTACTCCTATTTCAGTATCTACTTTTATCTCAACAATTCTATGAAACCACACATTAGGAAATATAGGTAGTTAAGTAATTTTTTTTTTCCTAACTGGTGTTTGACTACATTGTAAACCTTCCAACAAATATTCAAGTAGTGTTATTCCTTTTAAATTGTTTATACTTCCTGCTCCAAATGCTATTATCAACGTGTCATGTCCACAATGTCAGATTATTTGAACAAAAACCTTTGAACGCACGACTTCCTTAGGCAGAGTGTATTTCTTGATTGTCATCTTAAGGTATGGGTTTGGTTTATTTCATTTTAAAGCATGGGTTATGATGAAGAGAGAATACTATTCGAATGATGTCTACATTTATGTCCCCATTAGTTACTCTGGCACAGAATTTGCAAGAGACACCCTTAAAGTAAAGCAGTTAGGGAAGCATTTTCCTATGTCCAATGAAAAAAATCAGAGATTGAAAAATGTTTCTTTGAATGCCAGTGACTTGAACTCTACAGAAAGAATGTGCCCTACCGTAGCCACCCTGGTGTTGACCACAGAGGAGCAACACCTGTTGCTGGGCGTTTCCATGCTGTGCAACATTCATGCAAATACTAGTTGAACTAAGTTTAAGTTGTGCCAACACTAAGGCAATATCAACTAAGATAAGAAACACCTGATTTAGAGGTGATTCTGTGACCTTATGATTATATGGACAAGAGAATACATTACAAAAAATTTTTTTGAGTTAGCATCCTTTGAAACTTCATTATCCATCATAGAGCCCTTGTGTACCTATTAGACATTGGAATTTATATGGTTTTCTTGGGGTTTCTAAGAATAAGATTATCATTAATTAGTAATGAAAATCCCCAGAATCTTTTTACATCAGGCAGCAGCATGATGACCTTCATTATATAGAGGATAGAGATAAAGGACTAATCCTGAAGTCTGTCTGTGCCATCAGTTTTGGAGCTGGCTGCAGGACTTGGACTTCTGTTCCTGTTTTGGTGCCAAATGATTTGCCTGCAAAAGGAAAATGAGAAATGATTTAAGCTAAGCTCCTCCTACTTGCAGGTCTTATATGGCTGGATCTGGTGAAATTATCAGGGGAGAGGTGGCAAAGTGGCATCTTCAGGGATGCCTCATTGCTGAATATAACTGAGTAGACAAAGGGAGTTCACTGGGCCATATTGTCCCAACACACCACATGTGTTAATCACTGTGTGTATGTGTCATGCACTGTGTGTCAAACTGGTGTTATATTGCATCATTTAATATTGACTGTGACAACTGGGGGAAACCAACTCAAGTTCCCTATATAACTGGCATTCACAGGGTTTTTGAATAAACATAGAAATTGACCCATCTGGTCTTAAAACTTGAAACTTAACACTTGCCAGTCATCTGAGTTCCTTAGGAAATGGACCCTCAGCTAAGGGACTGAAACTCACGACATTACCATCAGACAATGAGACACCATGTTGGGAGCAAGCCACCCAAAATCTGACCATACCGGCGCCAAAATCTGGCCATAAACAAAATCTTTGCAGCATTGTGACATGTTCATAATGACTCTAATGCCCACACTGGAATGTTGTGGGTTTATGGGAATGAGGGCAAGGAACACCTGGCCTGCCCAGGGCCAAAAACCGCTTAAAGGCACTCTTAAGCCACAAACAATAGCATGAGTGCTCTGTGCCTTAAGGACATACTCCTGATGCAGATAACTGGCCCAACCTATTCGTTTAATTCGGCCCATCCCTTTGTTTCCCATAAGGGATACTTTTAGTTAATTTAATATCTATAGAAACAATGGTAATGACTGGCTTGCTGTTAATAAATGTGTGGGTAAATCTCTGTTTGGGGCTGTCTGCGCTGAAGGCTGTGAAACCCCTGATTTCCCACTTTACACCTCTATATTTCTGTGTGTGTATGTGTCTTTAATTCCTCCAGTGCTGCTGGGTTAGGGTCTCCCCGACCAAGCTGGTCTCAGCAACACCAGACACCTCATTTATCATGATTGCTTCCTTACCCCTCCCTGATTGCTGTTTTCCGTGCGTGTAGTTACCTCCCTTCGCAGCTATATAAACTGGTCAGGTGTGATAGTATATGCTTGTGGTCCCAGCTACTTGGGAGGCTGACGTGGAAAGATTACTTGAGCCCATGAGATGGACACTACAGTGAGCCGTGATTGAGCTACTGTGCTCCAGCCTAGTAACAGAGCCTTGTCACCAAAAAATATATAATAGTAATAATAAGATGGCAAATTTTGATATGTATATTTTGCAGTATCATCATTACAAAATTAAAACGTCTAACCCTTGCCTTACTCCTGTACCTCTGGTCACTTTGACCCTTTCTCCTCCCATACATTGTTTTTAAAATTCTACCAACTCCTAAAGGTCGAGTTTATCATGACCTCCTCCATGAAATAGTCCTTCTTACAAACTGTTAAATGGAGCTGTACCTTCTCTGAATGGCTGTCAGTTTACTTAAGTTTTGATAGCCCTTGATGCACAGGTCCACTCTTAGTGCTGCTCTAGGCAGGTCACACCAACATTCCTAGTGGCCCCCATAAGACTGTGAATTCCCTAGGGGTAGAAGTCATATTTCCCTCCTCTCTTCATCTACTGACTGACTTATACATACATAATAAGCATTCGTGTTGAATAATTTGATAAGTTATTTTCCTTTTTGCCAGAACCTTAGGGAAGATACTGGAATTGTCTCCTTTGCTTATAAAGTTTTGCATTCTTTCATAATTGGACCATATATGATTTCTTATTTAGCAGCTGACATTTTTCAGAACGACCTCAAACTGGCCTCACGCTCTTTGAATGAATCTAGATAAGCTGTTTCCTAAAGAAATAACCTGCTGACCTCTCAATACTTCTTTCATACCCTAATTTTTAAACAATGTTTCTAGCAATGATTCCATTTTCCACATACATAGCAGAAGATCTGGGTATCATCTAAATATAAAATCACTATTTTTCAAGTTTTACTAGGTTTCTGCTTAACATAGAATTATCTATGTCAGTACATCAGGTCTAAATTGTCATTTAATGGAAATAAGAGGCAAACGTTTTATTATGATCTCTATGCTGTGGTAAACTAGATGTTTGTATAGAAAATTTTGGGAAGTGAGCAAAGTGTTCGGGTTGGATCAACTATTTCATATCAGTCTGTTTATAAGCCATGTTATTAAGGAATTGGTCAACCACCCTTTTCAGTAATTTTCCCTGGCTCATACTTGGCAGATCTTGCTGTGAGTGGGGTTTAAATTTGGCTTACTATATGGAATTATTTTTAGGACATCTTCAATGCACTCTACCCTGTGCTAAAACAAAAAATATGAGGCGTAGCTCTTGACTCTGGACAGTCTGAATTTACATTTGCTACATCCAAAACAAATGCTATTTATTTATTTATTTATTTTTATATAAGGAGTTCATTTTTATTATAAAAAGCATGGAACCGGCAGGAGCAGTGGCTCACACCTGTAATCCCAGCAATTTGGGAAGCCAGGGCAAGTGGATCACTTGAGTCCAGGCATTCAAAACTAGCCTCAACAATATGGTAAGTTCCATCTCTACCAAAAAAAAAAAAAAAAAAATACAAAAATTAAGGGTCTGTAGTAGTGTGTGACTGTAGTCCCTGCTACTCCGGAGGGTGAGGTGGGATGACTACTTGAGCTGGAAGGTAGACATTTCAGTGAGCTGAGATTGCACCACTGTATTCCAACCTAGGCAACGGAGTAAGACCCTGTCTCAAAAAAGAAAAATAAAGGCGTTGAACCAACAGGACATCATTAAAAAAAAAAAAAAGTCATCATTAATTTGCCCATCTGGAGGCCATCACTATCAAAATTATGGATACTTTTGAAATTTTGCTGAAGTTTTCAGCCTCCCCATAGATACTGTCTTCCCCAACCACAGCCCTGTTCCCCTTTCAAGAAAAGTCAGCAGGTATGTGCTCATTGCCTGGAGCAGAAATGGCCTGAAGAGAAAAAAATTCCTTCCTTTCCTTTTTCAAAAGTCTAAAAGCAGCAGGAACTGGTACAGCTAATGACATAAAAAGTATATTTTAGATCAAGACACGGGAAAATGGAGGAGGGGGGAAATTAAAAGGATTTCTTGGTCAAATAGGCACATACACCGTTTTTTAGCTTTTTATGATTTCCCTTTAAGTGTTGTGTGTGTGTGTGGGGGGGGGGGGGGGGGCGTTTAACAAGTTCATCATTTAATGAATTCATTTTCACCACATGGTATTGTACATGGTCATCTGCTGAAACACATTTCTTTTTTAACAGATCTTAGTTTTAAAAAAGTCATAGATACTGTGAGTTCTGTATAAACTGGTGGACAGTAAGTTAGTTCCTTTGTTTTAACTTATAAGCCTCAACTTCACCGCAGAATAAAGAATATAGGCCAAAGAAAGCATAATCGGTCACTCGTATAGAACAGTATTGTTTCTATAATTTGAAGCTTTCTGAATGGACGGGTTCAGGCCTGATGCAACTGTAAAAAGATTACTTAATGAATAGACTATATGGAAATTGTACAAAATGTTATTACTTTTAATCATGAGTAGCGTAAACAGCCCTATATCACTAATTGCTATTCAAAATCAAAAACCTGTTTTTGAATCTCCGAGAAGGCAGCATGTGTACACAACCATACCATCTTGTACTTAGGGGTGTGCCAAAAAGTAATTCAACAGCAACTTTGGCTTTAGGAAAGAGTCACAAATATTTAAAAGAATGTCTTTAATCGTCATTTTAAGTATACGGTAGGGGAAAAGTGTGCTTTAATTAAATATACATCATACCAGTGATGCTGGCAAGGTTGAAAGTTACTCCTAATGTTAATAGCTATAAAAACTAATTTGTACATAACAAGACAGGAAAAAGCAATCCCTTTGAAACAAAATTATCAAATAAAAAATGTTCACAGTGGTTTGTATCAACAGTATGCATTTTATGACAAGAACATGTACAGATTCGGAGCACCCTAGGGCTCTCTTTATGTCCTAAAGAAAATGAGCATTTACATGATTATGGGTTGTACTGAATTTAAAAAGATCAACTGTACACTTACTCCTTAGACAGGATAAACTGTCCTGGGGTGTACAGGTTTAACACCATCATTAAAACTGTTTGCAAAAGGAAGAGAGAATTAAAAAACAAAACATTTTTCTTTTTGGAGTGAAGAGTCTTTCATTCGCTGTTATAACCAGCAAATGCCATTCACTAAATCAAAAACGGAAGGAAGGGCCCCCACAAACACAGATCTATCTGAGCAAGCTGACCAGTACACATTACAGTCTTAAAAATGATGGTTATATACTCTGTTACAAGTCCCAACTAGGCAGTGTCAAAATGACATCTATTTCTTTGCTTGCTTTGTGATCATACCTCTTGGAGGCGTTACAGGTCTCGTGGTATTTGGCTTCTTTTTCTCTGCAGGCTTTAAAATCTGAAAAGAACACATTAGTGTTTCATCCACACTCATCATGGCACCTACACTGTCAAACTCTCCACAATAATTGGGCGCTGAAAACAGAGTGACCAACTACCTCTTTGCAAAAAATTCATATCCATCTTCAACCACCTGATGGGCTTTACATGTAAGATCCAAATCATGCTTATGGAGAAATTTTGCAACCACTTCTGCACCAAATATGAAGGACACTCCTCTGTCATTTTCACCCCAGCCTAAGACATCTTTATTGGGGTCAGACCACAAAAGATCACAAAGAAGACCTTGATCTGGTACATCAGTTGGTCGCATAATTCGCCGAATCTGCTCCATAGATTGAAGATCTGGTGATAAACCTCCATGACAGCAGAATATCTTCTCATCCACGATGGCTGCTATCGGTAAACAGTTAAAACAGTCTGTGAAAGTTTTCCATAGTTTAATGTTGTATCTTCTTTTACATTCATCATGAAATCCATAAATTCTGTTGATGTTGGCACATTCATGGTTCCCTCTGAGAAGAAAAGAATTCTCGGGATATTTGATTTTGTAGGCCAGTAAGAGGCAGATCGTCTCCAATGACTGCTTTCCCCTGTCCACATAGTCCCCAAGAAACAGGTAGTTGCTTTCTGGCGGGAAACCACCTTACTCAAAAAGTCGCAGCAAATCGTAGTATTGCCCATGGATGTCACCACGTATTTTGAGTGGTGCCCCAAGTTCTAGTAGGATAGGCTGACTGAGAAAGATTTCACGAGATTTTAAACACAGTCCTCTGACTTCATTCTCCTGAAGCTGGACGAATTTACCAGGCTTGGACCCTCTCACTTCCAGCAGCGGTTGGATGATGCTGTCGATGTTGAGTTTGTCTAAATCCTCCATCGCCTTCCCACTGCCTACCCTCCCGCAGCGGCGCGGCCGCCGGCTCGCGCCCGGGACTCACACCTCCTTTCCCACGCCACGAGCAGAGGCGGTGGCAGCAGCCGCGGCCGGTCCCCCCCACCCCGCCTCCCGGCTCCCTGCTTCCTCCTCTCCCCACTGGAACCGCGAGAGCTTGAGTGTTGTTTTATACTAACTATTGAATACTTGCAAAAATGATCAGGGAATCAGAGCTTACAATACATTGACCACTGCACCCAACACCTTGGGTGGCAGAATGTTGTCAGCACATCCGCAGCCCCGGTGTGCCGCCTCCTGAATTCTATCCTGCTCACTCTACTGCCCACCATAAATGATCTCCCCAATTTTTATGGTATTATTCTCTGGTTTTTCTTTATAGTTTTACCCTCTGTGAAACTATATAGAGTCAGAATGTTGACCAAGCATACAACTTTATTATCCTCTCCGGCCACCGTTTTCAAACACCTGGAGAGATCATCACACTGAAAAGAATGAAATATCTTCCAGCCATTTTTGGTCATAAAACATTTTCATCTCAGAAACTGGAATAGTCAGTCCCTCTTAATAGTCAAAACTTCCAAACTGACGACATTTGATCTTTTTTCTTCCCTACCTGAATATGTTTGGACAGGTGCCTCAGGTAGCCTGCAGAGGGCAGAGGTTGCCTCCTTTTTCTTGGTGCTTTCCAGGGCTCCTTGGAGATTTTCAGGTGAACCCTTTCACAGGAGATGAGGAAGAGTATCTGTATTCCGCTGGGTGCCTATAGTTCTGTCTTATTCTCAGAAAGTCCAGTACCACCAAGGAATTCCATGCCAGCCTCCTCTAATTTAGGAAATGTGGGGTCCATCTAATTTAGGAAATGTGGATTGGTCCCATTACTGCAGCCCCTCCTGATGCTGCCTCTCTTCTGTACACTAGACACCCTAGCTGAGTGAGAACGTAGTCCACAATCCAATTTAACTTTCCCAGAAATGGGTCAGACACCCCTTCTCCATATCTTCCAACTGCAAGGATCATTTCAAAGCATTGTCAGGATCTCTTTGAAGCTCACCTATTACGCAAGGGACCAGTAATAATAACCTGTTTTCCCCTGATTTTTCCAAAGAAAACTCTTCACCAGCATTAGATTTGATCTATTTGTTATATTCTCAAAGTAAGTGAAAATATTTGCCAGTCTTGAAGCAAGTTTTAGAGTCTCCCAGTACATTGTCAGCATTTCCTATTGAAAACCCACTATATGCAATTTGCCCCT
The DNA here is from genome assembly GCF_008728515.1 of Papio anubis. Taxonomy (NCBI): domain Eukaryota; kingdom Metazoa; phylum Chordata; class Mammalia; order Primates; family Cercopithecidae; genus Papio; species Papio anubis. The sequence goes on from NC_044997.1 coordinate 3,466,937, forward strand.
ACGCTTACATTTATAGCTGGTTTGGGAACCTCAGCTAATATTTCTAGATTTTTAAGTTCTGCCAATCTGATAAGTACAAAACGATATCTGTATCTCATTTTCTGATGCTTAATGAGATTGAACATCTTTCCATATGACTTTTTTTAACCTCTTTTACAAAGTCTTCAGGTATTTTCACTTTTTTTTTCTTTTTTATATGCATTTGTAAGAGTTTTTAATTTATTCTAGAGACTGAGTCATGGTGAGTTACATGTTGCAAATATATTTTATTTATAACTTGTTTTTTTTTCTCTTTATGACATTTTTTTACAAACTGAAATTTGTTGAATGTAGTCAAGTTTGTGTCTCTTTTCAATTATAGCTTTTGATTATTATTTTGTCAGTTTAAGGAATGCTTTCCTGTCCGTGCAACATGAGGTTGTCTCCTTAATTGTTTTGTGAAGTGTTATAGCTTTGACTTTGGCATTTAAATTTTTCAACCTTCTGGATTTGAATTTTGTGTAGAGTATGAGGTGTAGTTTCAGTTCTCCTTTTTTCTCTGTGTATAAATAGCCACTGTCCTAGTGCCATTTATTTCATATTTTTCCACACATCCAAAAATCTCTTTCTGTTATACATGAAAATTCAAGGGACTTAAGTCTGTTTCTCGGATCTCGACTCTTTTCATTGGTCAGTGTGTCTGTTCCTGCCCCAAATGGCTCTTTATCTTTTAAATTGTCTCATGTATCTGTGCCATTCCTAATTCTACATGGGTTTAACCCCAAAACTTTATATTAATTCTAAATAGAATTAGTTTTTCAGTCTTCTTTTTTTCAGAAGAGTCTTGGTTATTTACGGCTCTTTCTTCTTTCATATACATTTTAGAACCAATTTTTCCTAAAATCTTGTTGGCATTTGACTAAAACTGCATAAAATTATCTAGATTGAGTAATGACTTGTTGAAAATATTGTGCCTTCCTATTCAAGATTATGCTATAACTCTTCATTTATGTTTACTTTATTATCTTTCAGTATTTCTATAATTTTTCAATAAAATGTTTTCAAACCAGTTTTATTCTATTCAGCACTAACTTTTTATATTTTTATGCCTTTCATGAATGCTATCTTCTGAAAATATATATTCTGTTTTTTACCAGTATTGTAGAAAAAAGTATTAATGTTTTCAAAAATCCTCAGTAATTCTAATAATGTTTCTAAATATTCCTTTAGGTTTGAGGGTTTTTTTAGATAAGCAATGAATAAGCAGCCAAAGATAACAGCTTTTTTCTTTGTAATATTTATACACTTTATTGTTTGCTTATTTTTTTGAGCTAGACTTCTCCCCAATATGAAGCTCAATGTTATTATTTAATATTATATTAATTGTAAAAATAAACTAGAGGTTCCTCCTCAAAGAGACTTCCCTCTCCCTCTAATTATGAATTAATCATAACTTCTCTTAGTGGCAAAATTTATTCAAAGACCTGTGCTAACATTCTTAAATATCTACTAACCATAATAAAGAATAATGTACGTTATGTTCTTCGCTTCCACAATTTAGTCTAAATATTTGACCTGTCATGCTTATGCTGGTCCAAATGGGCATTAGAGTATAGCCTGTTCCTTTTCCTTATTTGGAGGTGTTTTTACCTTTCTCAACATTCCACAAGTTAATTCCTCCTTCCTTTGTTGTCCTCTGCCTTTTGCCTCTTTTAAAAAGCTCTAAGTTACTAGCCAATCCAGACAAATACAGAATGTGAGGTCCTGTTCCAACCAGTGGAAACCAGACACGGCAGTAGGGTGAACACTTTGGGTTATAAATGACCCTGTCTCCTTTGTTTGGTTTCCTCCAGTGGCAAAACGGCTGATGCGTGTACCCCTTCTGCAGGAGTAAAAATGGCCTTACAGAGGAAATTAAATTAGTGTTCAGGTACTATTTCTTTATGGCAGTGGGGAACAAGCATTTCTAATGTATTAATCACATAATACAATCCTACTTACTTGTTGTTAAACAGGAAAACTTTTTCCTTTTCACAATTATGTAAGATATTTCAATTAAGTTTCTTAAAGTAGACATTTATCAGGAGAAGGGAGTTACTTTCTATTCCTAATTTGCTCAATTTGTAAAAAAAATTCAGGAATATAATAGTGATTTTATCAAATGCTTTTTCTTCATCTGCTAAAATGATCATTATAGGTTTTTCTGTGATTAATGAGTTGGTGTTTTTAAATATTAATCCAGTTTTGTATTTCTAATTTGTATTTTTGTATGTCCAATCTGTTCACTATGTGATTGAATTGTTATTTAATTATTCTTTATGCATTGATTGTTTTATTCATATTTTATTTAAGATATATGCTCCTATATTTAATAAAAATTTCTTTCCTTGTATGATTTGCTTATGCAAGTCAACTAGTCTCAGAAAATTAACTGGGGTAAGTTTCTTATTTTGTGCTCCTTGGAGGAGTTACATTGGTTTGGCATTATGTGCTGTCTGTGAGAATTAACATATGAAACCAATTGGGTGTAGATTTTTCTTTGGTGGAAAGATTTTTAAACTACTGATTCAGTTTTTGTGGGTTTTTTTTCTTTATTTTTTAGTTTGTCAGTGTCTTCTTGAGTCAGTTATATTTTTCTAGGATTTTGAAGGTTTAAGTTTTCTAGTTTGTTGGTGTAGAGCTGTCAAGGCTCTCATTTTTATCTCTTTAGTACTTACACATTCCAGTAGTGTGTGTTTGTTTCTTTTTCTTCAAACAGACTTGCAAGAGGTTTTTCAGTCTTAGTACATTAGTACTTACAGTAGTAAGAATAAAGTATGAAGTAATTTATGGAGGGTTTAATTCTCTACTTTATGGAGGCTTAAAGACACCCTAGCTTCCTGTGCTGAATATGCAGTATATTGATTTCTATCCTATTTTCACTTCTAATCTCTATATTTAAGGCTTTAAGTTTTCCACTAGGTACTGCCCTATTGGTATCCTCTTGTTTTTTAACTATTGTTTTCATGTATGTTCAGTTTCCATTACAATTTATTTTTTGACCGTGGGTTTTTTAGTTTATTTATTTGTTTATTTATTTATTTTTTACATTCTTAGGTTATTGGAGAACAGATGGTGTTTGGTTACATGTTCTTTAGTGGTGATTTATGAGATTTTGGAGCGCCCATCACCTGAGCGGTGTACACTGCACCCTATTTGTAGTGGAAACCCTTGAGATCTAAAACATGTGTTTTAAAATTTCTGTATGGGGTTTTGCTAGTGATCTCTGCATTCTTGATTTCTAACAATGCATATGGGAAAAATGTGTCTATATACACTAACGTGATGAAATTTATTGAAAACCTGCTTTATGAACTAGTAAGTGGTCAATTTTCGTTACTATTTTATGTACTACATTATATTGGAAGAATGTATTTTTACTTTGCAGGCTGTAATGTCATATGAAGTTGAGATGTTTCTTTTTCTTATATATTCTATTTTTAGGTTTTCGTCATGTAGAGAAATTATTAAATTACTGAGCAATGTCCAAAAATTCAAACTTTTTTTATCATATAGGTTTATAATATGGCTATATAGGTGGTGTTAAGGACATAGTGATGAATGTGACCAACAGTCGCCCTACTCCCATGGACTTACCTCAGTGTTTAGAGAGAGAGAGAGAAGTACTCATGTGGTTGTTTAGTTATTGTTGTATTAAATGTTACAAAGCACAGTGTATGAAGAGGGAGGTTGCCTAAGATCAAGTACTATGGCAATTGCATTGTGGTTATCACTTAGTGTACCCAGAAGTGTGAATACAGTAATAGGGAAAGGTCACCCAGGTATATGGATCACAAAAAAAAGTTCAAATACAGAGCCTGTCCCTCCAGCATGCTTAGTCTTTGATCCTCATTCCCCACACTATCCCAGCCTCTTTTGCCTCCTCTCCCTTTCCTCCACTTATTCATGTGTTTGGTTTTTGGTTCTTTGTCATAGTAGTCATCTTTCTCTGAAAACATCTTCTTCGGCATTCAGGACACAACTCCTCAACTCTGTAGGTGAAATGTTCATCATACCGAATCATTTCATTTTTCCAACTCCCAAGTGACATAATCAAATTTTATTAATTATTAATTTGCATAAATATCAAAGAATCCTTTTTAGTAATTAGCATGTGCTCTTGATTATTCTAATGAAAACCATCACCCAAAGTGAAGTCCAGACTGGGTCCAGACTGAGGTTTTCTTATGAATTATTTTGTTATCTAGCACTTTCCTCCCCATCAGTTCTCTATTTTATGACATGACATTGCTCACAGTTAGGAAGGAATTTCTCACCTAAAAGAAATTCTATTTTTTTTTTTTTTTTGTATGGCAAAAATTTTACTCTTTTCTGCTCAGTAAACCATCTTTTCCAGGAATCCGCCGTTTGTCATTTCTCTTCTGTTATGCCATGTTCGTGCTCTGTATCTTACCATGTCAGAAAGTTGCCATGATCATTCCCACATTCTTCCTGTGCAACCTCACTTCATCTTTCCAAGCAAAGTTTTGCGTTAAGGGTTTTACCAGCAACTCTGAAAAACATTATCAAAGATGTTCTCACTCCCTTAGTTCTTCCTCTTCACATTGTTCAAATTTTATTTAGCATGCCAGTGTTTCTTCATAGATTGTACTTCAGTAGATTGTACTTTAGTACTTCTATGGTTCTTCACCTCATCAAAGACAAACTATTTTTATTTTATTTATTTTATTTTAATTTTGGAATGGAATCTTGATTTATCACCCAGGCTGGTATGCAAAATTAAAATAAAAGTAAAACATCTGGCCTCAATTGGTACTCCCACCCGAACCTCCCAAAACACTGAATTTGTTGGCATGGGCCACTGTGTCTGGCCTAATTTTTTCCGTTTCTTCATTCTTTTCCATTTCTTTGGTCTGGAAATGGAGGGCTCTGTAACAATTTTCTTTTTTTTAATTTTTTATTACTATTTTATTTTAAGTGATTCTCTTTATCAAATAAATGGGGGAAATAATAGCCATTAGCAGTTTAAGTGGTTTTGTTTTGTTTTATGAGACAAGTCACTCTGTCACTCATGCTGGAGTGCAGTGTTATAGTCATAGATCACAATAACCTCGAACTCCTGAACTCCTCTACCTCCTGAACTCAACCGTTCCTTCTGCCTCAGCCTTTCAAGTAGCTGGAACTACAGGCATGTGCCACTGTGCCCAGCTAATTTTTAATTTTTTTATGCAGAAAGTGTCTTATTCTGTTGTCCAGGTTGGTTTTGAACTCCTGGGCACAAGGGATCATCTTGCCTTAATCTCTTGAAGTGCGGATTACAGACCTGAGCCAATATACTCAATATGTTTTTAAAATTTTTTTTAATACATCAAATAAATGGGGAAGATGGCCTTAGCAAGTTATGTAAGTGATTGGGTTTTATTTTATTTTTGTTTTTGAGGCAAGATCTTATATTTTACGCTTGAGTTCAGTGGTGTGATCGAGGCTCACATTAGCCTTGACCTCCTGGACTCAAGTGATTCTCCTGCCTCAGCCTCCCAAGTAGCTTGAGCTACAGGCATGTGCCACCATGTGCAGCTAATATTTAAATGTCTTATAGCAACAGGGTTTCATTCTGTTGCCCAGTTTGGTTTTGAACTCCTGGGCTCAGGCAATCCTCTTGTCTCAGCCTCCCAAAATTCTGGATTACAGAATGAGTCACTGTCCTGAATAATTTTTTTTTTTTTAATTTTTAGAGAAACATTAAATAAATGGAGAAAATAATGGCCCTTAAATAAATGGAGAAAATAATGGCCCTTAGCACGTTATCTAAGCACTTTACATTGGTGATCACAAACAAGGCATTTACTTCCAGAGTGGGCAAGAAAAAAATCTTAGAAGCAGACTCAAGTGCAAGTGATTGACATACAAATACATGTTTGTATTTTAGTGGTCCACTGGAGAGTAATAGTAAGAATGCACACAGCCTTATCTTTGCAGGCATTATAAAACCATGTCAAAAAGTTGAGGCAATTCCAGAAACCCAAACCTCACCAACAGCCTAATCTGGGAAGTATAAGCACACCCCCATGGGAATGAAACAAGTGAAAGAAGCAACTGTCAGCACCCTTGTGCCCCATGCATAGAGGCAAAACACCTGCCAACAGACACTTTCCATCTGGAGTCACCCAAAACCAGGACTCATTAACAACAAAAAAATATATTCTAACACTCTTTATATGCAGTGTCCACTAGCCTGGCACCGCCTCACACACCCTCTCTCCTACCTGCCGGCTCTCCCTCTTCTGGAGGGTACCAGTTCCCAGTTTTCTGACTTCATGCTTTCAACAGAGGAAACTCTCTCTGCAGTTCCTTGCCCATGCAGCATTGGCATTTCCAGCGAGATGTATTCCCCCTCTGCCTACGCTGTCCCCACTTTATGAGGCAAGATCCAGTTGCTACCACTACTCTCTGCAGCCTGGACAGTTCTTCTCTCATTCTGCTGGAGTCATTGGAGGCAGTTCGAAGACGAAAGGCAAAGAAAAGTCCATTGAAAAACAGTACTTTTTGGACAGGAGAAGTGAATGAGGAACTGGAACTTAATTTCTGTGGATTGCTCTTTTCTTGAAACTTTCTATTCTTTGGGAAATTTGATTCAAATAAGTGATTTTTTTACATTAGAGGCCACCTTGGGAATCCTAAGAAAAGACTTAGCCCTTGATTTTGATGTACCACTAGACCTTTGGGATAGAGGGGCAAGTAGACAAATGTGTTCAGTGAAGGGATTTTACATAACAAACAACAGTACACACAGACTGCCCAGAGCCCAGCATCTGAGGCATTTTGGTTTGGGTGGGGCTCTTGAAGAAGCAGCTGCTCAAGGTGACCCCTGGAAAGGGATCAGAATTTAGATTCCTGCCTCAGCATTTCTCAGAAAGTTGGGAGATATCAGCGTGTGTGTGCGTGTGTGTGTGTGTGTGTACCTGCATATGTGAACATAATGTGTGTGAATGTAGGGTGTGGAAGGAGAACTCCTGTTGGTTTGGAGTTAGCAAATTATAAGGTGCAAGGTTGGGAGGGAAGGAAGTGATGCCAAAGAAGTGAGAAGGGACTTAGAACCAAAGTCCTTCCATCACCTTCCCTGAGTCCTGGAGGAAATGGGGAGGCTTTTCTACTAGTTCCAAACACAACTACCAGTAATGGTGAGCAGCTTCTCTTTGTCAGTGCTCTCCCTTATGTCAATTGGCTGAACAATCTCTATTCAACCTATGACTTTTATTTTCTTATGTATTTTATTAACTCATACACAATTACTCATTTGGTTTGTTGAAGCAATAAGACATCATTTGCCAAAATAATGCCTGTCAGAGTGGTTGACCATAAAAATCCTGCATCACATTCATCTAAAAGGCACTTCCCATGAAGGCAACCAATTTTGGCCACTGTCATGCAACTTGGAGTATTTCAGGACAGCCAGCTTAACCTTTCTCTTGAAAGTTTTAGTCAGACATAGTATGTCCATTTTTCAGTTACTTGATAGCAAAGATCAGTCTTTGCTGGTCAGGAGGAATTTCTTCTTTATCCTGGGTCTTGGTCTCTACATTTTCTATTGTACCCAAAAGTTCAATGTTGAAAATGATGGTCTTCTCCATTTTTACAAAAATCTGCATTTTTAAAAATCTAACAAATATTTATTACACTCCCACACTGAGGCAGGCACTGTAATATTTGCTAGGAATATACGGAACATTAAAACTAGATGGGTCCCTATGTTAGTGATTAATTCAATAATTTCACAAATAAATGTGAATTTGCAACTCTTCAAAGTGCAGTGAAGGATACAGATACATGTATATGTATGCACTTATGCATAGAAATATATATGCATGTATATTGATAAGGGGATTTGACCCAGTCTTTGCGGGAGAGATGGTTCATTCGAAGAAAGCGACATCCCAGTTGATGTTTTGAAAGTGTTGGCTGGGCATAGTGGCTCACGCCTGTAATCCCAGCACTTTGGGAGGCCAAGGCGGGCAGATAACAAGGTCAGGAGATCGAGATCATCCTGGCTAACACGGTGAAACCCTGTCTCTACTAAAAATACAAAAAATTAGCTGGGCATGGTGGTGGGCTCCCATAGTCCCAGTTACTCAGGAGGCTGAGGCAGGAAAATGGCATGAACCTGGGAAGCACAGCTTTCAGTGAGCCAAGATGGCATCACTCATTCCAGCCTCGAGGACAGTGCGAGACTCCGTCTCAAAAAAAAAAAAAAAAAAGGAAGTGTTAACTAGGGAATGCTTGGTATGCATGTGGCAGGCCTGTTCTCCCTAATGGCTGAACTGGCAGGCCTCTTTCACGACTGTTTCAACACTGACTGAGTGGTAAAGTTAAATATTGAAAGCTGGAAGAGCCAACGCCCTTATACAAAGGCTAACAGGTAAGAAATCTACCAAGAATTTTGCCCATTCGTTTCTTGGACTTTGAAGCATGACAAGATAATGAAGGTATTCTTTACAGGACCCATTTAAGATTTAAAAAGTTGTATTGGGGGTCTGAAGAAACTCCTCAGACCTCCACAAACAAGTTTTATTGAGTTCTGAAGAAACTTCCCAGGCCTCCACAAAGAAGCTTATTGGTAGGACTAAAGGAAATCCCCAAATGTCCATGATTTAGCAGGAGACAAGAAAAGGGTAATCACCCTAGTCCCTGGACCCATTTAGATTAGATTAAGTAAATTTAAGTAAATTTATTATGGCTTCAATTGAAGGTCTTCAAAACTACGACCTTAGTTATAGATTAAACGAAGTTAATCACTTATATGTTTAGATGAATGCACACTTACATATAGACATGTAGCTTAGAAGGCATATAAGCTCTGGAAAATTTGTCATTTTGAGTTGGTCTGGTGGTAATTTCCAGGACTTCTCCCCATACCTGGTTAGAGAAATAAAAACTCTCTTTTCTCCCAGTTCATCTCCATCTCATTATTGGGCCACAAAAATAAGCAGCCTGACCATTGGTTTGGTCTGGGAGCATGCGTGTTTAGGGGCTGGGGATATAGGAGAGAGCCTGGCTTCTTAGAGCACCTTCAGAAAAGCCAGCCAGCTGAAGGAAGAGTGGGAGCACCAAAAGAGATGAAACTGGAGGAGACTGACCTTGCTGGGTTTTGAGAAATCATATACACAGTTTTGTCTTTGAAAATCTGCCTTTTCATGATAGTTCCACTGCAGATGGGCGATGTGAAAGGAATAACACTATGCAGACCCACGAGGTTGCCCTAGGACTTTTTCCCCCTTCTTCCTGCATTGTATCCTTACTTTTCAATAAAAATGCCACTGAGAATCAGTGTAGAATTGACTTTGAAATCAGAATGTTGGTGTTTTCAATGGCATGACTTTGGGAAAATAATATCTGCGAACCTCAGTTTTCTCAAAATTAGAATGGAGATTGTAATAACTATCTTATAAGATTAAATGAAATCACGTATGACCAGATTTAACAAGTAGTCACCAGATGGAAGCTTATTGCTATTCCCAAGTGATTGGTGATTAACTGATGTTCTAGACCAGCAATCAGCAAACATTTTCTGTAAAAGGCCAGGTAGTAAATATATTCCACTGTTCGAACCATATGGTATCTGTCTTAATAGCTCAGTTCTGCAGCTGAAGCAGGAAAACTGTCATGGACAAATGTTATGAATGGGCCGGACTCTGTTTTAATAAAACTGTATTTATAAACATGAGCAGTGAGCCACATTGGGCCCATGAGCATAGTTTGCCAACCCGTTTAGAATATCTTCTGTGGGTCAGGTTATCCAGTGATGCTATTAAGCAGTCTGTCTTACTTGCTGTCATATATAATAATCCAGTGGTCCTGCAAGGTAGGTATTACTGCCTCTCCTTTACAACTAAAGCTCAGTGATGTTAAGAAATTCATTTCCATCCACACAGTCAGCAGTTACTGCAACATGAAGCCCGGAGTCTCTAATTTCCCTGAGCCTAAACTGGCTTTCCTATTGTGTGTCCCTCTTAACTTGGTATTTAATGCTCCTTGGTTATACTGATGTTCTTGGAGGAACATAGATGCCCGTTATTCTTATAGCACAGACACTTCTAACTGAAGCTTTCCTCAGGCCACCTCTAAGACTGCTGAATTTTGCATTTTTCTTTCCAAGCTTTTTTAGTGCATGCTCCCTGGCGTCGCTCTCTGCTGCTGTGTGTCCACATCCATCACATCCCATCTGTGTGAAGCTCACACATATAATTCCTCTTAGCTGGTAATTTGTAGTTTTTCAAGTTTCCCACATCAAATGTGACTTCCCTGGAGCAGGCTTCTCAGTCTTTAATTTTATTTTGGCTTAATGGTGAATGAAACAGGGTCTTGGCAGCTGGAGGGAGGGTCATGTGCAAAGTTTTTTTTATTTTCACGAAGCAGCTGAGATTCGCAATGAAGTTCTGCTTTGGAGACATATGGATGCAGAAGAAAACACAATATGAACTCTATTTTTTTTCTGACACCTCTAAAACTATATTTCATACTTGCATATTTTAATCACCTTCTCTAAGTGATGGTCTGAGTGGATGCCTGGGGCTGGTGGCCCTCCAGAATGTGAATTTCGCTGGACCCTCAAGAGAGAGCAGACATTAAATGCCAAGCAAAACACAGTGACAGAAATAGTAAAAAAAAAAACAAAAAACAAAAAAAAACACAGAGTTTCATGTCATACCTAAGCCCTGGGCAACTTCCTGAGTTTTCTATCTTGGGTGAAGTTAAGCCTTTAGAATGCTTTCAAGGGTGTTCCTTCTTCGGGGTACGATTTCTATTAAAATACAGGGCCGCCTCTTTCAGACTTCTGTGGCTGGAGGGGGCGATTGTCATCTGCTGTAGTTTTTCACTGTATTGAAAGCATAACTGGGAAGAGCCTGAGCTGAGCCCCTGGACTCTGTGGGGTTGGAGGTGGTGCACTCCACATGCAGTTCTTAGTGAATGTGAAAGGTCCTGCTAAGGTTGATTTGTAGGGCTGTTAGAGAAAAGGGGTCCAAATCTAGACCCTAAAAGAGGGTTCTTGGATCTCAAGCAAGAAAGAATTCAGGACAAATACACAGCATAAGTTGAAAGTGAGTTTATTACAAAAGTAGAGGAATAAAAGAATGGCTACTCTCATCATACACAGATCAGCCCTGGGGGCTGTGTTTGTGAGAGGTGAAGCCAACTGGACTTCCTGGGTCAAGTGGGGACTTGGAGAATGTTTCTGTCTAGCTAGAGAATTGTAAATGTGCCAATCAGCCTCTGTTTCTAGCTAAAGGATTGTAAATACAATCAGAACTCTGGAAATGCACCAATCACCACTCTGTGTCTAGCTAAAGGATTGTAAATGCACCAATCAGCACTCCATAAAAATGCACCAATCAGCCCTCTGTGTCTAGGTAAAGGGTTGTAAATGCAACAATCAGCACTCTGTAAAATGGACCAATCAGTGCTCTCTAAAATGGACCAATCAGCAGTATGTGAGCCAGGACAAATAAGGGGATAAAATCTGCCACCCCAGCTAGCAATGGCAACCTGCTTGAATCCCCTTGCACACTGTGGAAGCTTTGTTCTTTTGCTCTTCACAATAAATCTTGCTGTTGTTTATCTTTGTGTCTGTGCCACCTTTACAAGTTGTAACACTCACTGCGAAGGTCTGCAGCTTCGTTCTTGATGTCAGCAAGACCAAGAACACATTGGAAGGAAGTAATTCTGGACACATCTTCATGACCACGAAGGGACTACTGCCAAGCAGTGAGTACCATCAGACCCTTTTCACTTGCTATTCTGTCCTATTTTTCCTTAGAGTTTGGGGGCTAAATATCGGGCACCTGTCAACCAGTTAAAAGTGACTAGCATAGCTGCTGGACTAAAGACCTGGGTGTCATGCTTTCTGGGAAAGGGCTCTTTAACGACCTCCGACCCACTGGATTTGGGAATGTTGGTTTGCCTAGAACCAGCTTCTGCTTTTCCCGTACTTTCGGGATGAGCTGAGGGTCGACAGAGGAAAGCCATTCAGCTTTGGGGTCCAAAAAATGTTGATTGACTCTGCAGCCATGAGCAGAATTCTCAAAGTCACATTGCCCAACTCAGACTCGCCCATCTGTCCTATTTATCCTGACCCTTGCCTCCTGGGTCCTAATGAAGTGTTAGACAAACTTCCTCTTGCCTGTCTTCTCTGAGGGTAGTCTTGTTTCTAAAAACCACTTCTTGTCTCTCGCGCTTTTCTAGTTTCTCCTCTAATAGTGATTTCTAGTATAAACTTCAGGACTCTGGTCCCTTCTTTAGGCATCTGGGCTCACCAATCAGAAAGACATAATTTTGGCCCAAAGCCCCATTGATGGGGGCCTATCTGGAATTTTAAGATCCCTCAACAGACTAGCAGACCTTCAGAAGCTATTCCTGAAGTTAGGATATAGAGAGCCTCAGAAATGATATCCTTCCTATTCATATGATAAGTGACGGCAAAAGACATTCTTCCAATGCTGCAGATCCCTTCCCCCACTCAGGGTGTGGCCCTCCACTTCATTTTTGGGGAGTAACATCTGTACTGGACAGGGGTAAGTTCCCAGTACTAACAGTACAACACTTAGGACTCTAACAGGTTTTCAAGAATGCGTTGGTGAGGGCCGCTATATCCGACCTTCCTCAGTCCTCTTTGTGGTCTAAGAGGAAAATTAGGATTTCAGCTGCTGTGAGCACAACTATTCCAATCAGCAGGGTCCAGGGACCACCATTATGGGTTCTTGGGCAAGAGGGGTTTCTGCTGCTGAGTTGGTGAGTGCAACATTCTGATCAGTAGGGTACAGCAACAGCAACCATTGTGGGTTATTGGGCAAGAGGGGTAAACAAATCAAAACCATGGGTGTTTTCCCCCCCCCCCCCCCCCAACCAATGGGAAACAGGCATCAATAGGCTCACTCTCAAAATACATCCTCAGCCATTGGGACCAATTTGACCCACAAACCCTGAAGAAGAAGTGGCTCATTTTTTTTTTCTGCACTATGGCCTGGCCCCAATATTCTCTCTGATGAGGAAAAGTGGCCACCTGAGGGAAGTATAAATTACAATACTATCCTGTACCTTGATCTTTTCTGTAAGAGGGCAGGCAAACGGAGTGAAATACCTTATGTACAGGTTTTTTTTCTCATTAAGGGAGAATCTACAACTCTTCAGAGCTTGCAGTTTACATTCCACAAGAGGGCTTCTCAGCTTACCCCCATATCCTAGCCTCCCTATAGCTCCCCTTGCTATTAACGATAAGCCTCCTCTAATCTCCCCTGCCCAGAAGGAAACATGCAAAGAATTCTCCAAGGGACCACAAAACCACAAAAACCCCCGGGCTATCAGTTATGTTCCCTTCAAGCTGTAGTGGGAGAGGAATTTGACCCAACCCATCCCCTTTTCCCTTTCTGATTCAAACAGATCAAGGCAGACCTGGGGAAGTTTTCAGATGATGCTGATAGGTATATAGATGTCCTAATGGGTCTAGAGCAAACCTTCAATCTCACTTGGAGAGATATCATGCTATTATTAGATCAAACCCTGTCCTTTAATGAGAAGAATGTGGCTTTAGCTGCAGCCTGACAATTTGGATACACCTGGTATCTTAGTTAACTATGTGATATAATGACAGCTGAAGAAAGGGACAAATTCCTTACTGGTCAGCAACCTGTTCCCAGTATGGATCCCCGCTGAGACCTTGACTCAGATATGGGGGACTAGACTCATAAACATCTGTTGACCTGTCTTCTAAAAGGACTAAGAAGAATTAGGAAAAGCCCATGAATTATTCAATGATGTCCACCATAACTCAGGGAAAGGAAGAAAGTCCTCTGCCCTCCTTGAGCAGCTAAGGGAGGCCTTAAGAAAGTATACTCCCCTGTCACTCAACTCACTTGAGGGTCAGTTCATCCTGCAAGATAAGTTTATTACCCAATCAGCCACAGATATCAGGAGAAACCTTCAAAAGCGAGCCCTGGGCCCTGAACAAAATCTAGAGACATTGTTAAACTTAGAAATTTTAGTTTTCTGTGATAGCGACCAAGAGGAACAGGGTGAAAAGTAAAAGTGAGAACAGAGAAAGGCTTCAGCCTTAGTCATGGCCCTCAGACAAACAAACTTTGGTGATTCAGAGAGGACAGAAAATGGAGCAGGCCAGTAACCCGGTAGGGGTTGTTACCAGTGTGGTTTGCAAGGACACCTTCAAAAAGATTGTCCAATGAGAAAAAGCTGCCCCCTCACCCATGTCCACTATGCTGAGGCAATCACTGGAAGTTGCAGTACCCCAGAGGACAAAGGTTATATGGGCCAGAAACCGCTAATCAGATGATGCACCAATAGGGACTTCCTATATGTACACTGGCACAGCTTTCTCAGTGTTAATCTCCTATCCTGGACAGCTGTTCTCAAGGTTCATTGCCATCCAAGGAATCCTGGGATGGCCTGTAACCAGATAATTCTCCCACCTCCTCAGTTGTAATTGGGAGACTTTGCTCTTTTCACATGCCTTTCTTGTTATGCCTGAAAGAAAGGCATATTATTAGGGAGTGAAATGTTAGTCAAAACTGGAGCCATTATCTACATAAATATGGGGAACGAGGTACTCATTTTTAGTCCCTTGCTTGACGAGGGAATCAGCCCTGAAGTCTGGGCTTAGGAAGGACAATTCAGAAGGACAAAAAATGCCTGCCCAGTCCAAATCAGGGTAAAAGACCCCACCACTTTTCCTTATCAAAGGCAATATCCCTTAAGGCCTGAAGCTTGCAAAGGATTGCAGGATATTGTTAGATACCTAAAAGCTCAAGGCTTAGTAAGAAAATGCAGCAGTCCCTGCACCACCCCGATTCTAGGAGTACAAAAACCAAATGGTCAGTGGAGACCAGTGCAAGGTCTTAAACTCATCAGTGAGGCAGTAATTCCTCTATATCCAGTTTTATCCAACCCCTGTACCCTGCTCTCTCAAATACCAGAGGAAGAAGAATGGTTCATGTTTCTGGACTTCAAGGATGCCTTCTTCTTTATTCCCCTGCACTCTGACTCCCAGTTTCTCTTTGCTTTTGAGGATTCCACAGACCACACATCCCAACTTACGTGGAAAGTCTTGCCCCAAGGATTTAGGAATAGTCCTCATCTGTTTGGTCAGGCACTGGCCCAAGATCTAGGCCAGTTCTCAAGTCCAGGCACTCTGATCCTTCAGTATGTGGATGATTTACTTTTGGCTACCAGTTTGGAAGCCTCATGCCAGCAGACTACTCTAGATCTCTTGAACTTTCTAGCTAATCAAGGGTACAGGTCATCTAAATCAAAGGCCAGCTCTGCCTACAACAAGTCAAATATCTAGGCCCAATCTTAGCCAGAGAATCATGGGCACTCAGCAAGGAATGAATACAGCCTATACTGGCTTATCCTTACCCTAAACATTAAAACAGTTGAGGGGGTTCTTTGGAATCACCGGCTTTTGCCAACTATGGATCCCTGGATATAGCAAGATAGCCAGGCCCCTCTATAATAAAAGAGACCCAGAGGGCAAACACTCATCTAGTAGAATGGCAACCAGAGGCAGAAAGAGCCTTCAAAACCATAAAGCAGACCCTAGTACAAGCCCTAGCCTTAAGACTTCCCACAGGATAAAACTTCTCTCTATACATCACCAATAGAGCAGGAATAGTTCTTGGAGTCCTTACTCAGTCTTGAGGAACAACCCCACAAACAGTGGCACACTTAAGTAAGGAAATTTATAGAGCAACAAAAGGCTGGCGTTACTCTTTATGGGTGGTTGCAGCATTGGCCATCTTAGTGTCAGGCTATCAAAATAATACAAGGAAGAAATCTCACTGTCTGGACTACTCATGATGTAAATGGCATACTATGTGCCAAAGGAAGTTTATGACTATCAGACAACCACCAGCTCAGATACCGGGTGATACTCCTTGACGGACCAGTGCTTCAAATACACATGTGTGCAGCCTTCAGCCCTGCCACTTTTCTCCCAGAGGATGGAGAACCAGTCAAGCATGACTGCCACCAAATTATAGTCCAGACTTATGCTGCCTGAGAGGATTTCTTAGAAGTCCCTTTAGCTAATCCTGACCTTAACCTATATACTGATGGAAGTTCATTTGTGGAGAATGGGATACAAAAGTTAGGTTATGCCATAGTTAGTGATGTAACTGTACTTGAAAGTAAGTCGCTTCCCCCAGGGACCAGAGCCCAGTGAGCTGAACTAGTGGTACTTAACTGAACCTTAGAACTGGGAAAGGGAAAAAGACTAAACATCTATACAGATAGCAAGTATGCTTATCTAATCCTACATGTCCATGCTGCAATATGGAAAGAAAAGCAGTTTCTAACTTCTAGGGGGACTCCCATTAAATACCACAAGGAAATCATGGAGTTATTGCACTCAGTGCAAAAACCCAAAGAGGTGGCAGTCTTACACTTCCAAAGCCATCAAAAAGGGGAAGAAGAGGCAGGGGAAGACCAGCAGAGAGAGAGAGAGAGTGAAAAGACAGAAAGTCGAAGAGAGAGAGGAAGAGACAGACAAAGAGGGAGTATGAGAGAGAGAGAGAGAGAGAGAGAGAGACAAAGTCAAAGAGAGAAGGAAGTGAGAATGAGAGAGAGATAAAAGTAGTAAAGAAAGAACAGTGTACTCTATTTCTTTAAAAGTCAGCGTAAAATTAAAACCTAAAATTGATAACTAAAGGTCTTCTCCGTAACTCTTTAACACTTTACTTGTATCTGGTGGATGGAGGCTAGAAATGTTGTTGAACATCCTACAATGCATAGGATGCTCCTCTCCCCACGAACTGAACAAAATGATCTTTCTCCAAATGGCAGTGTACTACCAAGGTTGAAAAATCTGTTTTCAAATAAAGGAAGAAAGTGAGGAAGGAGAGACAGAGAGAGGGGGGGAGAGAGAGAACACTGACAGGCATTTCCTTCCTTTAAAGTAATTTTTTTTTTTTTCAGGAAATTAAACCACTTTCTGCTTTTAATCTCTGGCCTAAAAGGGACTCTACATTTTATTTTAGGTGAGGGAGTCAACAACGGAGGGCACAAGGGCATATCGAATGACCAATTATTTTAAAGTTGCTGCATGGAGCCTAATACAGCAGTTGACCCAAAATGAAAAGATAAGCTTTCCTACCAGCTGAGCATTTCCCTGGAGTTGGAACAGTCTGTGTCTCATAACACTTAACAAATGGCTGCATGGCTGCCAAGATGACATAAGATCAGATCAGATATAAATCCCATCCTAGATATGATTGGGCCTAGGAAACTCTAACAAGCTTTCTCTCTCTCTCTCTCTCTCTCTTTTTTTTTTTTTTTTTATTGTTTGTTTGTTTGTTTGAGAGGTTGTCTCCCTCTGTTGCCCAGGCTGGAGTGCAGTAGATCGACCTCTGCTCACTGCAACCTCCATCTCCCAGGTTCAACTGATTCTACTGCCTCAGCCTCCTGAGTAACTGGAATTACAGGTTACAGGCACACACCACCATGCCCAGCTTTTTTTTTTTTTTTTTTTTTGGAATTTTTAGTACAGACAAGATTTAGCATTTTGGTCAGGCTGGTCTCAAACTCCTGACCTCGTGATCCACCTGCCTCGGCCTCCCAAAGTGTTGGGATTACAGACATGAGCCACCGTGTCCAGCCAACAACATTTAACATAATTGTAAAAACACTGAAGTAGAAGTCTCCTATACCGGAAAGCCTGACAAAAGAGCAATGAAACATCTATAGGCAACGATCAAAGATAGGTTTCTTGCGGGCAGGACATCTGCAGTTGAGTCAATGAACACTGATGCCAGGACACTCCTTACCTTGCTGTCTTGTTTGTGTGGTTATTTAAAACCTGAAGGACAAACCCAGGCTTTTCACTTAGTTACATGCTTGCTCCATGGGGCGCTAAATGAGGTGTCTGCTGGCTGAATCTGTTGAATAATGCAGCCAATAATAATTCTCCACTCATCTGAAAAGTAGTGAAAACAAAAAATCAGTTACACTTTCCTGGAATTTAAAAAATTATAAAATCAAGTATTTGTATATTGCACATCTCTCCGTGCCTGAAGCAGGGTCTTTGTGACAATACTGTTCCCTCTTATATTTAGATAGAGTGATGTGTTACACGCACTGACTTTTCATTATAGTGTGACTATCTGGAAAATTCTTTGTGCATTCCAGAGAGTGTGAAGAAAATCCTAGTGCCTCAGAGGAAGCTGAAAAGTTCCTGCTGTAACATTTCCAGCCATGTCTTTAACATCTGTCACACTGATCTGGTGGATGTCAGGCAGCAACATCTCTTTCCCTCTTCACTAGAGAGACCAGGATGGGCAAGAGGGTGGAGGGTACCTGCTTCCTAAGAGAAAAAGGCAAAGGGGGAAAAGTAAACAGAAAAGCGAGAAAAGGATGGAATGTTTCATGAGGTGCCATCAAATGTCTCACTTCCAAACTCCATGGGAGCAGGAACCCTGACTAATTTGTTCATTGTCATCTCCCAAATGCCTGCTTGGTCTTCACCTTCGTCAGATGCTGGATAAGATACAGGATGAATGAATGGATGTTGTTGCAGACCCCAGTGACCTGCTAGGGCTAGCTTTGCGGCAAACAGCCACAAAATCAGGGCCACCCAGGATGATAAAACCAAAGCATGCCCACATGGACTTCTTTTGGCATTTCAGAGAAGGTGAAATTCTGAAAGTGAAAGAGAGCTGACACACTAGTGTGTAAAGTAAGAAATATGAGCTTACATTGAGATGTTCTGATTGGTTATCTCTGCAAACAGCTAGACTAGCATTGCTAGGAGGCAGGGATCGATAAAACCTGAGCATTCCTGTATGTCACATATTACTCTGTTTCAGTCTTTACTAAAGTTTTTTTTGTTTGTTTTTGGTTTTTTTGTTTGTTTTTTAATGAAGCATTGGAGGGAACAGTCCACAGGTTGCCTTCTTTTCTGCTGCCAATTTCAAGCTCAAAGATCCCTAAAAGCACCCTTAACTTTTGATAGTTTGCTAGAAAGATGCACAAAATTCACTGAAAGATGTTATACTCATGATTTCGGTTTATTACAGGGATGGAATGAGGATTGAAAAGCAGTCACTGGAAAAAGAACATAGAGTGGATTTCAGGATATTTCCAAATGTGGAACTTTCAGTGGTCCTGAACTTGTGAAATCTTGGACAGCATTACTTTTCTGGCATTAACGTATAAAAATATTCATGGATTCGGAGCAAGATGGCTGAATAGGAGCAGCTCCAACTTCCAGCTCCCAGCGCAAGTGACACAGAGGACGGGTGATTCCGCATTTCCAACTCAGGTGCAGACTGACACCTCACACCTCACATGGCGGGGTACACCCCTGAGATGAAGCTTCCAGAGCAAGAACTAGACAGCAACATTTACTGTTCAGCAATATTCTATCTTCTGCAGCCTCCACTGCTGATACCCAGGAAAACAGGGTCTAGAGTGGACCTCAAGCAATCTCCAATGGACCTGCAGCTGAGGGTCCTGACTGTTGGAAGGAAAACTAACAAACAGAAAGGACACCCCACCAAAACCCCATCAGTTCATCACCATCATCAAAGACCAAAGGCAGATAAAACCACAAAGATGGGGAAAAAGCAGGACAGAAAAGCTGGAAATCCAAAAAATCAGAGCGCATCTCCCCCTCTGAAGGAAGACAGCTCATCGCCAGAAACAGAACAAAGCTGGGTGAAGAGCAACTTTGATGAATTGAGAGAAAAAGGCATCAGTCGATCAAACTTTTCAGAGTTAAAGGAGGAACTACGTAAGCAGCGCAAAGAAACTAAAAATCTTGGGGAAAAAATGAAAGAATGATAACTAGAATAATCAAGGCAGAGAAGGCCATAAACAAACTGACAGAGATAAAAACCATGACTCGAGAAATACATGACAAATGCACAAACTTCAGTAACTGACTCAATCAACTGGAAGAAAGAGTATCAATGATTGAAGATCAAATGAGTGAAACGAAGCGAGAAAAGACTAAGAAAAAAGAGGAAAAAGAAATGAACAAAGCCTCCAAGAAATATGGGATTATGTGAAAAGACCAAATCTACGTCTGATTGGTGTGCCTGAAAGTGATGGGGAAAATGGAACCAAGTTGGAAAATACTCTGCAGGATATCATCCAGGAGAACTTACCCAAACTAGTAAGGCAGGCCAACATTCAAATTCAGGAAATACAGAGAATGCCACAGAGATATTCCTCAAGATGAGTAACTCCAAGACACATAATTGTCAGATTCACCAAAGTTGAAATGAAGGAAAAGATGTTAAGGGCAACCAGAGAGAAAGGTCGGGTTACACACAAAGGGAAGCCCATCAGACTAACAGCAAATCTCTTGGCAGAAACTCTCCAAGCCAGAAAAGAGTGGGGGCCAATATTCAACATTCTTAAAGAAAAGAATTTTAAACCCAGAATTTCATATCCAGCCAAACTCAGTTTCATAAGTGAAGGAGAAATAAAATCCTTTACAGTCAAGCAAATGCTTAGAGATTTTGTCATCACCAGGCCTGCCCTAAAAGAGACCCTGAAGAAAGCAGTAAACATGGAAAGGAATAACCAGTACTAGCCATTGCAAAAACATGCCAAAATGTAAAGGAAAAGGATCATCATTGCTAGGAAAAAACTGCATCAACTAACGAGCAAAATAACCAGCTAACATCATAATGACAGGATCAAGTTCACACATAACCATATTAACCTTAAATGTAAATGGACTAAATGGTCCAATTAAAAGACACAGACAGGCAAATTGGATAAAGAGTCAATAACCATCAGTTTGTTGTATTCAGGAGACCCATCTCACATGCAGAGACCTACATCGGCTCAAAATAAAGGGATGGAGGAAGATCTACCAAGCAAATGGAGAACAAAAAAAAGTAGGGGTTGCAATCCTAGTCTCTGATAAACCAGACTTTAAACGATCAAAAATCAAAAGAGACAAAGAAGGCCGTTATATAATGGCAAAGGGATCAATTCAACAGGAAGAGCTAACTATCCTAAATATATATGCACCCAATATAGGAGCACACAGATTCATAAAGCAAGTCCTTGTATACTTCCAAAGAGACTTTTAGTCCCATACAATTATAATGGGAGACTTCAACACCCCACTGTCAACATTAGACAGATCAATGAGACAGAAATTTATCGAAGATATCCAGGAATGGAACTCAACTCTGCACCTAGTGGACCTAATAGACATCTACAGAACTGTCCACCCAAAATCAACAGAATATACATTCTTCTCAGCACCACGTCACACTTATTCCAAAATTACCACATAGTTGGAAGTAAAGCACTCCTCAGCAAATGTACAAGAACAGAAATTAGAACAAACTGTCTCTCAGACCACAGTGCAATCAAACTAGAACTCAGGACTAAGAAACTGATCGAAACCGCTCAACTACATGGAAACTGAACAACCTGCTCCTGAATAACTACTAGGTACATAACGAAATGAAGACGAAATAAAGATATTCTTTGAAACCAAAGAGAACAAAGATACAACACACCAGAATCTCAGAGACACATTTAAAGCAGTGTGTAGAGGGAAATTTATAGCACTAAATGCTCACAAGAGAAAACAGGAAAGATCTAAAATTGACACCCTAACACCACAATTAAAAGAACTAGAGAAGCAAGAACACATTCAAAAGCTAACAGAAGGCAAGAAATAACTAAGAGCAGAACTGAAGGAGATAGAGACACAAAAAACCCTCTAAAAAAATGATGAATCCAGGAGCTGGTTTTTGGAAAGATCAACAAAATTTATAGACAGCTAACAAGACTAATAAAGAAGAAAAGAGAAGAATCAAATAGATGCGATAAAGGAGATATAACCACTGACCCCACAGAAATAGAAACTACCATCAGAGAGTACTATATACACCTCTACGCAAATAAACTAGAGAACCTAGAAGAAATGGATGATTTCCTAGGCACTTACACTCTTCCAAGACTAAACCAGGAAGAAGTTGAATCCCTGAATAGACCAATAGTAGGCTCTGAAATTGAGGCAACAATTAATAGCCTACCAACAAAAAAAGTCCAGGACAAGACAGATTCACAGCCGAATTCTACTAGAGTTACAAGTAGGAGCTGGTACCATTCCTTCTGAAACTATTCCAATCAATAGAAAAAGAGGGAATCCTCCCTAACTCATTTTATGAGGCCAACATCATCCTGATATCAAAGCCTGGCAGAGACACAACAAAAAAAGAATTTTAGACCAATATCCCTGATGAACATCGATGCAAAAATCCTCAATAAAATACTGGCAAACCGGATTCAACAACACATCAAAAAGCTTATCCACCATAATCAAGTAGGATTCATCCCTGGGATGCAAGGCTGGTTCAACATACGCAAATCAATAAATGTAATCCAGCATATAAACAGAACCAAAGACAAAAACCACATGATTATCACAATAGATGCAGAAAAGACTTTTGACAAAATTCAACAGTCCTTCATGCTAAAAACTCTCAGTAAATTCGGTATTGATGGAACGTATCTCCAAATAATAAGAGCTATTTATGACAAACCCACAGCCAATATCATGCTGAATGGGCAAAAACTGGAAAAATTCCCTTTGAAAACTGGCACAAGATAGGGGTGCCCTCTTGCTCCACTCCTATTCAACATACTGTTGGAAGTTCTGGCTAGGGTAATCAGGCAAGAGAAAGAAATAAAGAGTATTCAGTTAGGAAAAGAAGAAGTCAAATTGTCCCTGTTTGCAGATGACATGATTGTGTATTTAGAAAACCCCATCATCTCAGTCCAAAATCTCCTTAAGCTGATAAACAACTTCAGCAAAATGTCAGGGTACAAAATTAATGTGCAAAAATCACAAGCATTCTTATACACCAGTAGCAGACAAACAGAGAGCCAAATCATGAATGAACTTCCATTCACAATTGCTTAAAGAGAATAAAATACCTAGGAATCCAACTTACAAGAGATGTAAAGGACCTCTTCAAGGAGAACTACAAACCACCACTCAGTGAAATAAAAGAGGACACAAACAAATGGAAGAAAATGCCATGCTCATGGATAGAAAGAATCAATATCGTGAAAATGGCCATACTGCCCAAGGTAATTTATAGATTCAATGCCATCCCCATCAAGCTACCAATGAGTTTGTTCACAGAATTGGAAAAACTAAAGTTCATATGGAAACAAAAAAGAGCCCTCATTGCCAAGACAGTCCTAAATCAAAAAACAAAGCTGGAGGCATCAAGCTACCTGACTTCAAACTATACTACAAGGCTACAGTAACAAATACAGCATGGTACTGGTACCAAAACAGAGATGTAGACCAATGGAACAAAACAGAGCCCTCAGAAATAGTACCACACATCTACAGCCATCTGATCTTTGACAAACCTGAGAAAAACAAGAAATGGGGAAAGGATTCCCTATTTAATAAATGGTGCTAGGAAAATGTGCTAGCCATAAGTAGAAAGCTGAAACTGGATCCTTTCCTTACTCTTTATACGAAAATTAATTCAAGATGGATTAGAGACTTAAAGTTTAGACCTAATACCATAAAAACCCTAGAAGAAAACCTAGGTAGTACCATTCAGGACATAGGCATGGGTAAGGACTTCATGTCTAAAACACCAAAAGCAACAGCAACAAAAGCCAAAATTGACAAATGGGATCTAATTAAACTAAAGATTGTTTCTTCTGCACAGCAAAAGAAACTACTATCAGAGTGAACAGGCAACCTACAAAATGGGAAAAAATTTTGCAATCTGCTCATCTGACAAGGGACTAGTATCCAGAACCTACAAAGAAATGAAACAAATTTACAAGAAAAAAACAAACAGCTCCATCAAAAAGTGGGCAAAGGATATGAACAGACATTTCTTCAAGAAGACATTCTTCTCAAGAAGACATTCATTCAGCCAACAGTCACATGAAAAAAATGCTTGTCATCACTGGCCATCAGAGAAATGCAAATCAAAGCCACAATGAGATACCATCTCACACCAGTTAGAATGGCAATCATTAAAAAGTGAGGAAACAACACATGCTGGAGAGGATGTGGAGAAATAAGAACAGTTTTACACTTTTGGTGGGATTGTAAACTAGTTCAATCATTGTGGAAAACAGTATGGCAATTCCTTAAGAATTTAGAGCTAGAAATACCATATGACCCAGCCATTGCATTACTGCGTATATACCCAAGGGTTATAAATCATGCTGCTATAAAGACACATGCAGACGGATGTTTATTGCTGCACTATTCACAATAGCAAAGACTTGGAATCAACCCAAATGTCAATCAGTGACAGACTGAATTAAGAAACTGTGGTACATATACACCATGGAATACTATGCATCTTTGAAAAAGGATGAGTTCATGTCCTTTGTAGGGACATGGGTGCAGCTGGAAACCATCATTCTCTGAAAACTTTCACAAGAACAGAAAACCAAATATCGCATGTTCTCACTCATAGGTGGGAATTGAACAATGAGATCCCTTGGACATGGGAAGGGGAACATCACACACTGGGGCCTATTGAGGGGAGGTGGGAGGGAGAGAGATGGCATTGGATGTTATAACTAACGTAAATGACGAGTTGTTGGGTGCTGACGAGTTGATGGGTGCAGCACACCATCGTGGCACATGTATACATATGTAACAAACCTGCACATTGTGCACATGTACCCTAGAACTTAAAGTATAATAATTAAAAAAAATGAAATAAAATAGAAATATTCATGGAATATGACAACCAGAGAAGCACCCCTGAATCTTGGTGTGGGCTCTTTTTCAGAGTTCTATCATATAAATTTGGTTGGACATCTGTAACAGTTGGAGAGAGGTTTAACATGACTGATTACAGGACTGTAATGTATTTTCTGTTATTTATAAGCCATTTGGTTGATAGTATTTTGTTACTGCAGCCTAAAAGGACTAATACAGGCCTTTGCTTTTCCAAATCCATCATTTCTTCAGGTTCGTCTGGAGAGATTCCTGGTTCTCACTCATAACCTGCCAAATCAAGCTTTCAGGGGTAGGTATCATAGTATTCTATGGTGTACATGTGCCACATTTTGTTTATCTAGCCTATCATAGATGGGCATTTGGATTGGTTCCAAGTCTTTGCTATGTAAATAGTGCTGAAAGAAACATAAATGTGCTTCTTTCTTTTTATTAGAATGATTTATAATGCTTTGGGTGTATACTCAGTAATGGAATTGCTGGGTCAAATGATACTCTGTTTCTACATCCTTGAGGAATGGCCAGAGTGTCTTCCACAATGCTTGAACTAATTTACACTCCCATAAATGATGTAAAAGCTTTCCTATTTCTCCACATCCTCTCCAGCATATGTTGTTTCTTGACTTTTTAATGGTTGCTATTGTAACTGGCATGAGGTGATATCTCATAGTGGTTTTGATTTGTATTTCTCTAATTATGATGAGCTTTTCTTCATAAATGACTTCTTTTGAGAAGTGTCTATTCATATAATTTGCCTACTTTTTGATGGGGTTCTTTAATTTCCTTGTAGATTCTGGATACTAGACCTTTGTCAGTTGGGTACACTGCAAAATTTTTCTCCCATTCTCTAGGTTACCTGTTCACTCTGATGAAACTGTCTTTTGTTGTGCAGAAGTTCTTTAGTTTGATTAGATCCCTTTTATCAATTTTGGCTTTTGTTGCCATGGAATACTACTTGGACATAACAAGAAATGAAATAATGGCATTGGCTGGAGCCTGGGTGAAATTAGAGACTATTACTCTAAGTAAAGCAACTCACTTCACTTAGAATGAAAAAGAAAACATCATATGTTCTCATTCATAAGTGGGAGCTAAGCGCTGAGGATGCAAAGACATAAGAATGACACAATAAACTTTTGGGGACTTCGGGAACTCAAGGGAAGTGTGGAGGAGGGTGAGGGACAAAAGACTACATATTGGGTACGATATATACTGCTTCAGTGATGATGCACCAAACTCTCAGAAATCACCACTAAAGAACTTGTTCATGTAACCAAACACCACGCATTCTCCAAAAAAATCAATTGAAGTAAAAAAGTTTTAAAAGAAAAGGCACAGTGGTTTAACAGGCATGGCTTGTGGTACACACCTGCAAAAATCACAGAGTATGGGGTTTGAGGACCCACCATTTCTGTGTATAAACTTACTGCTCAAAATTCTGGAGACTGGAATGTTCAAGATTTAGGTGTGGCAAATACAGTGACTGGTGAGGCCTCACTTTCTGGTTCATAAATGGCGACTTCTTGGTGTATCTTCACATGATAGAAAGGGCAAGAAAGCTCCTTTATAATCTGATTCCTAAGAGCTGGCTGAAAAACAAGGAAATATCCTCTCAGTTCGTTTAATAGAGTAAGGATGGATAAATGCATGCATATGGAATATTCCACCTCACATACCTACTAAGTGCTTAGATACTATAAAAACTAAAAAAAAAATTAGCCAGACATGGTAGTGCCTGCCTATAAACCCATCTACCTGGGAGGCTGATTCGAGAGTCACTTGAGCCCAGGAATTTGAGTCTGCAGACAGCTATGACTGCACCAGGGCACTCCATTCTCAGCAACAGAGAAAGATTCTGTCTCTAAAAAACCATCTACCCCAGCAAATTTATGACACTCTTCTCATCAAGAGACAGGGTTTGCACCCCCTGCCCTTGAATATTGGCAAAAGAGTGATTGCTTCCAGTGATAGTATATGGTGACAGGGACATGATGTGACACTTTAAAATAATTTTTAATTGTTGTAAAACACACGTGATGTAAAATTTACCATCTTCACCGTTTTTAAATGTACAGTTTTATTAGTTTGTTTTCATGCTGCTGATAAAGACATATAGTGAGACTGGTCAATTTAGAAAAGAAAGGTTTAATTGACTCACAGTTCAGTGTGGCTGGGGAGACCTCATAATCATGGTGAAAAGCAAGGAGGGGCAGGTCACATCTTACATGGATGATGGCAGGCAAAGAGAAAAAAGCTTGTGCCGGTGAACTCCCCTTATAAAACCATCAGATATTGTGAGACTTATTCACTATCATGAGAACAGCATGGGAAAGACCTGTCCCCATAATTCAAATACCTCCCACTGGGTTCCTTGAACAACATGTGGAAATTCAAGATGAGATTTAGGTGGGGACACAGGGAAACCATATCAACAGGTCAGTAGTGTTAAATTTATTTTGTTATACAATGACCATCACTTCCCATCTCCAGATTTCTGTACGCCTTGCAAAACTAGACACTATTCATTAAATAATAACTTGTCTTTTGTGACTAGCTTATTTCACTAAGCATAATGTCCTCCTGGTACATTCAGTATTCAGTCTCTTTTAAGGCTGAATAATTACTGTATGGGTAGACCAAATTTTGTTTATTCATTTATCCATTGATGGACACCTGGGTTGCTTCCCCGTTTTGGCCGTTGTATGTAGTACTGCTGTGAATGTGAATGGACAAATATGTTTTTGATACCCTGATTTCAGTACTTTGGAGTACATATCCCAAAGTAGAATTGCTAGATCATATCATAACCTTATTTTTAATTTTTAGAGGAATTTCAATATTGTTTTCCATAATGACTGCACCATTTTACACTCTCCAAATATTACAGGAGTTTCAATTTTTCCACTTTTTCAGCAGCATTTGTTACTTTCTGGATAATCTTTTTTAATACTAGTCATGCTAATTGGTTCAAAGGAAATCCTTTTGTGGTTTTGATGTGCATTTCCCTACTGATTAGTGATGTTGAGGATCTTTGCATGTGCTTACTGGATACCATGTGACTTTTGAGGCTGGATTGTAAAAGGCCAGAAGGGCTTTCCCTTGTTTGCTGACACACTCACTGCTGGAATTTCAATTCACCAAAGTATAAATCCAAGAAACTAGAGGCTGCCATGCTGTAAGGAAGCTCAAGCTACTGGGAGAAGCAAGGTGCAGGTGCTCTCAACAGCCCCACCTGAGCCCAGATTTTGAGTCCTGCCAGCCCAAGCACTAGAAAGTGAGGAAATAAATCTCTAGATAATTCCAGTTTCCAGTTCTTCATGTCACTTCCACTCATCGGAGTCTTCCCCATTGAGGCTGTATACATCAGGGAGCAGGACAAACTCTGCCCAATGTGCCCAGTCCAAATCACCAACCCACTCAATTTATAAGCAAAGAAAATAGTAGTTGCTTTATTCCACTACGTATGGGTTGGTTTGCTGTGTATCAATAGATCAGTGAAACAGTCATGTCAGTCATGGGCTTTAGGAACCCCTTGGGGAAGAATGTCGGCTCCCAGGTATTTTCATTTGGCTGAGAGTAGGTAGTGCAGCTCTGAGCTGATTACAGGCAGTATTTTTCTCAGGTGGGCAATGGGTGTCCTGGAGGATAAAATGGCAGAATGAACCTGGACGGGGCACCAACAGTCACTACTGCAGTGAACCTTTAGTAATTCTTCTTCTCTAAGTTTGGAATTAATACTTTGCCAGGAAATTAGCAGTGTCAAGTTAAAAGTAGATTGCAAAGGTGAATGACAATTAAGACAAAGGCTGAAAGGTAAGAGTGACTGAACTGCTTACCCCATAATTTTTCCGTTTCACAGGTGAAGACTAGGCTGCTGGTTCCTCATTTAAAAACACACAAAGGCAGCCAAATCAATAGGAAATTGCCAGAAAAAGGCTATTTTATGCAGATGATATACAATTTTGCGGAGATATTCTCAAGAATATAAAGATGCCAGAATGAATGAAGTAGGCTTTCTACTTACACCAAACTCATAGGAACACAAAAACTTTCTAGAAGACAGAAAAGATGTTTGAGTAAAGAGACACGAAGTGGAATTTAGAATAAGTGTTAACTGCTAATTTGAATCCTTTATCCTGTGTAGACTATAGTGGTGTGATGGAAAAAGTTGTCATGAAAAATTCTCAAATGCTTACAGAGAAAATGAGGTTATAGGAGAACCAGCTCATTCATATTTTGACTATAAACTTTATAGGACCTTATGCGCTACTACTAATATTCTTGAATGTTTAGACCTGTACAATACAATCTTCATCATGGATATGGAGCACAGGGTGCCCTTGGTGATGCCACTTCTCTTAGATCTTGGCTTAAATGTCATGGGGTCTAAGAGCTCTTTCTTGGCCATTCATTTGAGGTAGCAGCCAAGGTCCACTGCATTATATTTTCTATTTTCCACTTTCTGTTTAGTGTATACTGCTGTTATTTTTCTTATACACTATTGTGCAATGTTGTTGCCCAACTCCAAAACCCCACTGCCACCTCCACTTTCACCACCTACTACCAACACTACCAACCTCACTGACATCACTAGTGCTATGGTTTGAATGTGTCCCCCAAGGTCATTTGCTGAAAACAGAAATCCCAGTACAATCAGTGCTGCAAGGTAGGGCCTAAGAAGAGCTGATTAGGTCATGTTGTCCTTATGAATGGAATAATGTCATTATAATGAGAATTGGTTATACTGAGAGTGACTTTGTTATAAAAGCAAGCTCCACCCTCTTGCCCTTCTGCCCTCCATCATGGAATTATACTGCCCAAAGTTCCTCACCACATACTGGTGTCATGCTGTTGGAATTTCTAGTCTCCAGAACCATGAGCCACATGCATTTCTGTTTATTTTAAATTACCCAGTCTGTGGTATGCAGTAATAGCAACACAAAATGGATTAAGACAACCATCATTGTCACTACCATAAACACCACCACCTCACCACCATCACCATGACCAGCCATGATTATCACCGTCATCATCTTGATGCATCCATCAACAGCACGGTTGCCACCATCATCATAAACACCAGCACCACTACCACTATCATTATCGCCATCCACAATTATCACCATCATCAGTGTCTTTACCATCACCATCACCACAATCAAACCATCACCAACATCACCACCATCATCACTATAACCACCATCACCAATGTTATCACTGCAATCGTCACTATTATCATTACTGTCACTACAACCACCATCACCGTGGCTTCACTGTAACCCCCACGAAGGTGACAGTGTTACATTTCTTGCTTAGTGTTGAATTTGCCATGCCTGGAGCATTACCCAGCCCAAAGAAGACATTTAATAAACAGGCATTTGTTGTTGAACATAAAAACAGGGTACAGCAGCTTTGACAATAACTTTGAAAGGCAGGGGGCAATGTATTCTCAGAGGAAGATCTGGTAGAGTGACTTAATGACCTAGATCTTATTTACAGAAGACTTCTAGGGCTGTCAGCAATTGGAAAATGGAAAACTTGGTGGGAACGTTCAGTATAGGTCGGTATCGTGGAGTACTACTGGTGTTTTCTGGGGAGCAATGAAAAGACTCTGAGCACATTATGAGTATGGGGCTTTCCTCTGACTGAAACCATGATTGAAATCCATGTCCATCCTCTCAACCTGACCCTACACCCACCTTCTGTGGCCTGACGAACTTCTTTTCCTCACCCCAGTTCCAGCTGAAGTTTTCATTCCCAGAGCAGGTTGGGTGATATCCTGCTCTGTGTGAGTTGCTGTGACATTTTATTTTTCTCTACTATAACGTGAGTCCCATTGAGCTGGGAATCTGATCTATCTTGTTCATTGCAGTGACCCAGATCTCAAAGTGAGCTACTTTGTTTTAGTTCTCACACACAGTTGTCCAAAGAGTTTACTAAATCTGATGTGCCCTTCCCCTGGGAGTAGATCTTCTCTCATCTTCATGTTTGCACCAGTAAATTTTATATGCAGGTGGAAGCAATGATATAAAGGCAGTCCTTAGGAGTCACAAGGAGGCACAATCTTAAGGCAAATCATACATTGATCCCCCTTTCTCTTACACTGGCAGGTCAGCACGCATTCACTTGTTACAGGGCATAACTTCCCAGTTCTGTGAGGAGGCCCTGGAGCTAAGTAGATACCAATGAGTAGAATAAATTCTCTTTATTTGATATTTAAAAACACACTTTTGCTCCTGTGTCAAGGGTGCACTCCTTGTAGCAAACATTGAATTGAAAAACATGTTTTGGGCCACAGGCAGTGGCTTATGTCTGTAATCACAGCACTTTGGGAGGCTAAGACAGGCAGATCACCAGATCAGGAGATTGAGACCATTCTGGCTAACATGGTGAAACCCTGTCTGTACTAAAAAGACAAAAAATTAACCAGGCATGATAGCACGCGCCTGTAGTACCAGCTACTCAGGAG
The DNA here is from genome assembly GCF_008728515.1 of Papio anubis. Classification (NCBI taxonomy): domain Eukaryota; kingdom Metazoa; phylum Chordata; class Mammalia; order Primates; family Cercopithecidae; genus Papio; species Papio anubis. The sequence continues at coordinate 3,498,148 of NC_044997.1, forward strand.
GCTGAGGCAAGAGAATTGCTTGAATCTGGGAGGCCGATGTTACAGTGAGCCAAACCCATCATGCCACTGCACTCCAGTTTGGGTGACAGAACGAGATTTCATTTCGAATACAACAAAACAAAACAAAAAAAAGGAATATTTAAATTTACTTTCCTACGTATTAATTTTTTAAAAAATTTAACAACCGTATACTATCTTTTATTCTGCGGTATAATGTTAATAATAAGAACATAAGTAAAACACACACACAGACACACACACACACACACACACACAACTTTCACCTGGGCATGGTAGTTCATGCTGTAATCCCAGGACTTTGGGAGGCTGAGACAAGAGAATCATTTGAGACAGGAGTTCAAAACCAGCTTGAGCAACACAGCAAGACCTTGTGTCTGCAAAAATAAAAATTAGTCCTGCATGGTGGCACATGCCTGAGCCCCAGCTACTCAGGAAGCTAAAGTGAGAGGATTGCTTGAGATCATGGGTTTGAGGCTGCAGTGAACTATGGTGGTGCCACTGTACTCCAGCCTGGGCAACAGAGAGAAACTGTCTCTTAAATATATATATATTTAATTTAGAAATAGAAAAACAAACTTACATTTCCATTGCTGTGAGTACTTGTTTTGATGGAAGATCTGATGTCCTATTTTACAGTGAGCTATAAATTTACCTCTAAACCCTCAAGAAAAAAAAAAAAAAAGTGTTTTTGTTTTAGCTTAATCCACTGAGTATGCTTAGATGTGTCTACATTTTGACTTGCGAGGTTTGTGTAAATTCCACTTTTTTTTGCATATCTGCCCTAATATAAGCATCTGAGGGAATGCTCCATCAAATGGCAGTTAATTATTTTCTTTTGTCTAAAAAAGACCACTCATTTAAAATTCAGTGAGTTGTGCACATAATTTTAAGAAGCAATGTGCTCTTCTAAATGTGGAAGCTCCAGAGATGTTGCTAAGAGTAAGAACATCTACTGTTGAGTATGTGGTTCAGTTCCCAAAACTGACACATTTACCAAGTGACTGAAAGTGTTATAATGTTTCTTGGCATCACTTCTTCTATACCTCTTATGGGAAAAATCATTCTGTGCTCTGATACAACAGTTACAAGTCTGAATGAAGGAGAATTTAGAAAGATATTTTAGAAGGTATTTTTGATGGGAATGTTGAGATGATTTTATATAGATAGTTGTCTTATAGAGAAAATCAACTACTTATTTTAAAACTAAAATTATTTAAGACATGCAATAATCACTTTAGGCAATAGCTGTAAACTATAATGAGTGAAATAGAAATATTAAGAATAGTTGACAATAAATTAAAATATGCCTATACTCTGGAGGCAGATATTTACTACTTTAGTTGTGCATTTGGTTTCAAAATATATGATTTCAGCAAACACAACAGCATTGACAACAAAAAAAATTACAATGGAATAAGCCTGAGATTGGCAAAACAAACAAACAAACAAACAAACAAAAACACATATACACACACAAAAACAACAACAAAGAAGAGACCTCTCTTCCCAAATATCTGCATCTTAATTCCCAGGACCTTTGAATATGTTACCTTATGTGGCAACGGTAATTCAGGTTGAGATGAAGTTAAGGTTTTGAATCAGTTGACCTTAAATTAGGGAGATTAACTGGATTATCTGGGTAGGCCCAATGGAATTGCAGAGATTCTTTAAATAGGGAAGAGAGAAATATAAGAATCAAATGATGTGATTTGAGAAATTCTTGGCTAACGAAGCTATCAGACCTTTCCCAATTCTAGTTTATAACCCAGACCAGCATAACTGATTGGGTGGAAGACCACCCTCAGAAATGTTCTTTTCTGATAAGCAATCATAGACCTTATGCCAGTTTCAGCTAGTTTGTAGAAGCTGTTAGCAAATTAGATTTGGGTCCTATAGTTCACCTCTTTATGTGAAGAACCAAATTCTAGCTCATTTTAATGTGAAAACCATGCCCCAAAGAGAATGTGAGATATATGTTATGTATATATTTACTTATTGCACATGCGCTCACCCCCATCATAAATATATATAGCTTTCTTCCAAATCTGCTAAATATGTATAACTCCACTGTTTAATACAGAACCCGTGAGGCATAAAACCTAACCTGCCTCTTCTGTCTTTGAAGACAGAGCACATTTTGTCCACCTGAGAGTATCCTCCCCAATTTCCAAACTGATATCACCAGTAAAGCTGTCCTTCTATTTAACCATCCTGGTCATCTTTTGGACAACAGTCCAAATTGAGATGTACTCTGCGTGCAAAACATACACCAGATTTCAATAATTTAGTACAAGAAAGAGAATGTAAAATATCTCAATAATTTCTAAAACATTATTGACATAGCCAGGCACTGTGGCACATGCCTGTATTCCTATTTATGTGGCAAGTTGAGGCAAAATAATAATTTGAGGCCAGGTGTTACAGACTGTAGTGTGCTATAGTCATGACTGTGAATGCCACTGTACTCCAACCAGGGCAACATAGCAGATTCCTTCTTTAAAATAATAATCATAAAAAATTATTTACATACTGAAATGATCATATTCTGGATATACTGGCTTATATAAAATGTGTTATTGAATTTAGCTTCACTTATTCTTTTTACTTTTTAAAATGAGGTTATGGGAAAATTTAAAATTATGTGCATGGCTCCTGTTGGTGATTTGTGTTATGTTTCTGTTGGATGATGCTAGTCTTGATTAATATTGTAGGTGATCATGTCCCATCCACCACCCTTTGCAAATTAATTATCAGCAATGTGGGCAATGTAGTCCATAGTTTTGACATTTTGAACTGTAGATGTAATCATGGAAAGGACTGTCGGGAAATCATAGTCTAAAATATAGAATTGGCTATGCTTCATGTCTGTACACTCTCCAAGTTAACCTTTGGGAAATTCTGATACATGATTCTTTTCCTATAGAGAACTTACAATGAATTATTCAAATGGAATTAAGAAAATATAAAGACACCGTGGGAAAAACTCCATCCCTTTCAGTGGTTCTTTTTGAAAATTTCACTTTAATGACTCATTTTGTGTACTATAAAATGACATTTAAAAAAGTTGGAAAAAAAGCTTTTGTTGATTCTTTCAGACTTCTGAATGTAAAATGAACATCCTGGGAATTGACAAATGATCTATTATGCAACTCATCTGAACTGAATGTGTAGGAGACAGTGGTACTCATTGACTCATGCCTTCATTTAACAAAAGGATTGAATTCTTTCTCAGAATGAGACATATCACCAGCACAGAAGACCTGATGCCTGTCCTTTACAGCCTTCTTATTTTTAGTAGAGAATGCTCGGGGCCATAGATCTGTGGTCTTTCCAGTCTGGATGGTGCTTCAGAAGTGCCCTTTAAAAGGACAGAATTTTGTTTGGCATCCTGAGTTCTTAAAAAGGAGGCTTCTAGACTGGGCACAGTGGCTCATGCCTGTAATCCCAGCACTTTGGGAGGCCAAGCTGGGTGAATCATGAGGTCGAATTCGAGACCAGTCTAACCAACATGGTGAAACCCCATCTCTACTAAAAATACAAACATTAGCTAGGAGTAGTGGCATGCACCTGTAATCCCAGCTACTCAGGAGGCTGAGGCAGGAGAATTGCTTAAATTTGGGGGTCACAGGCTGCAGTGAGCCGAGATTTCACCATTGCATACTCCAGTCAGGGCAACAGAGCAGAACTGTGCCTAAAATAAATAAATAAATAAATAAATAAATAAATAAATAAATAAAGGGGGCCTCTTTCAGCACAGTCACCTAAGCTCCATCTGTGGGAGATGACTGGATGTTCCATCCCCATTCCCTTGGCCATTTTCAGTTTGCCAATGGGTGCACTAGAGGGTCCACAGTAAGTTGACAACCTCTCACTCAAGCATGGCTGGCTTCCTTCTTCAGAGCTCAGGGCTGTCCTGTCTTTAGGGATCTTACTCAGCTGAACATGGGTCAAAACCCCTGAGATAGTCCTCACACATTGGAGAAGGGAGTCGGAGGTAAAATGCCTCCTTCCCTGGGGTGGAGGTGTGCATCCAAAACCACATGTTCCTTTCCAGGGATGAGAGTGACTAAGCTTCCAATTATTAACACATTCCCTTTACTTCTTCTCTAACTCTCACTCTCCACTTCCCCAATAGGCTTCTTGGATAACCTCTTGAATAAGCTACTGCATAAGTAAGCCCACTACACCCAACTCCTGGTCTTGGGGTTGACTCATGTGGGAACTTACATTAATATATCTATAAGAACAATCTGATAGGAACGGCTCCAGTCTCCAAGTCCCAGCGCGAGCGACACAGAAGACCGGTGATTTCTGCATTTTCAACTGAGGTACTGGGTTCATCTCACTAGGGAGTGCCAGACGATCGGTGCTGGTCAGCTGCTGCAGCCCGACCAGGGAGAGCTGAAGCAGGGCCAGGCATTGCCTCACCTGGGAAGCGCAAGGGGGAAGGGAATCCCTTTTCCTAGCCAGGGGAACTGAGAGACACAACACCTGGAAAATCGGGTAACTCCCACCCCAATACTGCGCTTTAAGCAAACAGGCACACCAGGAGATCATATCCCACACCTGGCCGGGAGGGTCCCATGCCCACGGAGCCTCCCTCATTGCTAGCACAGCAGTCTGTGATCTACCGGAAAGGCAGCAGCAAGGCTGGGGGAGGGGTGCCCACCATTGCTGAGGCTTAAGTAGGTAAACAAAGCTGCTGGGAAGCTCGAACTGGGTGGAGCTCACAGCAGCTCAAGGAAATTGGCCTGTCTCTGTAGACTCCACCTCTGGGGACAGGGCACAGTAAACAATAACAAATGCAGCAGAAGCCTCTGCAGACGCAAACGACTCAGTCTGACAGTTTTGAAGAGAGCAGTGGATCTCCCAACACGGAGATTGAGATCTGAGAAGGGACAGACTCCCTGCTGAAGTGGGTCCCTGACCCCTGAGTAGCCTAACTGGGAGACATCCCCCACTAGGGGCAGTCTGACACCCCACACCTCACAGGGTGGAGTACACCCCTGAGAGGAAGTCTCCAAAGCAAGAATCAGACAGGTACACTCGCTGTTCAGAAATATTCTATCTTCTGCAGCCTCTGCTGCTGATACCCAGGCAAACAGGGTCTGGAGTGGACCTCATGCAATCTCCAGCAGACCTACAGCTGAGGGTCCTGACTGTTAGAAGGAAAACTATCAAACAGGAAGGACACCTACACCAAAACCCCATCAGTACATCACCATCATCAAAGACCAGAGGCAGATAAAACCACAAAGATGGGGAAAAAGCAGGGCAGAAAAGCTGGAAATTCAAAAAACAAGAGCACATCTCCCCCGGCAAAGGAGCGCAGCTCATCGCCAGCAACGGATCAAAGCTGGACGGAGAATGACTTTGATGAGATGAGAGAAGAAGGCTTCAGTCCATCAAATTTCTCAGAGCTAAAGGAGGAATTACGTACCCAGCGCAAAGAAACTAAAAATCTTGAAAAAAAAGTGGAAGAATTGATGGCTAGAGTAATTAATGCAGAGAAGGTCCTAAACGAAATGAAAGAGATGAAAACCATGACACGAGAAATACGTGACAAATGCACAAGCTTCAGTAACCGACTTGATCAACTGGAAGAAAGAGTATCAGCGATTGAGGATCAAATGAATGAAATGAAGTGAGAAGAGAAACCAAAAGAAAAAAGCAGAAAAAGAAATGAACAAAGCCTGCAAGAAGTATTGGATTATGTAAAAAGACCAAATCTACGTCTGACTGGGGTGCCTGAAAGTGAGGGGGAAAATGGAACCAAGGTGGAAAACACTCTGCGGGATATCATCCAGGAGAACTTCCCCAACCTGGAGGGCAGGCCAACATTCAAATCCAGGAAATACAGAGAACACCACAAAGATACTCCTCGAGAAGAGCAACTCCAAGACACATAATTGCCAGATTCACCAAAGTTGAAATGAAGGAAAATATCTTAAGGGCAGCCGGAGAGAAAGGTCGGGTTACCCACAAAGGGAAGCCCATCAGACTAACAGCAGATCTCTCGGCAGAAACTCTCCAAGCCAGAAGAGAGTGGGGGCCAATATTCAACGTTCTCAAAGAAAAGAATTTTAAACCCAGAATTTCATATCCAGCCAAACTCAGTTTCATAAGTGAAGGAGAAATAAAATCCTTTAGAGATAAGCAAATGCTTAGAGATTTTGTCACCACTAGGCCTGCCTTACAAGAGACCCTGAAGGAAGCACTAAACATGGAAAGGAACAACCGGTACCAGCCATTGCAAAAACATGCCAAAATGTAAAGACCATCGAGGCTAGGAAGAAACTGCATCAACTAACGAGCAAAATAACCAGTTAATATCATAATGGCAGGATCAAGTTCACACATAACAATCTTAACCTTAAATGTAAATGGACTAAATGCTCCAATTAAAAGACACAGACTGGCAAACTGGATAAAGAGTCAAGACCCATCAGTCTGCTGTATTCAGGAGACCCATCTCACACGCAGAGACATACATAGGCTCAAAATAAAGGGATGGAGGAAGATATACCAAGCAAATGGAGAACAAAAAAGAGCGGGGGTTGCAATACTAGTGTCTGATAAAACAGACTTTAAACCATCAAAGATCAAAAGAGACAAAGAAGGCCATTACATAATGGTAAAAGGATCAATTCAACAGGAAGAGCTAACTATCCTAAATATATATGCACCCAATACAGGAGAACCCAGATTCATAAAGCAAGTCCTTAGAGACTTAGAAAGAGACGTAGACTCCCATACAATAATAATGGGAGACTTCAACACTCCACTGTCAACATTAGACAGATCAACGAGACAGAAAGTTAACAAGGATATCCAGGAATTGAACTCATCTCTGCAGCAAGCAGACCTAATAGACATCTATAGAACTCTCCACCCCAAATCAACAGAATATACATTCTTCTCAGGACCACATCGTACTTACTCCAAAATTGACCACGTAATTGGAAGTAAAGCACTCCTCAGCAAATGTACAAGAACAGAAATTATAACAAACTGTCTCTCAGACCACAGTGCAATCAAACTAGAACTCAGGACTAAGAAACTCAATCAAAACTACTCAACTACATGGAAATTGAACAACCTGCTCCTGAATGACTACTGGGTACATCACGAAATGAAGACAGAAATAAAGATGTTCTTTGAAACCAATGAGAACAAAGATACAACATACCAGAATCTCTGGGACATATTTAAAGCTGTGTGTAGAGGGAAATTTATAGCACTAAATGCCCACAAGAGAAAGCAGGAAAGATCTAAAATTGACACTCTAACATCGCAATTAAAAGAACTAGAGAAGCAAGAGCAAACACATTCGAAAGCTAGCAGAAGGCAAGAAATAACTAAGATCAGAGCAGAACTGAAGGAGATAGAGACACAAAAAACCCTCCAAAAAATCAATGAATCCAGGAGTTGGTTTTTTGAACAGATCAACAAAATTGACAGACCACTAGCAAGGCTAATAAAGAAGAAAAGAGAGAAGAATCAAATCGATGCAATTAAAAATGATAAAGGGGATATCACCACCGACCCCACAGAAATACAAACTACCATCAGAGAATACTATAAACACCTCTACGCAAATAAACTGGAAAATCTAGAAGAAATGGATAATTTCCTGGACACTTACACTCTCCCAAGACTAAACCAGGAAGAAGTTGAATCCCTGAATAGACCAAGAGCAGGCTCTGAAATTGAGGCAATAATTAATAGCCTACCAACCAAAAAAAGTCCAGGACCAGATGGATTCACAGCTGAATTCTACCAGAGGTACGAGGAGGAGCGGGTACCATTCCTTCTGAAACTATTCCAATCAATAGAAAAAGAGGGAATCCTCCCTAACTCATTTTATGAGGCCAACATCATCCTGATACCAAAGCCTGGCAGAGACACAACAAAAAAAAAGAGAATTTTAGACCAATATCCCTGATGAACATCGATGCAAAAATCCTCAATAAAATACTGGCAAACCGGATTCAACAACACATCAAAAAGCTTATCCACCATGATCAAGTGGGCTTCATCCCTGGGATGCAAGGCTGGTTCAACATTCACAAATAAATAAACATAATCCAGCATATAAACAGAACCAAAGACAAGAACCACATGATTATCTCAATAGATGCAGAAAAGGCTTTTGACAAAATTCAACAGCCCTTCATGCTAAAAACGCTCAATAAATTCGGTATTGATGGAACGTACCTCAAAATCATAAGAGCTATTTATGACAAAACCACAGCCAATATCATACTGAATGGGCAAAAACTGGAAAAATTCCCTTTGAAAACTGGCACAAGACAGGGATGCCCTCTCTCACCACTCCTATTCAACATAGTGTTGGAAGTTCTGGCTAGGGCAATTAGGCAAGAGAAAGAAATCAGGGGTATTCAGTTAGGAAAAGAAGAAGTCAAATTGTCCCTGTTTGCAGATGACATGATTGTATATTTAGAAAACCCCATTGTCTCAGCCCAAAATCTCCTTAAGCTGATAAGCAACTTCAGCAAAGTCTCAGGATACAAAATTAATGTGCAAAAATCACAAGCATTCTTATACACCAGTAACAGACAAACAGAGAGCCAAATCAGGAATGAACTTCCATTCACAAGTGCTTCAAAGAGAATAAAATACCTAGGAATCCAACTTACAAGGGATGTAAAGGACCTCTTCAAGGAGAACTACAAACCACTGCTCAGTGAAATAAAAGAGGACACAAACAAATGGAAGAACATACCATGCTCATGGATAGGAAGAATCAATATCGTGAAAATGGCCATACTGCCCAAGGTTATTTATAGATTCAATGCCATCCCCATCAAGCTACC